>NC_083877.1:30434871-30740241 GCF_032452875.1 Bos javanicus | reverse complement strand
TATGATAATCTCTAGTTGCATCCCTGTTTCTGCAAATGGTGTTATTTGTTCTTTTTATGGCTAAATAGTATTCCATTGTACATATGTACCACATCTTCTTTATCCATTCATCTGTCAATGGACATTTAGGCTGTTTCCATGTTTTGACTATTTGACTACTATGAACATAGGAGTGCCTGTCTTTTTGAATTATAGTTTTGTCCAGGCACATGCCTAGCAGTGGGATCATATCATAATTTTACTTTTAGTTCTCTGAGGAACCTCCATACTTTTTTTGTAGTGGCTGTATCAATTGATATACCAACAGTGTAGGAGGATTCTCACTTCTCCATTAACAGTAATTTAAAAAGACAATTTAGGTTCAGCTAGATGACCATATTATAATTAAATATACCACAAGTTTCAGTGCTTATGCCTTCTTTCTGTTCATCATCATGTTAGCACTAATTAGAATTTAAATTGCTATGGACTAATAAGAAATAAAAAGTGAACTTCAAATGTAAATTTGTATTCATGCCAAAGGAAAGGCAAATTTTTTTAAACATTTGAATTAAAAAAAATGTTATGAGAGAACTGTTACCACAAAGTATCTAATAGTACATGTTGAACTCCAAAGAATTTGGATAAACATTTTTCTTTACCTTTCTAGACAACTCTCTCTACCCCTCTCTATTCTATTCTGTGCCCATAACCTTCATCAAGGGGTTCCCTTGCTTTCTGGTTTCTGATTGGGTTCAGTAAATGGGAGTTAGTAGCAGGAGGCTGAAGAATGAGAAGAGTAAGGTCAAGGTGTTCATTTCATTTGTTTTTTTAACTACAGAATATTTGCTTTACAATGTTGTTTGGTGTCTGCTGTACAGCAACACGAATTGGTCATATGACCAATATATATCAGTCATACGACTAATAAATGTATATGTGTATGTATATATATATATATATCCCCTCCCTCTTCAGTCTCCTTCCAACTCCCCCATCCCATCCCTCTAGGCTGTTACAGAGCACCAGGCTGGGTTCCTTGTACTATACAGCAGCTTCCCAGTAGCTATCTGTTTTTACACATGGTAGTGTATATGTGTTAATGCTACTTTCTCACTTTATCCCACCCTCTCCTTCTCCCATTGTGTACACAAGTCCATTCTCCACATCTGTGCCACCATTCCTTCCCCACAAATAGGTTCATCAGTACCATTTTTCTAGATTCCATATACATGCATTAATATATATTTGTTTTGTTAATATATATTTGTTTTTCTCTATCTGACTTACTTCACTCTGTATAACAGGCTCTAGGTTCATCTACCTCAGTTCAATTGATTCACATTTGTTCCTTTTTATGACTGAGTAATATTCCATTGTATACATATACCACAATTTTCAAGATATTTATGTTGATGGCTTCCTTCCCACTGGATTCCTGCAAATGGAATATATTCCTCTAATAAAGAGCACAGCTTCTCTACATTGTTCTATAACTGCAGCCACTCTCTCCAGGCTCTGATGATCACATCTTCATTTGCCTTTATAGTCTCACAGCATAATGGCTCTTCACTAGTAAAATATTCAACACTCTTCAGTTACTTCTGAGCCTGTCTACACCATTGTATATATTTCCTTTATTAAATTCTCTTCAACTACACCTAAAATAAATGCTTTTCATTTTCCACCATGATCCAACTGATACAATGAATCTCAATGGTCATTACTCTGTTCATATTACAAACATCAATTTGAATTCATCGAAACAACATCATCTGCCATATTAAAATAAATATATTACTCTGAATTTTATTGCTTTTATAGCTTTACTTAATTTATAAATTTACTTTTGTTATAGTTGTGTCTAAGCTCTAATAATAAGCATATATCTAGTTTTATGCTTGTATTTTAGGTAAATTAATAAATAACAATGTCAATCAACATTAAATGGGCCCTTGGATTTTTTTCTCCTTCAAAAGAAGATCATATATCATTCAAATATGAGATTCACTAGCTTAGCTTATTGTTTCTACCACAGCTTTCAAAATATCTCTAAAAAGCATCATAAAAGCTGTCAGAATGTGAAATGGCAAAGGTACATACAGAGAGCAAATGTATATACAGAAGGTCAAGAACTGCATAAAGTCCATTATGACACCAGAAGCCATAGCTGAGAACAACTGCACATTCTCTTACCACCACAGGGCTCTGAGAAGGCCTACATGAATTGCTTTCCCGTGAATTCAAATCTTTAAACTCCAGATTGGAGAAATGTATTTGAAATTTTCTTAGTCAAGCTAGTAAATGCGAGACTTGACACAACCCTCTACTACAAACATATAGTAACTTTGAAAAGGGGGAAAAAGGCATTAAAAAAAATAATCATCACTGTAAACCAAAATTCATAGAGATAAGCAGGGCTGAAGCTCCTGACTCACTGGGTATCAGGTCCACAAGAGATAGGGAGGAAGTAGTTCAGCTTCAGAAGCATGCTAAGTCGCTTCAGTCATGTCCGACTCTGTGTGACCCCATAGACGGCAGCCCACCAGGCTCCCCCGTCCCTGGGATTCTCCAGGCAAGAACACTGGAGTGGGTTGCCATTTCCTTCTCCAATGCAGGAAAGTGAAAAGTGAAAGTGAAGTCACTCAGTCGTGTCCGACTCTTAGTGACCCCATGGACTGCAGCTCACCAGCTCCTCCATCTGTGGGATTTTCCAGGCAAGAGTACTGGAGTGGGGTGCCATTGCCTTGGGCACTCCAGAAGAACAAGAGTCAGCTTTACAGCTTGTAGCCAGAGGTTAGAGAACGTATGGTGACTCCTGCCTGGGACAAAAGAAGGCCTCAGGTCTAAGGAATAGGGAATATAGACACCATCCTTCTAAGAAGAACTGAAACTTGCCTGCTGGCTTAGTGGATTAATCTTCAATATCTCAAATATCACAATAAGGTAGGAACTGTGAACCATCATTTTATAATCTACTTCTGGAATAAAGGCTAGGGAAGACAGTAAGCTGGCATGTGGTATATCAGTTAGGGCTAAGTTATGTTGTAGTAACAAATTAACCCAAATTTTTACCAGACTTAGATGACATGGAAAAAGTTTTATCCTATGTTCACATCACAGTCCAATTCAGGTCAGATGATTCTCCTCAAGAGCTGTCCTCCAGCAGTGACATGGAAATCTGGGATGATTGAATCTAGCATATCTGCCAATTCAGTGTTCTTCATACCCATCAATAAGATAGAAAACATGGCTATTCCACATATGCCCTTAACTGTTTTTGGACTAGAAATGATACATGTTACTTCCACTCACAGCCTATTTGTCAGAACTAATAACATATCCCCAAAGTAAATATTAAAAATGCTTTAAAATGTAGGATATTACATGAATATTTGCTAAGATGGATCCAAATGGATGAGACCTCAAATTTTCTAGAAAAGAAAGGGAGTAAGCCAAGAGAGAGAACAAACAACTTATTTAAAATAACTTTGCAAAGCAGTGTTTCCAAACTTACGAAGAAATTTACCAATAAGAAAAAAAATAAAGCAATTAGAACATGAAGTTGTTTCATAGGAAAGCAATTTCATAGAAAAGGCTGATGGACTTCAGAATAAATATAAATTGAATGCTTATAGAGATATGAGTTAATAACTTCTATTTAGAAATTACAAAAAAAGAAAGAAATTATTTATATCAAAAATGACCAATTAGAAATATTAGAAATATAGCCATTAAAATTAAAAATGCAATGGTTGTATTAAACTGAATTATATATAATTGAAGAGAGAATTAGTGACAGTAGGAAAAGAAGCAAGGAAACCACCCAGTATCCTAGAGACAGGAAGCTTTTTTAAATAGGAAGAGCAATTTTAAGAATGTAAGACAAATTGAGAAACTCTCAAATTTATCTAACAAGTCTCAGACAAATAAACTAGACACTATGAAAAAGAAGCAATATTTGAATAAATATTTGAAAGGAATTTTCCAGAATTGAAGAAAAACATGAAATAGGGCATGTAGCCAAAATAATAAGCCCACACCAAAAGCTATATTGAACTGTAAAATATCAAAAAATTTTAAAGCTATCTGAAAATCTACAAAGGAATGAAAATAGATTGATATGTTACCTAAGGCAATAGAAATCAGAAAACAATGGAACAACACCTTCAAAATGTTGAGGAAAAAAGACGTCAATTTAGACTTTTATATCTGTTCAAACTGTTACTTCAGAATGAGGGCAAAGTAAACACATCATCAGACCTACCGAGACTTAGAGTTTACCACACACAGATCCTCACCATAAACATCAATAAGGCCTGCATTTCAGCATAAACGAAAGACAACCCATAGGAATTCATGTGCCACAAAATGTGTGAGGAAAAAAATCAATAAAATTACAGTAAAGAAAAGTAACTATTGGCCATAGAAAAGTAACAATAACTAGTAATTTATGTTTGAAAGGTAAAAGTAAACATTTTAAATGCCATAACAAAAGGCAGAGAATGTCTAACAGTAATTAAAGAATGACTGAACTGAACTGAACTGAAGACCCTTATCATGGTTGCCTTCTGTTGCTCAGGATTTCAGTGTTAGAAAATACCAGGAACGTAAAAGGATTTAGGACTTATATATTCATGCCCATCTCCAAGTAGGTAGCTGTGGTTGTCCTTGATAAAATATGATGTTTTGTGTGGCTTGGTATATTCCCTCCATCCTATTTAAGTGTTGAAAGACAATACAGTCATAGGTTTCCCAATATTAGAGTCTTTTAAAATGTTATATAACAATCAAGATGAGTGATTGTATTTAAACTATAGATAGAAACTATGAATATTTTTGAGTTTGCAGGGAGGTGTTATATTTCTGACTTTTGATAGGGAAAAGTACATAGTATCTTTGCCCACTTCTCTCCATGCACCACAAGATTGCACACACACAGAGATTTATAATGGAATTTAACCTATGTTGCTAGATTTCTGTAACTTAAAAACACACACACATAAAATTGCATAAGGTTCTCCAATTGCTTCAGAATGGAATCTTACTTGAAATTTAACTTGCCATCCACGGGTGATAAAGATAAAAAGAATCTGACAGGTTTTTGCAACTAACTCCCTACTCTGAGTTAGCTTGCAAATGAAAAAAAAAAAAAATGTGTGGTCAGGAAAAATGGTAGATGCCATTCAATAGTCACCATTTTGAGCCTTAGTTACCATAATCGGTTGATTATGGTTGAATTTAATGATGGCTCATATCCAACTTTAAATATTTGGGTCTTTTTCTCTGGCTCAACTGGCTTTGGTAAAAAAGGAATGAAAATGTCAGGTTTTATGATTACATAATAGACATAAGCAGAATTTTATTGTAGAACAAGTTGTCATTATATAAAATTTTATAATAAGACCATTCTTTTATAAAGAAGTTCATTCAATGGAATAAGATTTGTTACACATTAAGTAATTTGATATAGTGACTATTTTTACTCTTGTTTTCTATCATCTCTTAAGCCCAAGTCATATGAAATGAATGGTCAGTTTCTTATGGCTCTTTGATCTGTGTCACAAAAAAATGCAAAAAGTAATAAATTATTGACTACATCAAAGGAATAGAGAATTCATGCAGTGACAATATAAAACATATGGGAATTGTGGTTCAAAGAAGACCATGACTTATGAAAGTTTGGAATTTCAGTACTGATATCTTGAAATAGGAAACAAAAAAATCTAATTTTAGCAGCTCTCTTTAGTAACATAGATTGGAACTAGATTTTCAAGAACCTGTATAATTAATCATTGTTCTCAGAGACATAGATGTGGCTTCCAGTAGTTCTCACTATTAAGTTCAACACCTTTTGAGAACCAAAATTCCTAACCATGTAGGAAGTGGGAAAATATCAGATTTCATTTACCATCAATCAACTCAAATCATTTTGACAAAATTGAGCTGCTTTTAGCCTTCTGCCTGCTACTTCTACACTTCTGAGGCTCAGTAATTGAAATATGAATGAGACTACCAGTATTCATCCCTAATCAATTAGCTACTAAATTGTTACTTGTTACTACAAGGTACAGAGGTGAGGAATATAATGCAAGTGAGGCTGAAACTAGGAGAGAGATCTGAGTACCAGTAGTTCAGCAAAGTTGTAACCAAGTATTATCACACCCACAAGTTTGCAGGAAGGAAAAATCAGACATTCAAATGTTGCACCAAATTAAAAGTGAGTGAGTGAAAGTTGCTCAGTAATGCCAGACTCTTTGCGACCCCATGGACTGTATAGAATTCTCCAGGCCAGAATACTTGCATGGGTAGACTTTCCCTTCTCCAGAGGATCTTCCCAACCCAGGGACTGAGCCCAGATTTCCCGCATATTCCATATTCTTTATCTTTCTGATAATATATAAAGAGATTGCAGGCTAGAAATAGACAAGAAATATAATAGAAAGTAAAATCTTTGCATATACATAAAATTTATACATATAAAATTAAATAGAAAACAAAACAGTTTGCAGTTAAATGCTAGATAGTAATAACATATATGACTGAGCCTACATACTTAAAAAAAAAAAGTCAAAGGTTCATTCACTTGGTTCATTTGAAGTTTATGTTTAAATATGCTATTTGGCTATTGTTTCTTGGGAGACAGTCATCAAGTATAGATCAGAATTACAATCAACAGACCCTTTAGCTCTTCTCTTTCCAGAGTCTAATTTATCACAGCAGCTACTATAGATTCATCTAGCATGTGATATTTTACATTTTACTGATTTTATTATATCCAATTACATGTCATTTTAAAGATAGTCTAAAAAACTGAACATTTGGTTCTAAATAAAGAATCAGCTTTCACTGCAAAATGTAACAACAATGGAGAGGCATGTTGATAATACTCAACAGTTTCACCTCTGAGACATGATTTTCTGTTGGTACATGATCAAAAGCAAAATAAGCTTACTGATATTAATACAGCCCATTTTTTAAACTCTGCCTTAAGCTATTTCAACCTCAAGCTTCCCACTTTCAAAGATGTTGGGTCTTAAGGGACATGTTGTATTTTAAACTACTATGTCAAATTGATTAATTTAAAAATATATCTATGATGCACATCTCAAGTAAAATCCATAAGAAAAAAAATGGACAGTTTTTGTTCAAATATAGATAAATAGCTCCACTAGAATAATATTTTGACTTAAATTCAAAAGCATCCCAAAGACTAGGTTTCCATGAGATTTTTCTAACTTTCAAAAGTTCATAAACAGGAATAATAAAAGACTTTCTCCTCCTTCTCTGTCAACTCTAAATAGTATTTTTATCTTTAGCCCTGAAGAATTGATTGATTTGAAATTGTACTATTGTCTTCTAATTCAAGAATAGATTCAAAATAGTAGTTTCCATATTATTTAATGTTAGGCAATACCTCTGCATTTTACTGACAAGACAGAGAGTTGTGCCCTTAGGCCCTTTAATTGCCTGTGAGTTAATAAGTACTCATAAGTAGATTTGAGAAGGAAGCACAGAATTCCTGCTGATTATCATGTGATTGCTAGCTAACCCTGGTAAAACATAAAACAAGTAATTAGAAGTCCCATCTCTCCATTGGCTCCATCATTCCAGATTTCTTCACTCAAAATCTCCTTTCTGTATCTATAATAGTGACAACTTTAACTCAGAAGTGACAAGTTTAACTGATCTTCTGTAGAGAAGATTTATACAAGACAAGTATTTGGAGAGAGAAAGGATTTTCAGCAGATAGAACTCTTTGGCAGTAACTCCGAAAATAAATTATCTATGTGATTGTGTTTAGATGCTTTAGGAATCCTTTCTGAAATATTTTGAATTATTGTCCTGATCTTTTTGAAAAACCATTTAATAATTCAATCAATAAATATCAATGTCATTAACTATATTTACCAGTAATAGAGCATCTTGTTTATTCCCCTGATTCTATAAGTTAACTACAAACTATCATTTAATGATAATTCCCTGTTTTTAAATGGTGCCAGAACTGTAATCTAAATAATCTTCTAAGTTCAAAGGAATGCCAGTAATTGTAGCCAGCATCATCTTCCCTATAAGGCCTGTAGAAAAGCACTCTTTCAACATAACCATAAAGATCACCTCCACCACCATCATCATCAATATAAGAGAAAGACTGGTTATGGGAAATGAGGCATGGCTTTTCTGGAAAGCGCAAGGGTTATAAATTTGAAAATCAAGGCTATTGCTTTCCCACAGAAGAATAAAGATGGCATACTTGTTGCCAAAATAGAGAGGGGAAGGTTCCAGGAGAATTGCTCTCAATGACTATCTAAACCTTATTTTAAAACTTCCAGGCTACTAGGCCAGCAGAATGTGTGATACTAAATATGGATAAAGGGCAAGAAGAAGATGGCATGTAAGAGAGGTCAGTGAAACAGTCTGCATTCCACTGTTAAATGTGTACTCAATTTCCTATGAAACACTGAGTAGGATGGCTGGCTTAAGCTGACTTGCTGATATCAACCCATCCACAATAAGGCTATCTAGACTGAAGCAACCTTGCAGCAGCAGCAGCAGCATTAACTAAGAGGATCCCAGCAGTAAGAGGCTATAAAAAGTGCGGCCTGTGAAAAGGGTTGACCAAGGAGGAAAAGATTAAAGCCATTCCAGGAGATACAGAGGGGCATTCCCAGGACCCTCCAATAAACCAAAGGAGAATGATGGCCAATCAGCATTAGATGGAGATTAACTTGTTAAAAAGAAACATGCACAAAGAAGCCATGTCCATCAAAATAGAAGTACAGAGAAAAGGGAAGGGAAATGAGTCATGTCTTGGTCATTTGGGGCTGCTCTAACAGAATACCATAGACTGGGTGGCTTAAACAACAAAAAATTATTTCTCATTGTTCTGATGGATGTGAAACACAACTTCAAGGTTGTTGGGTTCTGGTGAGGCCCTTTTTCCTGATTTACAGTTAGCTACCTTCTCATTGTATCCTTGTATGGAGCAGGTCTCTTTTCATAAGGGCACTAATCCCATTGTGAAGATTCAATCCTCATGACTTCATTTAAACCTGATTACCTTTCAAAGGCTCTACCTGCAAATACCGTAACAGTGGGGTTTGGGTTCCAACATATGAATTCTGGTGAAGCACAAACATGCAATCCATAGCAAGTCATCAATCTAACTGAAGATGGAGGGAAATGGGAAAACTTTTTTTTTTGAAATGGTTTTTCAAAACCATTTGAATTGAATGTGAGATTGAAATTGCAAAACACGATTGAGTTTTAAAAAACTAGGGAAACTGTCCTGATAACATAAAAGACTGTTAAGTCATAGAATTGGAAGTAGTACCTCAGCAAAAAAATAAAGAACTCAGCATAGTACAGAGTTATCAGAGAAATAAATCTAATTCACATTTATCCCAACAAGTTGACGCTTCTCACAAAACTCAATACATATTTTAAATTTTATCGTCTTAAAACAAATTTAAGAATAAATTTCTGAAAATCATACTAAATTAATATATTGATACTATTTTATAAATTTCTTATTAGGGCTTATGCTGCTGCTAAGTTGCTTCAGTCGTGTCCAACTCTGTGTGACCCCAGAGACGGCAGCCCACCAGGCTTCCCCATCCCTGGGATTCTCCAGACAAGAACACTGGAGTGGGTTGCCATTTCCTTTTCCAATGCAGGAAAGTGAAAAGTGAAAGTGAAGTCGCTCAGTCGTGTCAGACTCTAGCAACCCCATGGACTGCAGCTTACCAGGCTCCTCTGTCCATGGGATTTTCTAGGCAAAAGTACTGGAGTGGGGTGCCATTGCCTTCTCCAATTAGGGCTTAAACATATAGTTAAATATTTTACATAGCTATATACAGAGTGTAATTTAAATTTTGAATATTTTTTTATTTCATGTATCATATGCTAGCATAGTATAATCATCCATTTTAAGAGACATTTGATTCCACTGAACTGTTATTTTATAATTTGTAACTATTGTGCCTTTTTCATATTTGCTTCTAATTTTAGCTATTATAGAAAACATAGAAATTACTCTTCATTCATGTAGTTTTCAATATTTTATTGAATTATTTCTTAGGATCATTGGTCACAAAACTTCTCACAGCTTTTGATGTAATAAAATGTCCAAACTTGTTTCCAAAGTTTACACTACAGCCAGCAATAAACATAAATATTTGCTTCTCCACAATCTCATTAGTATAATATAATTTTTAAAGTTTTACTTAGTTTAATGATAAAATGGGCCTTTATTATTGTTTTAATCTGCATTTTCTGTATTCCTCCGAAAAAGAAGGTGAATATTTTCTCTGTTTCCTTATTTTACTTTCTCCTGAATAAGTTGCCTCAATAACTTTTGGTCATTTATCTACCTGGGATCTTGATGTCATTCTATGTATTTAAAAAGAGCTTTTTATAGGTTGAAAATATCAACTCTGTTCCACTTTAATTGCCAGCATCCACTGGATCATCATCAAGAGAGTTCCAGAAAAACATCTATTTCTGCTTTATTGACTATGCCAAAGCCTTGGACTGTGTGGATCATAATAAACTGTGGAAAATCCAGAAAGAGATGGGAATACCAGACCACCTGACCCGCCTCTTGAGAAATTTGTATGCAGGTCAGGAAGCAACAGTTAGAACTGGACATGGAATAACAGACTGGTTCCAAATAGGAAAAGGAGTATGTGAAGGCTGTATATTGTCACCCTGCTTATTTAACTTATATGCAGAGTACATCATGAGAAACACTGGACTGGAAGAAGCACAAGCTGGAATCAAGATTTCCGGGAGAAATATCAATAACCTGAGATATGCAGATGACACCACCCTTATGGCAGAAAGTGAAGAGGAACTCAAAAGCCTCTTGATGAAGGTGAAAGAGGAGAGTGAAAAAGTTGGCTTAAAACTCAACATTCAGAAAATGAAGATCATGGCATCTGGTCCCATCACTTCATGGGAAATAGATGGAGAAACAGTGTCAGACTTTATTTTTGGGGTCCAAAATCACTGCAGATGGTGACTGCAGCCATGAAATTAAAAGACGCTTACTCCTTGGAAGAAAAGTTATGACCAACCTAGATAGCATATTGAAAAGCAGAGACACTACTTTGCCAACAAAGGTCCGTCTAGTCAAGGCTATAGGAGAAGGCAATGGCACCCCACTCCAGTACTCTTGCCTGGAAAATCCCATGGACGGAAGAGCCTGGTAGGCTGCAGTCCATGGGGTGGCACAGAGTCGGACATGACTGAAGTGACTTAGCAGCAGCAGCAGCAGTCAAGGCTATGGTTTTTCCAGTAGTCATGTATGGATGTGAGAGTTGGACTGTGAAGAAAGCTGAGCGCCAAAGAATTGATGCTTTTGAACTATGGTGTTGAAGAAGACTCTTGAGCGTCCCTTGGACTGCAAGGAGATCCAACCAGTCCATTCTGAAGGAGATCAGCCCTGGGATTTCTTTGAAAGGAATGATGCTAAAGCTGAAACTCTAGTACTTTGGCCACCTCATGTGAAGAGTTGCCTCATTGGAAAAGACTCTGATGCTGGGAGGGATTGGGGACAGGAGGAGAAGGGGACAACAGAGGATGAGATGGCTGGATGGCATCACTGACTCAATGGACGTGAGTCTGAGTGAACTCCGGGAGTTGGTGATGGACAGGGAGGCCTGGTGTGCTGAGATTCATAGGGTCGCAAAGAGTCGAACACGACTGAGTGACTGAAATGAACTGTACTTAACTGAAACTTCTCTAGTAGTAACCCTCCCATATGGCACAAGTGTACATTTGAGCATGGCCACAAGCATCCCCTAACTCTAAAGAGAGTACCCTTGTATTTAATTATTTTTTCCTTCTAAATTATTCAAGACTTCATGCCATTTGGGAGGAAAGATTGTCATTAAGTATATGATCCTGACTCAAGTAATTTACATTCTATAAATTGGGGCTATTCCTGTGCCATTCCTGAGGGACAGGATTCTCTGAGACTGAGAGGCTTATTCTGAACAGCCAGGGACAATGTGCTCCATATGTGGGCAAAGAAATTCTCTAATGTTCCTTGTTCCTTGACAATTGTTGGAAAAGATCCATTTACATTTATTCTATACATCCTCATCCCACACTCCCAACCTAGGGCAGGAAGTTTTGGGCTATTATGCAGTTCAGCAGAAAGGAAGACCCTACACAGCCTCAGAAGGGCCTGCCTGGGAGATAATAGAACAGAGAAGAGAGGGTATCCTAGAGCAAATAACAGTAAAAACAGTGCCTCTTCAGATGTCTCTTGTCCACATATATCTAGAGCCCAGGTTCTGATTCTCTAAGGGCAAGGTCTTCTAGCAATGTGAGTAAAGAGAGGGTAATGTGCATTTCTGTGAAACCTTAGAATGAGAGTTTCTGCTTGTATTACTGCAGTAAAGGTCCCTCAGAGTCCTTCTTGTAAAATCAAGGAAGTTGTTCTGGGATCTGTAGCTATACTCCTTGAGCCTGCCTCCCATGCAGAAACAACACTGCTTCAGTAAGAAGTCAATGAATATTTTCCATAAGCTTTCTCCTTTGCCAAGAGCGTTAAGACTGAAGGCAAAAAAGGAAACTTATAGGAGCAAATGGGGAGGTGAGCAGTAAATACATGATAAGGCTATGCGGTTTGTAGGTGAAGACAAATTGTTTTGAAGACTATAAAGACTTTCTTGGTCCACATGCAATATCCATGAACACCTGCAACAACAGCTTACATTGTTTTAGTCATGAATCACTTATTCCTTCCCCTCTTTCTAGTTTTCTTAAATTTACAAAAGATTATCTTACATTATACCTTTCTGCCAAACATTGCCCTACATTATATTAATAAAAGACTTGGTGTGATATAAAAGTAATGAATCCAAGGAAAGGGCCAGAACCTTAAATAAAAATTTGAGCATCTCCAATGCCTAACAAGTATTAAATTGCTTATATTTCTATAAGCAAAGAGTCATAGAATTACATGTTTCATATAAGTCATCTGCTAAAGGAATTGTTTCATTGGCACATTGTCAAGTATTAAAGAGACATTATTATTACTCTTTTACCACTCTTGGTAAAGAAAAACAAAGTTCAATTCTTAGATAAGAAAGACAACTGCCCATAACAGATGACTACATATCTAAGGTTAAGAGTCCTGAATTCACAAATATGTCTCTTGGCTACTCTTTCTGAAATTAGAGATAGATTTTAAGGCAATTATCCCATTAAACCTAAAATATCCCACCAACAGGACAACATAAAAAATACTGTCAAACATTTACATTTGGGTACAAATTTCTTTATAATATTCCTTCTCTGAGAGCTACTTAGAGAAAATTATTTTGAAAGGAGAAAAAAAGAAGAAGTTGACCCAGATAAGAGAAGGCTCTAAGTTCAGGGCAATAGAAAGATTATTTTCTGTCCCCGAGGCCATAAATGCAGGATGAAATCCATCATGAAATCTTTACCTATTAAGCTATTTATGAAAACAACAAGGTCTGAATTAATTCAGTCATGAAAATGTCCACTAAAACTGTTTCCCCATAGAACTGCTTTAGTTTGAATTTACTTATATAAGTGTAAATCAAGAGGAACACTGCTCAGATTTTATGTTATGACAGTTAAACTAATTTCTTCACTTTAGTCCTTGGGCAGATACAGCCAGATATCTACCCAATATCTTTCCTCACTTCTGCTTTGTCTAATAAAACCCTGGCTTTTGGAGATGAAACAAATCATCTAGCTAAAATCATTTGCTATCCCAGACTGTGGATTTTTGAACTGTGGTGTTGGAGAAGACTCTTGAGAGTCCCTTGGACTGCAAGGAGATCAAACCAGTCAATCCTTAAGGAAATCAGTCCTGAATGTTCATTGAAAGGACTGATGCTGAAGCTGAAACTCCAATACTTTGACCATCTGATGCAAAGAACTGACTCATTAGAAAAGACCCTCTTGCTGGGAAAGATTGAAGGCAGGAGGAGAGGGGGTGACAGAGGATAAGATGGGAGGTTGGCATCACCAACCTGATAGACATGAGTTTGAGAAAGCTCCAGGAGTTGGTGATGGACAGGGAAGCCTGGCGTGCTGTAGTCCATAGGGTCACAAAGGTTGGACACAAATGAGCAACTGAACTGAACTGATCCCAGACTGCATGGTATCCTAATGATGTGGCACCTCCTACTCTAAGAAACGTAAGCAGACATCTGCTAGGATTGACGGGAAAGCAGTTGCTTCTCGGTGCTGTCACTATCCATTCCCAACTCCCCGTTCCCTCTGTCTTTCCATTTTGCCTGATGAAATATTAGCTTAAGACATGGCAGCAGGTATCTTTCTTGCAATCGTGGGATGCCAAGCTTGAGAGCAAGAGCCCACAAGTTATGTTTGGCAGGACAGAAAGATGGAAAGAATTGAAGTTCCTAGTAGCATTATTGAGCTACCACACCTACCTTGTTCTACCTACTCCAAAACTTGTTGCTGCAGAAGACAAAACCAGGTCTGTTAGGGCCACTGTGGGAGTTTTCTGATATTCGTAACCAAATACATCCCTGAAGACCCCTTTGACCCTGTTCTGGCCACAGACAAAGATCAGAACAGATATTAGTACACCCTTTATTAAAACTTGCTTAACGTCTTATCCTCTGGATTTCTGAGCATACATACATAGAGAAATAAACTCCACTGTGATAAACATACCACCTGTTCAAAGCTGTGTTATCTCTCTGACATGTCACTAAACCATAGATTTATTACCCGCATTTAACAATATGCATTGAATGTCTAGTTACTAGCAATACAATAGTGAGAAAAATACATAAAACTATTATTAGAGCATATATCTAGTTTCCATTAAAAATGTTTGCTAAAAAATGCTCATATATTAGAACAGTATTAATTGAATATTTCACTATTAAACTTGTTAGTCTAGTCTCATATAGAACTTAAATCATCCTTTCATATAGGCTTAACAATATAGTTTTCTATTTTTATTTATTATTAATTGAAGGATAATTCCTTTACAGAATTGTTTCAGTCAGTTTAGTCGCTCAGGTGTCTGACTCTTTGCGACCCCATGGACTGAAACACCCAGGCTTCCCTATCTATCACCAACTCCCAGAGTCTACTCAGACTCATGTCCATCGAGTCGGTAATGCCATCCAACCATCTCATCTTCTGTCATCCCCTTCTCCTCTCACCTTCAATCTTTCCCAGCATCACGGTCTTTTCAAATGAGTCAGTTCTTCGCAGCAGGTGGCTAAAGTATTGGAGTTTCAGCTTCAGCATCAGTCCTTCCAATGAATATTCAGGACTGATTTCCTTTAGGATGGACTGGTTGGATCTCCTTGCAGTCGAAGGGAATCTCAAGAGTCCTCTCCAACACCACAATTCAAAAGCATCAATTCTTCGGTGCTTATCTTTCTTTATAGTCCAACTTTCACATTCATATATGACTACCGGAAAAATTATAGCTTGACTAGATCGACCTTTGTTGGTAAAATAATATCTCTGCTTTTTAATATGCTGTCTAGGTTGGCCATAGCTTTTCTTCCAAGGAGCAAGCATATTTTAATTTCATGGCTGCAGTAACCATCTGCAGTGATTTTGGAGTCCCCCCCCCAATAAAGTCTGCCACTGTTTCCATTGTTTCCCCATCTTTTGCCATGAAGTGATGAGACTAGATGCCATGATCTTATTTTTCTGAATGTTTTGTTTTAAGCCAACTTTTTCACTCTCCTCTTTCACTTTCATCAAAAGGCTCTTTAGTTCTTCTTCACTTTCTGCCATAAGGGTGGTGTCATCTGCATATCTGAGGTTATTGATATTTCTCCCAGCAATCTTGATTCCAGCTTGTGCTTCCTCCAGCCCAGGATTTCTTATGATGTACACTGCATATAAGTTAAATAGCAGGGAGAAAATATGTAGCCTTGATGTACTCTTTTCCCTATTTGGAACCAGTCTGTTGTTCTACGTTCAGTTCTCTTGCTTCTTGACCTGCATACAGATTTATCAGGAGGCAGGTCAGGTGGTCTGGCATTCCCATCTCTTTCAGAATTTTCCACAGTTTGTTGTGGTCCACACAGTCAAAGGCTTTGGCATAGTCAATAAAGCAAAAGTAGATGTTTTTCTGGAGCTCTTGCTTTTTTGATGATCTAACGGATGTTGGCAATTTGATCTCTGGTTCCTCTGCCTTTCCTAAATCCAGCTTGAACATCTGAAAGTTCACAGTTCACATACTGTTGAAGTCTGGCTTGGAGAATTTTTAGCATTGCTTTGCTAGCATGTGAGATGAGTGCAATTGTGCATAGTTTGAACAGTCTTTGGCATTGCCTTTCTTTGGAACTAGAATGAAACTGACCTTTTCCAGTCCTGTGGACACTGCTGAGTTTTCCAGATTTGCTGGCATATTGAGTGCAGCATTTTCATAGGATCATCTTTTAGGATTTGAAATAGCTCAACTGGAATTCTATCACCTACACTTGACTTCACATTCCAGGATGTCTGGCTCTAGGTGAGTGATCATACCATCATGGTCATCTGGGTCATGAAGATCTTTTTTGTATAGTTCTTCTGTGTATTCTTGCCACCTCTTCTGAACATCTTCTGTTTCTGTTAGGTCCATACTTTTTCTGTCCTTTATTGTGCTCATCTTTGCATGAAATGTTCCCTTGGTATGTCTAATATTCTTGACGAGATCTCTAGTCTTTCCCAATATTTTTTTCCTCTATTTCTTTGCATTGATCAGTGAAGAAGTTTTCTTATCTCTCCTTGTTATTCTTTGGAACTCTTCATTCAAATGGGTATCTTTCCTTTTCTCCTTTGCTTTTCACTTCTCTTCTTTTCTCAGCTATTTGTAAGGCCTTGTCATTCAACCATTTTGCCCTTTTGCATTTCTTTTTCTTGGGGATGGTCTTGATTCCTACCTCCTGTACAATGTCACGAACCTCCATCCATAGTTCTTCAGGCACTCTATCAGATCTAATCCCTTGAATCTATTTGTCACTTCCACTGTATAATTGTAAGGCATTTGATTTAGGTCATTACCTCCACCATAGTTTGGCCTCAGGTCAAGCAACAAAATTCTTTGGTTTCTGACAGACACAAATAAGAATTATCCATAGGTATACATATATCCCCTCCCTCCCATCTCTCTCCCCATCCTACTCCTCTAGGTTGTTACAGAACCCCAGTTTGAATTCCCTGAGTCATACAGCAAATTCCCATCGGCTATCTATTTTTAAAGTAGAAAGTACTACTAATGCTGTACTGAAATTTAAAAGTAGGGTATCCATGAAGGCATGCTACAAATTAAAAACTTAAAAAAATAATCTTGTCTGAGAAAAGAACTTTAAACACCTAGGGTTTTACTTTTTCCCTTTCTTTGGTCTTTTCCCCTTTCATTGGTCTTAATTCTTGTATTAGTCTGAATAAGGTAGTAGGGTGGGTGGAAAACAACCTTTGTTGTTGCTCAATAAAGTATGTTTGTGTGTTAGATACTCTGAGGAATGTTTGGAAAAGCAATAGACTTGCAAAAGATTTAACCAGCTAGGCTCCCCAACTTGATGACAGCTAAAATTATCTACTCCAAACTGCCAGTCACACACTTCTTGAGACCAGACATTAGACTTTTCTTAGGTGGGGTTTCAGAAATATCTGATGTTTAGGGACTAGCATTCTTTGTGCATTTATATAGGGAGTGGTTTTTATTTTGCCATTTCCCCAGTGGACAGAGCATTCTTCGGCTGGTCCTGAGTGTTCCCCTGGCTCCATAATGCATGAGTCTCTTATGGATACAGCTGATTTGGGAAGAAGCACAATGTATAATAACCCAGTGTAAATTATAAGGAACTGGAGTGGAACCCAGGCATATTGTAAGTCATTCATGAATACAACTCAGAATGCTTAAGGCTGGATGCACTATATTTCCACCAGCCCAGCTCCCTGCTATGATTTAGATCTAACAGAATAAACATGTTGTTTGTCTTTCTACTGGCAATATGCTTATAATGAATTGTATGGCTTCCATGAGTGTACTAAGGATTGAATGAATTAATTTTCCTGTTTGGTGACACCAGCTTGTCCTATTCCAATGCAAAGTGTCAGTGATGTCAGAACTGTGCTTGATCATAAAATATGAATATGTGTACTCAGGTTTGAATATAGACCCATGAATTCTTTTTTATTAGATATTAAAAATGGGTGTGTATACACACACACGTCCTTATATACAAATATATTACTCATTCTTAGAATGGTCCATTCAAATCCAGTACATTAATACAGTCTATATATCCCTTTAATATCAATAACATATATTGATTTCAAAGGAAATTAACTTAAGGTAAACTATATATTCATTCTCTGAAACTTCTTGTCTGAAAGTCTAGAAACAAAAATGTTACCTGCATGACTTGATCAGGGAAAACACCTGAATAGCCATGCCTGTCCTGTGTTTTGATGTAGCATGAATCCAAATATATTCTTTAGACTATAATGATCTAGTTTTGACAAAAATTATTTTAAAATTTTAATTTTTCAATTTCCCAATGATATTATAAAAACATAATACTATGTTTAAAGGATTTTGCCATAAATCTAAAGGCAGGAGAGATATTAAAGATGTATGTGCCACGTTTTCCCAGTTTCCACACACATACACCTGAAGATCCACTCTGACTGGTAAGGCTATCTTTAAAAATTGCAGAGTTATATTTCAACAACAACAAAAAAAACTAAATTTAGTCAATCAAAAACTTACAGACATAAAATAAGGATCAGGGAAAAATTTAAGAATAATTTTAAACATCAAGATACAAAATAAAAGTTAAAGAAAATGAACATATTTCTCTAGTTAATTTAATTTTAATAGATTCATTGATGAATGGTCTTTTTTTCTGGCTTTAAAGAAGAAAAATATTAAATTTTGCTTTTATGACATTCAATATTGTGTCAAAATATACATGGCTGTATTTATTATCTTCCCTTCAAACACACACACATACACACACACATACCCACTGTCAAAATAAACCTGAGGAATACAGGTGCATGCATGAATGGTGTTCTGTTACACATTGTAACCACTTTAATATTGGTTCAGTTCAGTTCAGTGGCTCAGTCGCGTCCAATTCTTTTCGACCCCATGGACTGCAGCATGCCAGGTCTCCCTATTCATCACCAACACTCATAGTTTACTCAAACTCATGTCCATTGAGTCAGTGATGCCATCCAACCATTTCATCCTCTGTTGTCCCCTTCTCCTCCCGCCTTCAATCTTTCCAGGCATCAGAGTCTTTTCAAATGAGTCAACTGCTTGCAGCAGGTGGCCACAGTATTGGAGTTTCAGCTTCAGCATCAGTCCTTTAGATGAATATTCAGGACTGATTTCCTATAGGATGGACTGGTTGGATCTCCTTGCATTGCAAGGGACTCTCAAGAGTCTTATCCAATATCACAGTTCAAAGGCATCAGTTCTTCGGCTCTCAGCTTTCTTTGTAGTCCAACTCTCACATCCATACATGACTACATGGAAAACCATAGCTTTCACTAGACGGACCTTTGTTGGCAAAGTAATGTCTCTGCTTTTTAATATGCTGTCTAGTTTGGTCGTAACTTCTCTTCCAAGGAGTAAGCATCTTTTAATTTCATGGCTGCAGTCATCGTCTGCAGTGATTTTGGAGCCAAAGAAAACAAACTCTCTCACTGTTTGGCAATTTTATCTCTGGTTCCCCTGCCTTTTCTAAACTCAGCTTGAACATCTGGAAGTTCACGGTTCATATACTGTTGAAGCCTGGCTTGGAGAATTTTGAGCAATACTTTACTAGCATGTGACATGAGTGCAATTGTGCAGTAGTTTGAGCATTCTTTGGCATTGCCTTTCTTTGGTATTGAAATGAAAACTGACCTTTTCAAATCCTGTGGCCACTGCTGAGTTTTCCAAATTTGCTTGTATATTGAGTGCAGCACTTTCACAGCATCATCTTTTAAGATTTGAAATAGCTCAGCTGGAATGTCATCACTTCCACTAGCTTTGTTCGTAGTGATGCTTCCTAATGCCCACTTGACTTCACATTCTAGGATGTCTGGCTCTAGGTGAGTGACCACACCATCGTGGTTATCTGGGTCATGAAGATCTTTTTGGTATAACTCTTCTGTGTATCCTTGCCACCTCTTCCGAATATCTTCTGCTTCTGTTGGTCCATACCAACAGAATGGTCCATACCATTTCTGTCCTTTATCGTGCCCATCTTGGCATGAAATGTTCCCTTCGTATTCCAATTCTATCATTTTCCTCTATTTCTTTCCACCTATCATTGAGGAAGGCTTTCTTATCTCTCCTTGCTATTCTTTGGAACTCTGCATTCAAATGGGTATATAGTTTCTTCTCTCCTTTGTCTTTTGCTTTTCTTTTAACAGCTATTTGTAAGGCCTCCTCAGACAACCATTTCCCTTTTTGCATTTCTTTTCCTTTGGGATGGTCTTGATCCCTGACTCCTGTACAGTGTCACAAACCTCCGTCCATGGTTCTTCAGGCACTCTATCAGATCCAATCCCTTGAATCTATTTCTCACTTCCACTGTATAATCTTTAGGGATTTGATTTTGGTCATACCTGAATGGTCTAGTGGTTTTCCCTACTTTCTTCAATTTATGTCTGAATTTGGCAATAAGGATTTCATGGTCTGTGCCACAGTCAGCTCCTGGTCTTGTTTTACTGACTGTATAGAACTTCTCCATCTTTGGCTGCAAAGAATACAATCAATCTGATTTTGGTGTTGACCATCTGGTGATGTCCATGTGTCGTCTTCTCTTGTGTTGTTGGAAGAGGGTGTTTGTTATGACTGGTGTGTTCTCTTGGCATATATACTTATCCTAATATACATAAATACATATATATATATTTTATATATAACCTAATATAGCTTAGCCAGTCACAAAGGATGCATAAAAATGGGAAAGAGGTGGAACTCCTTTCTGTTTTTTCTAACAAATAAACAGAATCAGAGCATGAGCAATTAATAATTCTTAACCCAGAAGAAGAGGTCAAAGAGTGGGATGCTCTCCTGGGAGGTAAAATGTCAAATCTTAATCAAAGAACATAAATGCCACCATGTTCTCTAGGGAATATATGTTATCATTGCTATTGTCGAGTCTATTTGTATTATTGCAACTATTCCCATCACTTATTGACACGAGGTTTTTTAGCAAATTCTCTTGTAAGTGTTAAGTAGGTAGAATAGGGAAAAGGAGTCCAAAATGGCGGTGGCTAACAGACAAGAAAGGTCAAAGGAAGGTCAGAGGACCAGAGTGAAGACTTCAGGCAGAACAAACAGCACTCCTGGCTAAGCCCAATTTGCATAGGGCAGGTCCAGGTGGAGGAAAAACATAAAAGGAGGAGCCAAAGCGCTTTCTCACGGACTCTATCTCCTGTGTGCATGCGCGCTCTCTCTCTCTCTTTGTCTCTCTCTCTCTTTCTCTCTCTCTCTTTCTCCCTCCCCACGGACTCCTCCACTCTCTTCTCTTCGAGTCTTGGATTCTCCTGCTATCTTCTAAATAAAATGGAGCTGTAATACTGATTTACCTAAGAGCTGTAACACAGTTTGTCCAAGACCCGAGAGCTGTGAGGCGCCGAGGGCTTTAATGTCCGTTGCTCCAAATCTTTGTTTTGACGAGACAAAGAACCTAGGAACATGCACTCGCGTGACATAAGTATATGTTCAGATTAAATAAGTGTCTAGGATTATGAGTGGGGCTTGAAATAGTTTGAGCAAACCAAACTTTTACATATATGTTCTTGGTTCTGATAACAGATTAATCTTGTGAGATTTCAGAGTTTCTAGGTTCTCTTTGTTTCTCTTAACTTAATGTGAATATGTCTGAATAACAGGTCTGATACAACTCACCATAACACTCAGAATTGACATTTGCAAATAAAAATTACTTTTCAAGTCAAATTCAATGAAAAGATAATGATAAGAATTTGACAAATATTGCTGGTAAATTTTAGAAAATAGTAGCTTTTTATATTTGCAAATCATTTAAAGATTAACAACTTCATGATTAAGTTCTTAAGTCAGAAACTATCTCCAGTCCTTATAAAAGTTTGTTTATTAATTTACAATAGAAATGTCTTTGAAAGTTAATCAGAGGTAGTCAAAACCAAGACTTTACAATTGATTTAAAATCTACCACTGTGCATGGACTTTAAACTTTTATAGAGTTATTTTCTTCAATTTTTCTACTATATCTGTTAAAATTTCATCCCATGAAAATCCTCTAAAATGTGAGTGCCATTATTCTGCTGGGAGTGTGGCAACTCAAGTAGCAGTTTTGATATTCAAACTGCTGTTGGTGTTTTATCTTCTTTGTATTGCTTACCCCAAACAGGCCTGACAGCCACTTGCCTGGAGCTAGGTCAGGGCAGAGAAGCCTTCTGAGCAGGCTTGCAGAGGATGGTGCAAGCCCAATTGCAACCTTTCCTCTTAGCAATAAGTGAGCTTCCTCTGTGCCACTTCCACACTTTTAAATATTTGAGTCAGTAGGATCCCACAGGAGCCCAGAAATGTCTGACTCTTGCTTATTCTTTCCTCTCACATCTTTTCCTCCTCAGAACTAAGGGTGGGAGGTTGAGGGGGTGGGGGTTAGGTTTTGATACTGAGAAAGGCAAGTAAGGATTTTAAAACTTGGCATTTTTCAATGAACAATCAGATACTTTTTTCAGAAAGTTTCCTCTTAGCACTGTTCGTGATAATGTCAATGCTAAAAATAAAAATAAAAACCATTAATTGGTCGGTGCTACAGTCAGGAACTTCTAGACTTTCAAATTTAATTAATTTAAAAATTAATTAACAATAGAAAAAACTGGGAAACTGATATAGAGTGAAAACTTTTCATTTTCCTATGAAAGGTAATTTGAATAATTACTATCTTTTATCACCATTGTATTAAGAAAAGACAATTTGATATCAGTATAGTAGAAAGAATCCCTGAATAAGATGTGTTTTCCTGTTAAGTCAAATACATGTGACTAAATAAAATGCTTGATACTTTTTGTTTTTGTTTTTAATTTTGCCAGTCTAATAATATCATCACCCACTGACACCAACTGATACACAGCCAAGATATAAGCATATGCACAATGAGCAAAGAATGTAGTTAAGTTTTCTGTTAATCTTTTTGTATTATATTTTGTATCAGTGCTTTAGGACCTAGAAAGAATGTGACTAGATGGTTGCTTCTCAGAAACAGAATTTCAGTGATCTTCCAGATCTAACTGCCTTGAGCAGTAAGACCCAATTTCTAAATACCACACAACTTCCCTCAATGAAAGCTGTCAGCCTCCAGCTGTATATAGCAATATGGTCACCTTTCAAATTTATAGCCAACATTTGAGTTTTTAATAATTATCAGACACATTTACATGTTACCTCAGTTATGCTTATAGTTCAGTTAATCCTTTGTTGAACTTAGTAATACCATTATACAGATAAGGAAAACAAAACCAATACACAACTGCCCCAAATTCATACTGCTAGGAAGTATCAGAGTCGCCACTTGCTAAGATCTCCAAATTAAATGTTTTTTTTTATGCTTCACTGTGTAATTAGAGAGTATTTATTCTGTGGATCTATGGGGCCAGCCCTCTGATTAGTACTATAGAATTTGCCAGCTAGGTTGAGAATCTTAGGGCTGTCATGAGAAGAAAAAAGGGGTCCCTTGAGTTTCAGTTGCCCTCTTCTATTTACTATGAGAAGAGAGAACGAAAAATCTCTTTTAGTAAGAGTAACCCAACGTTGAACATTCATAAAACTAAGACCATGGCATCTGGTCCCATCACTTCGTGGCAAATAGATGGGGAAACAGTGGAAACAGTGGCTGACTGTATTTTTTGGGGCTCCAAAATCACTGCAGATGGTGACTGCAGCCATGAAATTAAAAGACGCTTACTCCTTGGAAGGAAAGTTATGACCAAACTAGACAGCATATTAAAAAGGAGAGACATTACTTTGCCAACAAAGTCCCATCTAGTCAAGGCTATGGTTTTTCCAATAGTCATGTATGGATGTGAGAGTTGGACTATAAAGAAAGCTGAATGCAGAAGAATTGATGCTTTTGAACTGTGGTATTGGAGAATCCCTTGGACTGCAAGGAGATCCAACCAGTCCATCCTAAAGGAGATCAGTCCTTGGTGTTCATTGGAAGGACTGATGTGGCAGCTGAAACTCCAGTACTTTGGCCACCTGATGCGAAGAGCTGACTCATTTGAAAAGACCCTGATGCTGGGAAAGATTGAGGGCCGGTGGAGCAGGGGACAACAGAGGATGAGATGGTTGGATGGCATCACTGACTCAATGGACATAAGTTTTGGTAAACCCCGGGAGTTGGTTATGGACAGGGAGGCCTGGCGTGCTGCAGTCCATGGGGTCACAAAGAGTTGGACACGACTGAGCGACTGAACTGAACTGAACTGAATCCAATGTGGTACATACCTAGGAATACAGGGCAAATCAGACAGATGCTCCCTCCAGACCCCTGTATATTGGTTCTGTACCTCTTGAATCCAGGCCTTAATGATGGCTCCCTCTTCCCAGTTTTGCATCATTTCCTGGTTAATTCTTTCAGTACTACCATGTGGTACCTACTGTATTATTAAATGAAATTATTATTTATTTTATGCTACTATATACATATTCATATGCTTAGATGATGTGCCTTAACTCTCCTCATCCTAGTACCAGACCTGTGTTCAAATCTCATTTCCTCTTGAGGACAGCATTATATTTTGAATGGTGCAGTCCTTTCAAGTAGAGACCTAGAAATTATTTATTGTTTCCATTTTAGTTTAAGTACCAAGAGTAGAAAAATGGTAAAATAAACATTTATCTCTAGTTGTATTATCTTACCTCTTGTTTTCATACTTTTTATTCTCTTTTATGTTACTCTCTTCTATACCTACACCCACCCCCAGCCCCAAAGAAACTAGCCCCTTAATACTTCCAACTAGATAAAACTGTGTAATCCTTTCCAGAAAATTTGTCTTCCTTCTGTGTCCATATCTCAGCTATATGTCACCTGGCACAGAAGTTGAGCTGATAAGTCAATTAGCACTAAAGTATGATGACCAGAAGAAGTAATTCATTACTCTGTTCATGGAATTATTAGATTATAACTGGGCATATTTGGAAACATAAAGTTTTAACCTATTCACTCAACTTTTATCCAAGCCCATGCACCGACCAGTAATGCTAAAGAAGCTGAAGCTGAATGGTTTTATGAAGACCTACAACATCTTCTAGAACTAACACCCAAAAAAGATGTCCTTTTCATTACAGGGGACTGGACTGCAAAGTAGGAAGTAAAGTGATACCTGGAGTAACAGGCAAATTTGGCCTTGGAGAAAAAACAAAGCAGGTCAAAGACTAACAGAGTTTTGCCAAGACAACACACTGGTCATAGCAAACATCCTCTTCCAACAACACAAGAGAAGACTCTACACATGGACATCACCAAATGGTCAACACCGAAATCAGATTGTTTATATTCTTTGCAGCCAAAGATGGAGAAGCCCTACACAGTCAGAAAAAAAAGACCAGGAGCTGACTGTGGCACAGACCATGAACTCTTTATTGCCAAATTCAGACTTAAACTGAATAAAGTGGGGAAAACCACTAGACCATTCAGGTATGACCTAAATCAAATCCCTTACAATTATACAGTGGAAGTGAGAAATAGCTTCAAGGGATTAGATCTGATAGATGGAGTGCCTGAAATTATGGATGGAGGCTCCTGACATGGTACAAGAGGCAGTGATTAAGACCATCACCAAGACAAAGAAATGCAAAAGGGCAAAATAGTTATCCTAGGAGGCATTACAAATAGCTGACAAAAGAAAAGACCCAAAAGGCAAAGGAGAAAAGGAAAGATATACTCGTTTGAATGCAGAGTTCCAAAGAATAACAAGGAGAGAAAAGGAAGCCTTCTTTAGTGATCCATGCAAAGAAATAGAGAAAAACAATAGAAAGGGGAAAGACTAGAGAGAAATCTCTTCAATAAAAATAGAGATACCAAGGGAACATTTCATGCAAAGATGGGCACAATAAAGGACAGAAATGGTATGAACCTAACAGAAGCAGAAGATATTAAGAAGAGGTGGTAACAATACACAGAACTATAGAAAAAAGATCTTCATGACCTAGATGACCATGATGATGTGATCACTCACCTAGAGTCAGACATCCTGGAATGCAAACTCAAGTGGGCCTTAGGAAGCATCACTATGAACAAAGCTAGTGGAGGTGATAGAACTCCAGTTGAGCTATTTCAAATCCTAAAAGATGATGCTATGAAAGTGCTGCACTCAATATGCCAGCAAATTTGAAAAACTCAGCAGTGGCCACAGGACTGGAAAAGATCAGTTTCATTCCAATCTCAAAGAAAGGCAATGCCAAAGACTGTTCAAACAACTGCACAACTGCATTCATCTCACATGCTAGTTAAGTAATCCTCAAAAGTCTTCAAGCCAGGCTTCAACAGTACGTAAAAGCATAAACTTCCAGATGTTCAAGTTTGACTTAGAAAAGGCAGAAGAACCAGAGGTCAAACTACCAATGCCCATTGGATCATCGAAAAAGCAAGAGAGTTCCAGAAAAACATCTACACTTCCTTTATTGACTATGCCAAAGCCTTTGACTGTGTGGAATACAACAAACTCTGAAAATTCTTAAAGAGATGGCAATACCAGACCTCCTGACCTGCCTCCTAAGAAATGTGTATGTAGGTCAAGAAACAAGAACACGGAACAACAGACCAGTTCCAAATCAGGAAAAGAGTATGTCAAGGCTGTATATTGTCACCCTGCTTATTTAACTTATATGCAGAGTAAATCATGCAAAATGCTGAGCTAGATGAAGCACAGGCTGGAATCAAGATTGCTGGGAGAAATGTCAATAACCTCAGTTATGCAGATGACACCACCCTTATGGCAGAAAGTGAAGAAGAACTAAAGAGCCTCTTGATGAACGTGAAAGAGGAGAGTGAAAAAGCTGGCTTAAAACTCAACATTCAGAAAACTAAGATCATGGCATCCGGTCCCATCACTTCATGGCAAATAGATGGGGAAAAGATGGAAACAGTGACAGACTTTATTTGGGGGGGCGGGGGTGGGGGGTGGGGGGTGGGAGGGCCGGGATCCAAAGTCACTGCAGATGGTAACTGCAGCCATGAAATTAAAAGCCGCTTGCTCCTTGGAAGAAAAGTTACGACCAACCTAGACAGCATATTAAAAAGCTGAGCCATTATTTTGCCAACAAAGATCCATCTAGTCAAAGTGATGGTTTTTCCAGTAGTCATGTATGGATGTGAGAGTTGGACTATAAGGAAAGCTGAGCATTGAAGAATTGATGCTTTTGAATTGTGGTATTAGAGAATACTCTTGAGATTCCCTTGGACTACAAAGAGATCCAACCAGTCCATCCTAAAGGACATCAGTCCTGAATATTCTTTGGAAGGACTGATGTTGAAGCTGAAACTCCAATACTCTGGCACCTGCTGCAAAGAACTGACTCATTTGAAAAGACCCTGATGCTGGGGAAGATTGAGGGCAGGAGGAGAAGAGGACGACACAGAATGAGATCGTTGGATGACATCACTGACTCTTTGAACATGAGTTTGAGTAAGCTGCAGGAGTTCAGATCGACAGGGAAGCCTGCCCTGCTGCAGTCCATGAGGTTGCATATAGTTGGACCCTACTGAGTGACTGAACTGAACTAAACTCAACTTTGAATTAATTTTTGAGTACACATTACAGTTCTGGCCTATTTCACCATTGTAAAGCTTTTTAATTCATTATACTCCACAATCCTTGTGTTTTGATATATATTGTTTAACAAACAGTTTAAGTAATATTTGGTTTCCTATTTTCTTACACATACACATCTTTTAAGCAAAGATTCTGGTCATGATGAAGTAACAAGGATATAACCTTACTGAACTGATATAATCCTAGCCAACAGCCAAGAAACTCACCTTTTTAAATAGTCTGTGTAGTCTTATCATTGTAGAGGGATAATTTTCTTTGATATATTAGAATACTGACTATAAAACACATGATTCTCCAATATTATCATCACATCACTAATGGTCCAGCAATATCAGCTTTAAAATCACTGGTAGAACACTCACTGTACACAGACTTGGTGCGAAGTTCTCAAAATATGAAACTAAATAATCCAAAGGCTCTGCCTTGATATTCCCAGGGTCTACTTTCTAATGTGGATACCCTTGGCTTTTGCATCCATATTTGCCTGGGTTGCTCATTTCCCTCACTTTTACTCTGTTCATTTCTTAACCAGCTAGAGCTCCCCTCAGGACAGCGCACTTAACACTTTATAATTTTTTATCCTAAGCACTGTGCATTCAGGTACTTTTTGCATAGGAGATAGTATGGTAGCTGCTCCCAGGGAGAAACTAAATAAGTAGGTAGCAGAAAGTGAGGTTAAAATCACTCACCTGAAGTGGACACTTCTCTGGATTTGAATCCCTGCTCTTCTACTTTTGAGCTAACTGACTTATGGCAAGTCTCTAACCTTTAAGCCTCACTTTTCTTATCTGAAAACAAAAATAGAGTAATTACTTCTTATTTTTTATGAGGATTAAATGATATAATGTATGTAAAGCATTTTTCACAATATTAGCACATAGGAAGTGCTTAAAATTTTCATTTATTATTATTATTACTACTGTTACTAAAGGGGAAGAGAAGAGAAATAGAAATATTAGGTTACTGAGACTTTTTAAAAAGGGATGTATTCTTATGGATCTTTAGCCAGAGAAGTATCAAGCGTGAGGAAATCATTGTTTTGAGAGTTAAAACAAAGGACCGCTAAAGGAAGATGGAAAAGAGGAGGAAAGACAAAAAGAGCAAGGAATGTGAAGTAACGGGGCAGAATAGCTTAAATAATGGACCATGGAATTTGATGTTTCTCTTTTCTAAGTAATTTTGGGTGTCTTTGTCTATAAGTTTAACAATAATAATATGCTTAAATTGGAATAAAATAAAATAATATGCTTAAAATGGAATAAAAATAGATATTGCTTGTTTTAGACAAAGGAAAGTGCTCAGAATTTATAGATTAGGTAGAGAGATTTTCCTTGTACTTGTTCAAATGAAAATAAGATTAATAATGAATCTAAATCAGGCCAAGCCTTCCAATTTTTGACTCCTGGAACTTATATCAATAATCTCTTCCAGCACTAGATTTGCAAGAAATCAAAATTTATTCTGTAATCTTGGAATTTGAAAACTGTATTAATTTCCTATTTTGCTACAATAAATTAATGCAAACCTAATTACTTCAAACAATATGATTTCATTATGTTTCAGCTTTGGAGGTTAGAGGTCTAAAAAGGGTCTCACTGTGTTAAAATCAAGGTATGGGCAGGGCCCAGAGACCTTTGCCTGTCTTAGCTCCTAGACTCTGTATGCATTCCTTGGATGATTGTCCCCTTTCATCTTCAAAACTAGTAATGGCAGTCAAGTCTTTCTCACAGTGATTCCTCTGACACTCTTCTGCCTCTCTCTTCAGTATCTCTGTATTTTCTTGTAATTAGATTACATTGGACCCACTGGTTAATCAAGGATAACCATTCCCTAGATTAAGGTAATCTGATAAGCAACCATAATCCCATCTGCAACCTTAATTCCTTTTTGCCATGTAAGGTAACATAGTCAAAGGTTTCAGGGATTGGATATGGTAATTTTTGAAGTGTCCTATTCTGGAGAAGGAAATGGCAACCCACTCCAGTATTCTTGCCTGAAGAATCCCATGGACAGAGGAACCTTGTGGACTATAGTCCACGGGGTCGCAAGAGTCAGACATGACTGAGTAACTTTCACTTCACTACTATTCTGCCAGTAAAAAAAAGGCTGGGTGGTGAAGAATTGATGCTTTTGAACTGTGATGTTAGAGAAGACTCTTGATAGTCCCTTGGAACTGCAGTCAATCCTAAAGGAATCAGTACTGAATATTCATTTTAAGGACTAATGCTGAAGCTGAAGCTCCAGTACTTTGGCCACCTGATGTGAAGAACTGACTCATTGGAAAAGACTCTGATGCTGGGGAAGATTGAAGGCAGGAGGAGAAGGGGGCGACAGAGGATGAAATGATTCAGTGGCATCATTGATTCAATGGACAAGAGTTTGAGCAAGCTCCAGGAGATGGTGAAGAACAGGGAAGTCTGGTGTGCTGCAGTCCATGAGGTCGCAAAGAGTCAGACATGACTGAACAACTAAACAACAGCAAATTCTGCTGACCATTAAGTGTGTACTGACTGCATTCTGCTTTAGCTTTTCATTCTTACAGAAATTAAATAGAATAGATCTGAATTTTAATATAAATTAAATATTATATATATATAAATTAATATATATGGGTAATTAATGCCATTCCTTTTCCTTTTTGTCATTCAGTCGTGTCTGACTCTTTGTGACCCCATGGACTGTAGCCCACCAGGCTCCTCCATCCATGGAATTTTCTAGGCAAGAGTACTGGAGTGGGTTGCCATTTTCTTCTCCAGGGGATCTTCCCGACCCAGGGATCAAACCCTGGTCTCCCGCATGGCGAGCAGACGCTCTACCGTCTAAGCCACCAGGGAAGCCCCATTAATACTCATTAATGCCATTAATGGAGGTTATTTCTGAAGTCCAGTTAGAAACAAATTCTTCTCATTTACTTAACAATTTGGGAAAACTGATTAACCTTTTTGTACAAACAACTCATTTCAAATGAGAATCATAATATCCACCTCATATTGTTGCTGTGAGAATTAAATGAGTTAATTAAAGAATTTAGGATAACAGAATCATCAGTCCATAAATTTAGTTGCTGCTATCATTATTAGCCAGTTTTATGATCTATAGACTCTCTTAAACATATATGTAGTTTTATACATTCATCAGTCATTATCAGTTGATCCATGATTTAGTTTGACCATTGATCCACCAGAATTTATTAAACATCTTTTGCAAAATGAACTGCATACTACACATAAAATAACAAAAATATCTCACTATTATATAGCATTTACATTTTCACCTTTTTATCTTATCTGATTCTACTTAGGTTCCTACCCTTAGGAAGTTCTAGCTGCCTTGAGAAAACAAGAGATTACATACAAATTTAGCCAAACATCCCAGACATAGCACTGAAGTTTTGCAACACTATGAATAGGCATTTGCACAGGCAGAGAGTTATTAAGAGTAAGTCTATGGATTAATGAGCACCACACTGGGGAATGATAGTGAACACCATCTCAGTCAAGGTTGGGCTCTTCTCTCATATACGGCTGTGAAGACTATACTCATTAGGTTAATGAGGTCCTAAAATTTCAAAAGAAAAAAAATATCAAAAAAGTAGGCAAAAAGGAAAACAACCTGTGGTGTGATGGCTGTAATACCCCCATGGGTTCCTCCACTAAACAGTTAAATCTACGCCACACATTTCCAGGTTCATGCTTCTTCCAAACAAGGAGAGGTAGAAAACCCAACAAAAATAATTTACATAAGATTTCTTAGGTGGTTACCTGAGAAAATTGTACAGGGCAAGCATTGGGTTTCTTTCCCCAGAGTTGGTATTCTGATATACCCTTTTGCTGTTTTGTATATTGATCTCTGATTCTGACAGTCACTTCATCCTTTAGAGGATAGAGTAGGGGGAGTTTGAGTAGCATTCCTCAAGATAAAGAGAAGACTAATAAAAAGATGGGTGGAATGGGAAATCCCCCAAAGAAACAGTAGATGAGGGCAGAAGATAAGAATTTCAGCCTGACTGTTTCATTCCTTCCACTCATCTCTTGAGTCTGGCTGCCCAGCTGAGCTTTGCTCCCAGGTGGATTTCTGGGAAGAGAAAGCCACCATTTGCTCACTTTACCCTGGGGCCACCCAGCTGCCAAGTGTCAGCTGAACAGAGGTGCATCAGAGGCCTGCAGTCAAAAGGCAGCAGGATGGCCAATTGCCATGAATTTCTGCAGGAAGTCTGGCAACTTGGCATCCTGCTGCTCTCCCCCTCCCCCAGGTTAATTGCTGAGAACCTCCAACATGAAAGCTGCTTACCCTACCAACTTCAGCTGCTGCCCTCCTTTCCCTATGCCACTTCAATTCCTACCTCCTTACACTCTGAAAGTAAAATGAAGTCACTCATACACCTGGCTCTACTTGTGAACCCACCTAAGCTCTAATATAACTGTTTCTTTTCCCTCTTACACACCCCCATGGGTAAAGGCAGCATTGCCACATCCCCCTTGGACCTGATTGCTAGGCAACACTCAGCCATGTGAATTTGTCACTTCTGTTTGGCGCAAATTTCAATTTCACCTCCAACTGTAACACTGCTCGATATATTTTAGATGCCACTGTGGTTGGACGGCATCCCAGGAAAGATGTGAAGTGCTACTGCCAGGAATGAATGATTGGCATTGGGTAAAGCAATTCTCTGAACTCAGCCTTGGCATACCATTAATTGTTAAGTCTGTTCAGCTACCACCAACCTCTTGTCAGAATCGTGTCTATTGTAAGCCTTTGCGACAAGAGTCCAAATGGTAGAGCTCTCTCCCTCTGTAAGATCTAAAGAACTATGTCGATAATGAAGCAGTGGATTTCTCAGCTCACAACATATTACTTCTTCCTACTTTCATCTATTGGCTACACTTTCATGTGCAAAGAAAAAATAGTTCCACGTTTGAATATTACTGAGCTAAGAGCTGCCAATTCAGGTTCTAGCCCTGAATAAAAGATTTACCTTCCCTCCTCTCTTTATCACAGTCTGCCTACCTTCATTCATGGTAACAATTAAATGCTGCTACAAGGAAACAAGTTATTAATGGGAAAAGATAAAATTAATGCTAAACATACTCTGGTGACAATAAATATATAATATTTGATATGTAAAATTTACATACTGACATTAAATCAGAAAACATGCAGCATGAAAACAATTATAATTTTTGAATAAACACATACCATCACTGGCAAGATATAATGCTGTAATTCCCAAAGACTCCATCCAATGCAGTGTGCCCAGTGTGTTTATATATATATGTGTGTGTATATATACTGAATACGTATATGTGTATATATATATATATATATATATATATATATATATATACTGAATATTATTTGCCCTTAATGACACATTCAATTGCCTAGCCACCTACATCCTTAAATACTATGCCATTGCTCTATTGACTCTTAGATGCTACAGTGTGGAAAGCTTTCATTTCTGTGCACTGTGCTAAATAAAGGTAAAAATAGTCAATCTGTTTTGATTCCCCTTCCACTGCCTCCAGCCACCAAATTTTCAATTGATTTTTTTCCCCCTCAAATCAAAACATCCTCAGAAAGGTTGGAAATATTTCCTTAGAATGAATCTAATTAAATAGAAGGAGTCAGTCAGTTATGAGTAAGAATGGTATTTCAGACTTTAAGTGTGGGCCCTGATTCATCAGAAACAAAAGGAGTTTTTGTAACAGTGTGAATGAACCTTGAAGTGTGCATGTTCTTTTAAGAAAGGCCAAGGGTGCAGTTCTATTTTCTTAGCTCTGCTTTCATATTTATGTGTCTCATTTCCAGCTCATTGCTGATGCCTCAGTTGCGCTATCCATCACCACTTTTATCCTCCTTGTTCCTCAAAAAGAACATAAAATCCTTTTTTATGTGGTGGTAATATTATTGCAAATAAAAGCAAATACCAAAATCTTTATTAGTCTGCCAAAATAATAAACTATTTAATAAAAGCATGCTGTAAAAATAAGGTCATTTGCATCACTCAAGTTACTTGCAGGAAATACAGAGAATTATTGGTCAAAAAAATACAAACTGACAGCAATTACTTCTGTTGTTCATCTAACCACACTATGCAATAGGGTTAAATTTTTGTTGATATTTTGCACATTTTCTGGGTTTAAAAGCTTTTACTATTACTTAAAACTGGTTGCACATTGGAAAATTAAAAAAAAAATCTAACTCTCACAAAATATTGATTTCCTCTTTGCAAAAAAGATTTTTGGTAAGGGAAAAGGACTAAGTAGACTGGTCTCTTTTTGACAGCTTTTTCACAAACGTGGAAGTTGACCTACTGATAATCTTCATATTCTAAGAGTTATTGCCTAAATATTTACCATTTTAATATCCAATATTGATTTTATTTGCTTTGGACTTGCGTCCACTGTTCAGCTGTATAATTTTTACCTCTTTGTATTCAGCTTTTGTCATTTCTGCATGCACACCAATATAAGATATTTTATTTGGGAAGGTTTAACAGTGAAAGTTAACAATAAATATACTATTTCTAAATAAATTCTAATGTTTGATCTTTTAGCCTATTGTATACATAAACCTATCAATTCTTACTCCCTTGCGATTTCCAACCTCCGCTGGCACATTTGTAAATATATTATTGATATGTATCTAACATAGTAAAATCAGTAGCATGGTAAGAATTAAAATGTAATTTGTATAGCCCTTCCACTGCCAAGAATAACTTGTATACCAATTCTTCTACATAAAAAGCAAACATGACAATTAAAAAAATATTATAAATCTTTTCAAAATTACATATTACTTATTTACATTACGTGTTCCATGATGACATTTAAGGTCAAGAAAAGCTCTACAAACTACAGTTATTACTATTTTATCTTTATACAGCCTTTTGTCTATGGTTGTTTTCTTTGGGTCACAAATTAACCATTGTTAGTTTTATTGACATCAGGTTAATGTAAGAAAATGAGGTACAATTTCTATACAATGTAAAGTTTCTGAAGGATAGATAATTCAACTAAGAAAATCTGGATTTTGAAATAACACTTTTAGAAGCAAAGAAAACCAATTAAATTCATGTACTGTGTGTTATGGCCTGAATTGTGTCCCAATTAAATTCAAATGTTGATGCCCTACTCTCCCAACCCTTATGCCTAAGAATGTGACTGTATAGGAAATAGGGCCTTTAGATCAGATCAGATCAGTCGCTCAGTCGTGTCTGACTCTTTGCGATCCCATGAATCACAGCACGCCAGGCCTCCCTGTCCATCACCAACTCCCGGAGTTCACTCAGACTCATGTTCGTCGAGTCAGTGATGCCATCCAGTCATCTCATCCTCTGCCGTCCCCTTCTCCTCTTGCCCCCAATCCCTCCCAGCATCAGAGTCTTTTCCAGTGAGTCAACTCTTCACATGAGGTGGTCAAAATACTGGAGTTTCAGCTTCAGCATCATTCCTTCCAAAGAAATCCCAGGGCTGATCTCCTTCAGAATGGACTGGCTGGATCTCCCTGCAGTCCAAGGGACTCTCAAGAGTCTTCTCCAACACCACAGTTCAAAAGCATCAATTCTTCGGCACTCAGCCTTCTTCACAGTCCAACTCTCACATCCGTTAATGACCACTGGAAAAACCACAGCCTTGACTAGACGAACCTTTGTTGGCAAAGTAATGTCTCTGCTTTTGAATATGCTATGTAGGTTGGTCATAACTTTCCTTCCAAGGAGTAAGCGTCTTTTAATTTCATGGCTGCAGTCACCATCTGCAGTGACTTTGGACCCCCAAAAATAAAGTCTGACACTGTTTCCACTGTTTCCCAATCTATTTCCCATGAAGTGATGGGACCAGATGTCATAATCTTCGTTTTCTGAATGTTGAGCTTTAAGCCAACTTTTTCACTCTCCACTTTCACTTTCATCAAGAGGCTTTTTAGTGCTTCTTCACTTTCTGCCATAAGGTTGGTGTCATCTGTATATCTGAGGTTATTGATATTTCTTCCGACAATCTTGATTCCAGCTTGTGTTTCTTCCAGTCCAGGGTTTCTCATGATGTACTCTGCATAGAAGTTAAATAAGCAGGGTAAAAATATACAGTCTTCCTATTTGGAACCAGTCTGTTGTTCCATGTCCAGTTCTAACTGTTGCTTCCTGACCTGCATACAGATATCTCAACAGGCAGATCAGGTGGTCTGGTATTCCCATCTCTTTCAGAATTTCCCACAGTTTATTTTGATCCACACAGTCAAAGGCTTTGGCATAGTCAACAAGCAGAAAGATGTTTTTCTGGAATTCTCTTGCTTTTTCAGTGATCCAGCGGATGTTGGCAACTTGATCTCTGGTTCCTCTGCTTTTTCTAAAACCAGCTTGAACATCTGGAAGTTCACAGTTCACATATTGCTGAAGCCTGGCTTGGAGAATTTTGAGCATTACTTTACTAGCCTGTGAGATGAGTGCAACTGTGCAGTAGTTTGAGAATTCTTTGGCATTGCCTTTCTTTGGGATTGGAATGAAAACTGACCTTTTCCAGTCCTGCGGCCACTGCTGAGTTTTCCAAATTTGCTGGCATATTGAGTGCAGCACTTTCACAGTATCATCTTTCAGGATTTGAAATAGCTCAACTGGAATTCCATCACCTCCACTAGCTTTGTTCATAGTGCTGCTTTCTAAGGCCCACTTGACTTCACATTCCAGGATGTCTGGCTCTTGGTCAGTGATCACACCATCATGATTATCTGGGTCGTGAAGATCTTTTTTGTACAGTTCTTCTGTGTATTCTTGCCATCTTTACTTAATATCTTCTGCTTCTGTTAGGTCCATACCATTTCTGTCCTTTATCGAGCCCATCTTTGCATGAAATGTTCCTTTGGTATCTCTGATTTTCTTGAAGAGATCTCTAGTCTTTCCCATTCTGTTGTTTTCCTCTATTTCTTTGCATTGATTGCTGAAGAAGGCTTTCTTATCTCTTTTTGCTATTCTTTGGAACTCTGCATTCAGATGTTTATATCTTTCATTTTCTCCTTTGCTTTTCACTTCTCTTCTTTCACAGCTATTTGTAAGGCCTCCCCAGACAGCCATTTTGCTTTTTTGCATTTCTTTTCCATGGGGATGGTCTTGATCCCTGTCTCCTGTACAATGTCACGAACCTCATTCCATAGTTCATCAGGCACTCTATCTATCAGATCTAGGCCCTTAAATCTATTTCTCACTTCCACTGTATAATCAGAAGGGATTTGATTTAGATCATACCTGAATGGTCCAGTGGTTTTCCCTACTTTCTTCAATTTCAGTCTGAATTTGGCAATAAGGAGTTCATAGTCTGAGCCACAGTCAGCTCCTGGTCTTGTTTTTGCTGACTGTATAGAGCTTCTCCATCTTTGGCTGCAAAGAATATAATCAATCTGATTTTGGTTTTGACCATTTGGTGATGTCCATGTATAGAGTTTTCTCTTGTGTTGTTGGAAGAGGGTGTTTGTTATGACCAGTGCATTTTCTTGGCAAAACTCTATTAGTCTTTGCCCTGCTTCATTCCGTATTCCAAGGCCAAATTTGCCTGTTACTCCAGGTGTTTCTTGACTTCCTACTTTTGATTTCCAGTCCCCTATAATGAAAAGGACATCTTTTTTTGGGTGTTAGTTCTAAAAGGTCTTATACGTCTTCATAGAACCGTTCAACTTCACCTTCTTCAGCGTTACTGGTTGGGGCATAGGCTTGGATTGCTGTGATATTGAATGGTTTGTCTTGGAAATGAACAGAGATCATTCTGTCATTTTTGAGATTGCATCCAAGTACTGCATTTCGGACTCTTTTGTTGACCATGATGGCTACTCCATTTCTTCTGAGGGATTCCTGCCCACAGTAGTAGATACAATGGTCATCTGAGTTAAATTCACCCATTCCAGTCCATTTCAGTTCGCTGATTCCTAAAATGTCAACATTCACTCTTGCCATCTCTTGTTTGACCACTTCCAATTTGCCTTGATTCATGGACCTGACATTCCAGGTTCATATGCAATATTGCCCTTTACAGCATCGGACCTTGCTTCTATCACCAGTCACATCCACAGCTGGGTATTGTTTTTGCTTTTGGCTCCATCCCTTCATTCTTTCTGGAGTTATTTCTCCACTGATCTCCAGTAGCATATTGGGCACCTACTTACCTGGGGAGTTTCTCTTTCAGTATCCTATCATTTTGCCTTTTCATACTGTTCATGGGGTTCCTAAGGCAAGAATACTGAAGTGGTTTGCCATTCTCTTCTCCAGTGGACCACATTCTGTCAGATCTCTCCACCATGACCTGCCCATCTTGGGTTGCCCCACGGGCATGGCTTAGTTTCATTGAGTTAGACAAGGCTGTGGTCCTAGTGTGATTAGATTGACTAGTGTTCTGTGAGTATGGTTTCAGTGTGTCTGCCCTCTGATGCCCTCTTGCAACACCTACCGTCTTACTTGGGTTTCTCTTACCTTGGGCATGGGGTAGATATCTCACGGTGAGGAGATACCCCTCGTCCAAGGTAAGGAGCATTGGCTGTGCTTTGCTGGAGCAGCCGTGAAGAGATAGGGCCTTTAAAGAAGTGGTAAAAATTAAATGAGATCATATGGGTGGATCCTAATCCAATCTGTCTGGTGTCCCAAGAAAAAGAAATTTGGATGTATGAACAGATACTAAGAGTATGAACGCACAGAGGGAAAATTGTAAGAAAAGGTAGCAAGAAGGCGCCATTTTCAAACTAAAGAGAGGCCTCAGAAGAAACCAACTCTGTCAGTGCCTAGATCCTGGACTTCCAGTTTCCATCAATCCAGTTCAGCCCAGTTCAGTTCAGTCACTCAGTCGTGTCTGACTCTTTGCGACCCCATGAATTGCAGCACGCCAGGCCTCCCTGTCCATCACCAACTCCCGGAGTTCACCCAAACCCATGTCCATCGAGTCGGTGATGCCATCCAGCCATCTCATCCTCTGTCGTCCCCTTCTCCTCCTGACCCCAATCCCTCCCAGCATCACAGTCTTTTCCAATGAGTCAGCTCTTCGCATGAGGTGGCCAAAGTACTAGAGTTTCAGCTTTAGCATCATTCCTTCCAAAGAACACCCAGGACTGATATCTTTTAGAATGGACTGCTTGGATCTCCTTGCAGTCCAAGGGACTCTCAAGAGTCTTCTCCAACACCACAGTTCAAAAGCATCAATTCTTTGGCGCTCAGCTTTCTTCACGGTCCAACTCTCACTTCCATACATGACTACTGGAAAAACCATAGCCTTGACTAGACGAACCTTTGTAATGTCTCTGCTTTTGAATATGTTATCTAGGTTGGTCATAACTTTCCTTCCAAGGAGTATGCGTCTTTTAATTTCATGGCTGCAGTCACCATCTGTAGTGATTTTGGAGCCCAGAAAAATAAAGTCTGACACTGTTTCCATTGTTTCCCTATCTATTTCCCATGAAGTGATGGGCCCAGATGCCATGATCTTCGTTTTCTGAATGTTAGCTTTAAGCCAACTTTTTCACTCTCCACTTTCACTTTCATCAAGAGGCTTTTTAGTTCCTCTTCACTTTCTGCCATAAGGGTGGTGTCATCTGTATATCTGAGGTTATTGATATTTCTCCCAGCAATCTTGATTCTGGGTTGTGCTTCTTCCAGCCCAGTGTTTCTCATGATGTACTCTGCATATAAGTTAAATAAGCAGGGTGACAATATACAGCCTTGACGTACTCCTTTTCCTGTTTGGAACCAGTCTGTTGTTCCATGTCCAGTTCTAACTGTTGCATCCTGTCCTGCATATAGGTTTCTCAAGAGGCAGGTGAGGTGGTCTGGTATTCCCATCTCTTGAAGAATTTTCCACAGTTTATTGTGATCTACACAGTCAAAGGCTTTGGCATAATCAATAAAGCAGAAATAGATGTTTTTCTGGAATTCTCTTGCTTTTTCGATGATCCAGTGGATGTTGGCAATTTGATCTCTGGTTCCTCTGCCTTTTCTAAAACCAGCTTGCACATCTGGAAGTTCACGGTTCATGTATTGCTGAAGCCTGGCTTGGAGAATTTTGAGCATTACTTTACTAGCGTGTGAGACGAGTGCAATTGTGCAGTAGTTTGAGAATTCTTTGGCATTACCTTTCTTTGGAATTGGAATGAAAACTGACCTTTTCCAGTCCTATGGCCACTGCTGAGTTTTCCAAATTTGCTGGCATATTGAGTGCAGCACTTTCACAGCATCATCTTTCAGGATTTGAAATAGCTCAACTGGAATTCCATCACCTCCACTAGCTTTGTTTGTAGTGCTGCTTTCTAAGGCCCACTTGACTTCACATTCCAGGATGTCTGGCTCTAGGTGAGTGGTCACACCATCGTGATTATCTTGGTTATGAAGATCTTTTTGTACAGTTCTTCTGTGTATTCTTGCCACCTCTTCTTAATATCTTCTGCTTTTATTAGGTCCATACCATTTCTGTCCTTTATCGAGCCCATCTTTGCATGATAGTGAGAAAATAAATGTCTGTTGTTTAAGCCACTCAGTGTGTGGAAATTTCTTATAGCAGCCCTAGACAATTAATACACTATCCTATATAAATAGAAAGTTTTAATGAAAGTCTATTTGCAACACCAAATCAAATACAATATTAGTTTTTGCCAACTCTTCCACCCAAATACATTAAAGATATATGATGCAACTAATTCTTTTCAATTCAGGCAAAAATCCAAACTGACACCCTAAGCTCTGTGTTGTCACAAAAACACCTGAAAATCTTGCTTCATATTTGAAATTTTTTCTGTCTCAAGAGTTCTTAACCTAGAGTTCATAAACCAAAGCCTCTTGATATTTCTTATATACCAGCTGTTGTGGGCTTTGCATACATTCATTGCCATAGGAAGAAATGTATCATCTCCAAAATAAGAACCATTTAAATCTTGGGGTATTGTTTCTATTTGACTAATCAGTAGGTAATAGAGATGTTCTCTGATGGGAAAAAACCCAATATGTGTGTTGTGTGCTTAGCTGTGTCCGACTCTTTAGACCCCATAGACCGTAGCCTGCCAGGCTCCTCTGTCCATGGGATTCTCCAGGCAAGAATACTTAAGTGGGTTGCCATTTCCTTCTCCAGGGGATCTTCCTGACCCAGGAATTGAACACGGGTCTCCTGCACTGCAGGCAGACTGTTTATCGACTGAGCTACAAAAACCTAATACTGTATATTTTAATTAACAGGGTTCGATGGATAATCATGTACCATCAAGTGAATGATCTGGCTGGTCCACAGTGAGATGCTTAATTTAGTGAATAAATCATGTACAAATTTTGTCAGAGGACCAGAAAAAGCATTTTTTTTCTGGTAACCAAACGTTTTCTAAGATAGCTCACTGGTTTGTAGCTTTCAGGCTCATAAGTATCACTTAAACTCAGATGGTAAAGAAGTCACCTGCAATGCAGGAGACCTGGGTTCGATTCCTGGGTTGGGAAGATCCCTTGGAGAAGGAACAGCTACCTAATCCAGTATCTTTGCCCTGAGAATTCTATAGACAGAGGAGCCTACAGGGCTACAATCCATGGGGTCGCAAAGAGTCGTACATGACTAAGTGACAACACACACACACACAAAAAACCATAGAAGAACATCTGCAAATTTTGTGGATTCTATTTTATGCCAAGAAGAGCACTGAGATTAAATTTCTGATCTGGGCCAAATACTGTGTCTTAGCCAGTGACACTGTAACTTATATTTTAACAAAAATCTGTTTTTAAAGGCATAGTAGTAATATTTATTGAGTGCTTACTTTGTGTCAGCCACAACTCTAAATATTTTAAATATATTGTATAGGTTAGCAGCAGAAAAACAAATCATGAGATGAGTTGTTATTTCTGTAAATGGGAAAACTGAGACACATAGAGTAAGATTAACAAACTTGCCCAAGGTTATAACTACTTCTTTAAATTATCCAGATTAAGTATCTTCATATATAAGGAAACTCCTTAAAATATCATGCGATTATTGCCCATGAAGTTACTCTAGAACATTATGCAGTTTATAGACTTGCAACTTCAATGTGTTCTTTGTATCAAAGTTATTTTCAGACAAACTTTAATTTCCTTGCTATAGTATTCGTACTTAGAATGGTTTCTAAACAATAAACCCACTAGTCTCTCATTTTTCCACCAGCAATGATAATCCTGATTTTATTTCGTGAATACCTTTCTTTCTTGTAAAGGTCACAAAGTTCAGGACAGGGTTACATAGTGAAAGAAAAAAAAAAAAGAGCTGTTTCTGTCACTGAAGAGACAGGAGATAGATGGCAGGCTTCAGCACAGGCTCAATTTCTGTTGTTAGAAAACTCATTAATTGTTCGCTTTCATTTTAAAGTCTTCTCTGAATGTGTTTTTTAAAACTTTTTTTCACATCTTTGTTTTCAATGGCCCCTTACAGGCTTACAGATGGAAATCTGTTTCCCTTATCCTTATAGGTAACTTATGTTGTTTTTCTTTGAAGCAGAGGAGGGGGTAGTGAATAAAAACAGCTCTGTCCTTTAAGATCTTTTTCACACATCCCTCAACTTTTGGAGCTTTCTCTAAACCTTAGCTATGTAATAGTGTGTGTGGGAAAAGATTCTTTTTAATTTTTTTTCCTGGAGTTTTAAAGAATTCATCTTAAATGATGGAAAAGTTGTAGAATTTGAAGACTCAGTGAAAAGTTAAGTTTGGTCCCAAACCCAATGGCAAAGATTGTTTTTTTAGATTGGTTTCAAGTTACCCCAATCTTGTTACTGTTGTGGTACTAGATTATTTCCTTGTAATAGTATCAGGTTATATAATTGTCCTGGTCCATTCAACTTAATGAAATAAAGTGACACTGATGGTGAGAGTTTTACACACCATACCATGTATAGAAGAATGGTTTTCAGTAGACTCTGGACTTTTAGCATCTCTTAACCCATGATACTATTCAGTTCAGTTCAGTTCAGTCGCTCAGTCATGTCTGACTCTTTGCGACCCCATGGACTGCAACACACCAGGCCTCCCTGTCCATCACCAGCTCTTGGAGTTTACTCAAACTCAAGTCCATTGAGTCGGTGATGCCATCCAACCATCTCATCCTCTGTTATCCCCTTCTCCCTCCTGCCTTCAATCTTTCCCAGCATCAGGGTATTTTCAGATGAGTCAGTTCTTCGCAGCAGGTGGCCAAAGTATTGGAGTTTCAGCTTCAGCATCAGTCCTTCCAATGAATATTCAGGACTGACTTCCTCTAGGATGTGCTGGTTGGATCTCCTTGCAGTCCAAGGGACTCTTAAGAGTCTTCTCCAACACCACAGTTCAAAAGCATCGATTCTTAGGCACTCAGCTTTCTTTATAGTCCAACTCTCAAATCTATACGTGACTATTGGATACTATGATACTATTAGTGGTTCCTTATATTTCTCTGTATTACAAACAAATAAATAAATATACCATGATAATATTATAAATAAGAAGTTGTATCTTAATGAAATGATAAACTAAATAGCTGTAGTTATTGAATTAAGTGAAACCTATAGAAAATGATTGATTTGATTTTTAAAACTATGGACAATACTAAGAGCAGATACTGAGAAAAGTAACTGTACAGTCGACAAAGTCATTAAATTTAGAAGTTAATTAATACATTGGTAGATATCCATGAAGTAATTAAAGAACAGACAGATATTGTACTTGTAGCTTTATTTCAGTGCAGGACAGCACTTATTTTAATATTAATAAATCTGGAGAATTATAGACATATATACACACATGAGAGAGGGGAAAAATCTAAAAGCATTGTTCTTATGACTCTAAATTTAGGGTTATCTGTAAAGCTTTTTAATTAAAAAGTTATTGAAGAAGAAACATCTGAAATAGAACAGGGGGGAGGTTCTTCAAGTGACTTAGCAGTTTGCAGTAGCATCAACTGTTGCAGTGAAAACAAAGATTTCTAATCTTAGAACTTGGCAGGTAAGTGAGTAACAGATTTTTCAATATAATGTTTTGATTTTTAAGAAATAAATGAATTTGTCACTTCTTACTTTTGCCTGTTTCACATTCAGTCACATATTTTGTTACCAACTTGGGAGGTTGATTACAAATATTTTTAGTTAAAAGAATTCTTGGTTTTCTATTAACTGAACTATTTCCTAAACCTTGCACCTCTTTGGGAATCTGTAAGTTAGCTCAAGTCTGAAAAAGTGAGTGTATCTTTGAATATGCTGATATTAAGATATATGTAGGTTTGTGCATGTCTGTGTTTGAAATGGAAGAGAAGACATAATTGAGAAGTCAAAGCTCTTAGTTTTAGTTTCTTTTTGAACATTATTGGTTTCTGTCACTTTATTAATATCTCTCAACTTTTTTTATTTTATTCATTGCAAATGTTGGGAAGAAGGTGCAGAGTTGTTTGAGATATTTTTACACCCTGCAGCACACCGTCTTAGGTTTCTTTAAGTGCAATGAATGTTGTATTAATGAGGACTGTTGTCAACACTATGCCCATAAAACTGCCAATTAAGAAAAGGTACTCCTAGAGATTTTGTTTTAAAAACAAATTAGCTAGGTAGTTGGGCTATATAAAAATACATCAAAAATAAATTTCTCACTAAGATGCTTTTGAGTTGACTGGGTTCTACCTTTAAATTTTACTCATCCTCATAGTCTCTACGTGAGCCTTGCAAATATTTCCTTATTCACTTATCCACTGCAAGTAACCAAGTGCGCCTCGTAGCAAAGATTATGAATTTCCTGTTCAAATATATGTCCCCTAAGGCTAGGACAGGTAGGGAAAATAATGAGAAAGTCAATTTTTGAAAGTTATTTACAAGGCAGCTATAACATACTTTACAGAAAGAAAACATATGGTCTCCAGAATTTGCCTTGTATTGACAGGTAAATTCTAGCCCAGAACACTAAGGCTATTTCTTACTATGGTGGCAAAATGATAGAAGCCAAAATCTCAAAGAATATGGTACCTTGCCTTGACAAACTAAATTATGAAAAATCCATATTTCCACAATATTACATCTTGCAGAATGAAGTTATACAACAGTAAATGCTTTTAATTGTCTTTCCTCTATGAGTTAGAGTTCTTTACTAATTGTATATTAATATTTAGAACACAGTACAGTATGTTGTATTTTATGACTAAAACTCTTAAATACTTTCAAACATCAGCTTAATTGTCCTTTATTAGCAACAAAAATTTAAACGTCTTTCATGACACATATGGCTAGAACAATCTTAATTGTTTAGAAATGGTATAAAAATAACCACACTTCAGGTTATTCCTATCTAGAATTGGTATGCATTTTGCCTTCATAAACTTGGTAATCTCCTGAAAAATATCTGTTTACACTATTGTAAATTTGTTGGCTTGTTAAAGTAAGTTTCTTTTTTTCTTCTCTATCAAAAGAAAAAAAATTATTTCTTTAAAATTGCCAGTTTTCATTCAGTCATTCAGCCAGTTCAGTTGCTCAGTCATGTGCGAAATCTTTACCATACTTTGGACTGCAGCACGCCAGGTCTCCTTGTCCATCACCAGCTCCCGGAGTTTACTCAAACTCATGACATTTGAGTCGGTGATGCCATCCAACCATCTCATCCTCTGTCATCCCCTTCTCCTCCGCCTTCAAACTTTCCCAGCATTAGGGTTTTTTCAAATGAGTCAGCTCTTCGCATCAGGTGGCCAAAGTATTGGAGTTTCAGCTTCAGCATCAGTCCTTCTACTAAATATTCAGGACTGATTTCTTTTAGGATGGACTGGTTGGATCTCCTGCAGTCCAAGGGACTCTCAAGAGTCTTCTCCAACATCACAGTTCAAAAGCATCAATTCTTCAGTGCTCAGCTTTCTTTATACTCCAACTCTCACATCCATACATGACTGGAAAAGCCAGAGCCTTGACTAGACAGACCTTCGTTCTCAAAGTAATGTCTCTGCTTTTTAATATGCTGTCTGTGTTGGTCATACTTTCCTTACAAGGAGTAAGCATCTTTTAATTCCATGGCTGTGGTCACCATCTGCAGTGATTTTTTTTAATTCCATGGCTGTGGTCACCATCTGAAGTGATTTTGGGGTCCAAAAATATAAAGTCTGACACTGTTTCCACTGTTTCCCCATCTATTTTCCCATGAAGTGATGGGACCAGATGCCATGATCTTCGTTTTCCAAATGTTGAGCTTTAAGCCAACTTTTTCACTCTCCTCTTTCACTTTCATCAAGAGGCTCTTTAGTTCTTCTTCACTTTCTGCCATAAGGGTGGTGTCATCTGCATATCTGAGGTTATTGATATTTCTCCCAGCAATCTTGATTCCAGCAGATGCTTCTTCCAGCCCAGTGTTTCTCATGATGTACTCTGCATAGAACTTAAATAAGCAGGGTAACAATATACAGCCATGACTTACTCCTTTTCTTATTTGGAACCAGTCTGTTGTTCCATGTCCAGTTCTAACTGTTGCTTCCTGACCTGCATACAGATTTCTCAACAGGCAGGTCAGGTGGTCTGGTATTCCCATCTCTTTCAGAATTTTCCACAGTTTATTGTGATCCACACAGTCAAAGGTTTTGGCATAGTCAATAAAGCAGAAATAGATGACTTTTTGGAACTCTCTTGCTTTTTCAATGATCCAGCAGATGTTGACAATTTGATCTCTGGTTCCTCTGCCTTTTCTAAAACCAGCTAGAACATCTGAAAGTTCATGGTTCATGTATTGTTGAAGCCTGGCTTGGAGAATTTTGAGCATTACTTTACTAACATGTGAGATGAGTATAATTGGGCAGTAGTTTGCGCATTCTTTGGCATTGCCTTTCTTTGGGATTGGAATGAAAACTGACCTTTTCCAGTCCTGTGGCCACTGCTGAGCTTTCTAAATTTGCTGGCATACTGAGTGCAGCACTTTCACAGCATCATCTTTTAGGATTTGAAATAGCTCAACTGGAATTCTATCACCTCCACTAGCTTTGTTTGTAGTGATGCTTTCTAAGGCCCACTTGACTTCACATTCCAGGATGTCTGGCTCTAGGTGAGTGATCACACCATAATGATTATCTGGGTTGTGAAGATCTTTTTGTACAGTTCTTCTGTGTATTCTTGCCACCTCTTCTTAATATCTTCTGCTTTTATTAGGTCCATACCATTTCTGTCCTTTATCGAGCCCATCTTTGCATGAAATGTTCCCTTGGTATCTGTAATTTTCTTGAAGAGATCTCTACTCTTTCCCATTCTATTGTTGTCCTCTATTTCTTTGCATTGATCACTGAGGAAGCCTTTCTTGTCTCTCCTTGCTATTCTTTGGAACTCTGCATTCAAATGGATATAATTTTACTTTTATCCTTTGCTTTTCGCTTCTCTACTTTTCACAGCTATTTGTAAGGCCTCCTCAGACAGCCATTTTGCCTTTTTGCATTTCATTTTCTTGGGGATGGTCTTGATCCCTGACTCTTGTACAATTTTACAAACTTCCATCCATAGTTCTTCAGGCACTCTGTCTATCAGATCTAGGCCCTTAAATCTATTTCTCACTTCCACTGTAAGGGATTTCATTTAGCCTGAATGGTCCAGTGGTTTTCCCTACTTTCTTCAATTTAAGCCCAAATTTGGCAATAAGGAGTTCATGATCTGAGCCACAGTCAGATTTCATTAGAAATCATTTTATTCTTTTCTCTGTTATAGTTTCAAACCAAACATAAGAAGCTTAATGTCTCTGTGTTAGTAAAGAATTTTCATATAACAATATATTTTTCTTTCTTTCATGTAGGCTCACTTATCTACCCATTCGCTCATGCCCTTAATCACCCAACAATGGTTAAATGTTTACCATGTTAGGCACTATGACTAAAAAACTAATAATACATAATGTCTTCCTTTGAGAAATGTATACTATTCAAGATTCTATTAGAGAAACAAAAGAATTTAATGAAAGAAACATTTATAGATGTGTGTGCAGAATTAAAGAATCAGCAATGGATGTTGAGGTATTTCAGGGACTGGAAATTGTGGGAAGCCTAAACCATTCCTAAGCCTGAAGAGGGAAGTGGAGGAACGGCATTATCACTACTTAGTGATATCTGGAGTTCAGACTCACTCAGGTGAGGTGAATTATGAGGCAGAATAATTTAGCCACTGCCAGAAACACAGCGTGAAGGCAAAAAAAAAAGGGGGGGGGGCAGGAAAAGAAATATTTCTACTGTATTTCTGCTTCTCTTTCCTTTTTTATTCTTCTGCCTGGATTTCCCATTGGCAAAACCCAATAGAAAGCCAAAGGATAAGAGCCTGAGTGATGCTGTCCAACTGACATCCATATCAGGGCAGAACAGGGGACAGAATGAATTGAGGGTCTGAGAGGCAGCCTTCAAGGTGGCTCCCAACAATCACCACCCCCTGGTATTCTTTCCTTTGTGTATCTTCCCCTTGAATCAAGGCTGGACATTGTTACACATTTCTAATGAATAGAATGTGACAAATGTTGAAAAGTCACTTCCATGATATGATTCCATCCTGGCTTCCATCATGGGCTTCCATATTAGGCATTTTCCCTTGCCCTCTCACTTCCTCATTCTATGGGAAGCCAGCTGCCCTACTGAGAGTCCACATGGGAAAAAAAAAAAAAAAAAGTCTCCAGTCTACCAAGGAATTGAGGCCCTCAGTCCAACAACCCTAAGGAACTGAATTCCGCCCATAGCCATGTGAATGACCTTGGAAGTAGATCTTTACCAAACAAGTCTTTGGATAGGCTTCAGCCCTCTGAGAGAACCTGAGTCAGAGTATCTAAATAATCCATATCTGGATTTCTGATCCACAAAAATTAGGAGCTAATAAAAGATTGTTGTTTTAAGATGCCAGGTTTGGGGAGTAATTTTTTACGTCACAGTAGATAATCAGTACATGGGAAGAGTGGGGAGAGAGCATAACTGCCTTATTTCACCATTTTTGCCTTATAGCATTAATTTTTGCCCCTCAATCACATGGGGAAACTCTTACCCCACATACAAAACTGACATCAGCTGTGCTATAAATATGGAGTGATTTCAGTTTCTTCACGCTCCTTCCTGAAATGTAAATTATAAATGACCTCCCATCAGAACATTTTTATATTCAATAGCAGCAAACAGGGGGAAATGAAAAGAAATTAACATAAAATATAGCCACTGTAATATCTGCTTTGGTAGCTGGGCATGAGATCTAAAATTAAATATATATTACTTTTTTCATATATTAATACTTTTCTGATTGAGGTTCTTTGCCTGGTTGGGTGAACTAAACCTTTATTTTTACAATTTAAAAATTCTTAGTGGTGATGACTTTATTGAGATTCCACAGTTTCCCATAGACTATTCTCATGGAAGAGTAAGAAGTTCCCCAGTGAAATCCTTGAGTTTCACACATGTTCTTCTTGCCTCTATTGTATCATTTTAACCCAATTTTCACATACAATTACTTTAGCAGTAAAGTAAGGTCTTTCTGTTGGTTCTTCAGTGGGAAAAGCCCCAAAATTGTCAAAGGATTGTCTCAGCTCTTAATTAAATGGAACAATGACTATATTTCCTGTCAAAAATTGTTCTACTTTGGAAATTAGGGTTTCTAAATCTTCTGAATACTTAGTTGAAATATGATATATAATACTGACAGAGGTAACTCCCACCTCCATTCTTTGGTTCCTTAATCTCTGAATTCTGGCTATAAAGAAAATGGCACTGTATATTGAACATCTAATGTTAGTTTAAGTCACATACTACATTCTATAGCATAGCAACCTAAACTTACCAGTAGTTTCTAAGTTGATGCTTCAGCTGATTAAAAAAAAATCTATTTTTCAAATATATTCAGAAACTATGGAAATGACCACAGGAAGACATTGTGTTATTGATGCCACTGTCAGATTAAATGAAGTCAAGACTTCATTCATCACTTGGTCTCTATAAGCCCATACTGGCCCATGATAGTGTTTTGTCTCCTACAGCCTGGCATTACCTCAGATTCACTATTAGGACTGAGGATTTCCCTATCCCAGTAAAAATCATTTGGTAAATGACAAGTTCGTCTGGAAAAGACATGGGTGCCATTTGTGGCCATATTTCAGGCTACATTCTTCCTCAAATGGACATGGCTTGTTCCCAAATTAAAGAACTTCAGATGTGTGAATTGGCTAAAGTCTGGGAATTGGGTATGAGACTAATTTTCACTATGACAACTTATACTGGTTTTATTTTATATTAGTCAAGAAACACCTTAGAAGATTGCCCACATATTTAATTGTCAGTGACCTGGTGATCAATTAGTCATTGACACACATCCATGCTGGTCAAAACACTCTGGTTACCACTCTGTAAACTGTGTTTAATAATATATTGTTATTAATAATAAATTATATTATTATTAATAATATAATTATTACTACTAATAAGACATTATTATTAATAAGGATACTAGAATAATGTGCCTGCCTTATTTCTGACAAGTTTGAGCAGCCACTTGGCCCTACTACTCAGGGAGTTCATTTTCATGGCAATATCTCTCATGTCAATCATCAGCTCTTAGGGATGCCAGCACAGAGGTTTTAAAGGTTGCTGCCCTTTCTTTAACCATTGCATTCTATTATGTTTTGAATGAAGTAGGTGACCTCCATGGAGGATAGGAGTTGGGGCTTCCCAGGTGGCTCAATGGTAAAGAAGCTGCCTGACAATTCAGGAGCTGCAGGAGGCACGAGTTTGATCCCTGGGTCAGGACAATCCTATAGAGGAGGAAATGGCAACCCACTCCAGTATTCTTGCTGAGTGGGCTATATATAGTCCATGAGGTTGCAAAGAGCTGGACATGACTGAGAAGGTGTAGACCACATTGAACATTTTAAATCTTTTCTGATATGCTCATTTCTTTAAGCCATTAAGCTTCCTTTTCTACATTATGTCAGTGTAGTTCTGAAATCTTAAACTCATTGACCACAGGCAATTGCTGAGTCCAGACTTTCATTTACCAGCAAACTGTTAGACTTACTCTCAATTTTTTCTGGCTAAAATACCAAAATCTCAAATTCTAATAGAGGCCACATTAAGCATACAGTTAGCACATTTCAATGATTCTTAAATTTTAACATGTACCAGAATCACCTGGATGATTTGTTAAAACAGATTTCCAGATCCCATGCTCAAGAGTTTCTGATTCATTAGGTCTAGGATGGGAGTCTAGGAAATACGCATTCCTATCAAGTTCTCAGGTGACACTAATGCTGGTTGGTCCAATGACCACATTTTGAGAACCACTGCCAATCAAATCTTATAATTCATTCACCTTGACCTAATCTCTTTAGTATTCAATCTAATTCATGTTCACCAGATTCTTGTTTATATAAATTGGCAAGATGATCTCTCAGAGCAGACCTTGCAATTTTCTCTCAAAGTTATGCTGAGATTTAATCTTATTATGGTTCTGGAGGCAATAAGGTAAAATTTGGTTCTAGGGCAGGAGTGTCTTGAGGATAATAGAAACATTTTTGAGAAGCAACTGCCCCAGCTGAAGTTATTAAAAAGTTTTTCTACAGGGAATGACTGGTTTCATCAGACAGTGGGAAAAAGCAGCTCTATTCTCAAGGCAGCATCAAAGGAATTTGAGTTTCTGAGTTCTCAGTCTCATCTATGCCTGTCCAAATGTCCTTATTTCAAACAATAGTTTTCACTTCTTCCTAATAAGTGCCTCTACCTTAGATAAGAAATGTGAATTCTTAACGTGTATCCTAGGTTGGGAAAATCTTGCTTAAAACTTCCATATACACCTTCTGATATTCTCTTCATGCTTTGGTTTGAGAGTTCAAATGCTAAGCTTAATTTTTTTTTTCTTTTTCATAAGCTTTACAACACAGAGATAGTCTCTCCCACAGTCTTTAATCATCATTGTTCCTGTGGTAATCAGATGCCACAACCATGTGACCTTCTAATGCCTTGCCCCAGCTGATCTCTACCCAATATCAATAACAGTAATAATCTGAGTAATTGCATATAACTGCATGTCATGAATTACATTTTCTGACTCACCTTCTTCACTTAATTATCTGCTAAATAAACTTGTTCAAAATGAATCACCTCATTTTTGCATACCAATATGAGGAACAGCGGCTGCGCTTTGCTGGAGCAGCCGTGAAGATATAACCCATGTCCAAGGTAAGAGAAACCCAAGTAAGATAGCAGGTGTTGCGAGAGGGCATCAGAGGGCAGACACACTGAAACCATATCACAGAAAACTAGCCAATCTGATCACATGGACCACAGCCTTGTCTAACTCAATGAAAATTAGCCATGCCCTGTGGGGCCACCCAAAACGGGAGGGTCATGGTGGAGAGGTCTGAAGAATGTGGTCCACTGGAGAAGGAATGGCAAACCACTTCAGTATTCTTGCCTTGGGAACCCCATGAACAGTATGAAAAGGCAAAATGATAGGATACAGAAAGGGGAACTCCCCGGGTCGGTAGGTGCCCAATATGCTACTGGAGACAAGTGGAGAAATAACTCCAGAAAGAATGAAGGGAGGGAGCCAAAGCAAAAACAATACCCAGCTGTGGATGTGACTGGTGATAGAAGCAAGGTCCGATGCTGTAAAGAGCAATATTGCATAGGAACCTGGAATGTCAGGTCCATGAATCAAGGCAAATTGGAAGTGGTCAAACAGGAGATGGCAAGAGTGAATGTTGACATTCTAGGAATCAGCGAACTAAAATGGAGTAGAATGGGTGAATTTAACTCCGATGACCATCATATCTACTACTGCGGGCAGGAATCCCTTAGAAGAAATGGAGTAGCCATCATGGTCAACAAAAGAGTCTGAAATGCAGTACTTGGATGCAATCTCAGAAACGACAAAATGATCTATGTTCGTTTCAAAGGCAAACCATTCAATATCACAGCAATCCAAGCCTATGCCCCAACCAGTAACACTGAAGAAGGTGAAGTTGAATGGTTCTATGAAGACCTACAAGACCTTTTAGAACTAACACCCAGAAAAGATGTCCTTTTCATTATAGGGGACTGGAAATCAAAAGTAGGAAGTCAAGAAACACCGGGAGTAGCAGGTAAATTTGGCCACGGAGTACGGAATGAAGCAAGGCAAAGGCTAATAGAATTTTGCCAAGTGAACACACTGGTCATAGCAAACACTTTCTTCCAACAACACAAAAGAAGACTCTATACATGGACATCACCAGATGGTCAACACTGAAATCAGATGGATTATATTCTTTGCAGCCAAAGATGGAGAAGCTCTATACAGTCAGCAAAAACAAGACCAGTAGCTGACTATGGCTCGGATCATTAACTCCTTATTGCCAATTTCAGACTTAAATTGAAGAAAGTAGGGAAAACCACTAGACCATTCAGGTATGACCTAAATCAAATCCCTTATGATTATACAATGTAAGTGAGAAATAGATCTAAGGGACTATATCTGATAGACAGAGTGCCTGATGAACTATGGACGGAGGTTTGTGACATTGTACAGGAGACAAGGATCAAGACCTTCCCCATGGAAAAGAAATGCAAAAAAGCAAAATGGCTGTCTGGGGAGACCTTACAAATAGCTGTGAAAAGAACAGAAGTGAAAAGCAAAGGAGAATAGGAAAGATATAAGCATCTGAATGCAGAGTTCCAAAGAATAGCAAAGAGAGACAAGAAAGCCTTCCTCAGCGATCAATTCAAAGAAATAGAGGAAAACAACAGAATGGTAGAGATCTCTTCAAGAAAATTAGAGATACCAAAGGAACATTTCATGCAAAGACAGGCTCGGTAAAGGACAGAAATGGTATGGACCTAACAGAAGCAGAAGATATTAAGAAGAGGTGGCAAGAATACACAGAAGAACTGTACAAAAAAGATCTTCACGACCCAGATAATCACGATGGTGTGATCACTCACCTAGAGCCAGACATCCTGGAATGTGAAGTCAAGTGGGCCTTAAAAGAATCACTACGAACAAAGCTAGTGGAGGTGATGGAATTCCAGTGGAGCTATTTCAAATCCTGAAAGATGATGCTGTGAAAGTGCTGCACTCAATATGCCAGCAAATTTGGAAAAAACTCAGCAGTGGCTGCAGGACTGGAAAAGGTCAGTTTTCATTCCAATCCCAAAGAAAGGCAATGCCAAAGAATGCTCAAACTACTGCACAGTTGCACTCATCTCACACGCTAGGAAAGTAATGCTCAAAATTCTCCAAGCCAGGCTTCAGCAATACGTGTCCGTGAACTTCCAGATGTTCAAGCTGGTTTTGGAAAAGGCAGAGGAACCAGAGGTCAAATTGCCAACATCTGCTGGATCATTGAAAAAGCAAGAGAGTTCCAGAAAAACATCCATTTCTGCTTTATTGACTATGCCAAAGCCTTTGACTGTGTGGATCACAATAAACTGCGGAAAATCCTGAAAGAGATGGGAATACCAGACCACCTCACCTGCCTCTTGAGAAACCTATATGCAGGTCAGGAAGCAACAGTTAGAACTGGACATGGAATAACAGACTGGTTCCAAACAGGAAAAAGAGTATGTTAAGGCTGTATATTGTCACCTTGCTTATTTAACTTATATGCAGAGTACATCATGAGAAATGCTGGGCTGGAAGAAGCACAAGCTGGAATCAAGATTGCCAGGAGAAATAGTAGCCTCAGATATGCAGATACCACCCTTATGGCAGAAAGTGAAGAGGAACTAAAAAGCCTCTTGATGAAAGTGAAAGAGGAGAGTGAAAAAGTTGGCTTAAAGCTCAACATTCAGAAAACTAAGATCATGGCATCTGGTCCTGTCACTTCTTGGGAAATAGATGGGAAACAGTGTCAGACTTTATTTTTGGGGCTCCAAAATCACTGCAGATGGTGATTACAGGCATGAAATTAAAAGACGCTTACTCCTTGGAAGGAAAGATACGACCAACCTAGATAACATATTCAAAAGCAGAGATATTACAAAGGTCCATCTAGTCAAGGCTATGGTTTTTCCAGTGGTCTTGTATGGATGTGAGAGTTGGACTGTGAAGAAAGCTGAGCGCAAAAGAATTGATGCTTTTGAACTGTGGTGTTGGAGAAGACTCTTGAGAGTCCCTTGGACTGCAAGGAGATCCAACCAGTCCATTCTGAAGGAGATCAGCCCTGGGATTTCTTTGGAAGGAATGATGCTAAGGCTGAAACTCCAGTACTTTGGCCACCTCATGCGAAGAGTTGACTCATTGGAAAAGACCCTGATGCTGGGAGGGATTGGGGGCAGGAGGAGAAGGGGACGACAGAGGACGAGATGGCTGGATGGCATCACCGACTCAATGAATGTGAGTTTAAGTGAACTCTGGGAGTTGGTGACGGACAGGGAGACATGGCGTGGTGTGATTCATGGGGTTGCAAAGAGTCGGACACGACTGAGCGACTGAACTGAACAACTGAACTGAACTGATGATCTCTTTCACAATTGCTTCCCCAATTACTTTACTTTTTAGTATCAAGAAATGCAGGCTAATCTTAGTATCCAGATTACTTTGGTTTAAAGTCTGTTATTCTTTCATCCATTAAATAACCTTAAGTATTTCCTGTGCACCAGGCAAACAAACAAATGGGAATCAGAAATAGAGCAACAAGGAGGTATTAAGGTTCTTCTGTTTGCCCTTCCAAATCCAACCCTTCATCCTTTTTTGCCTTCTCTGCCAACTCAGCCCCAAGGGGCTCTTCTCTGTTAATTGTATCCACATGCTTCCTTATCTTCTTCCTGTGGAATTCAGTCAGTGAGAGGCACTGGTAGGAGATGGCAAAACAGATAGAGAAGAGATCCGTGATCTCTTTTTCTTGGTGTACTATTATGATAATGACTGTATCCCTCTATCACTACAGCTCCTATCTAGTGACTGATTCCTGTCCCATCACTCCAGTATCTAAAAAGATCCAATGACACCATTTTTTCCCTTGCCTCTTTAGAGTTTGCTGCCCATACCAACTGGCAGGTTTATCTCCTCCCTTAGATAATTCAGTGGACTTCACATTTCAATAACCTCTAAAGTCTCAGTGATTTGTGACAACAAAGGTTTATTTCTCAATCATTCTAAGTATCCATCCTAAAACAGGTAGGGATTTTGTTTCAGAATTTACACTAGTAGAGCAATGATCACTCTGATTACCAGTCTCTTGGTAGAAGAAAAAGAACTATGCAGTGGATCTTAAAAGTTCTTGCCAGAAATGACTTCTGTCTCCTCTGTTCATTTATTTGGCCAAAACAAATCACATGATCTTTGGAAAGAGATCAGTGGTCTCTGGCCAAAGGACTTCATAGGGAAGAAAAATAGAATATTTGGTGAACAATAATAAAAACTATTTACATCTACCAGATGGGATCTTGCCAATGGATGGGAAATTGTCAATTGATGACTGAGAAGTCTTGGTAGGGTCTTAGGAAGCAAAAGTCTTTTCATAAGATACAAAGTTAAAGTTGAGTTTTTAACTTGGTCTAACAGATATAAGCAAAATGTTCCCATCTGTCCACATACTAGTATTCTGTACTAATCACATTAGAACATTTCAACTGATTGGATAACAATTATCGTGCATCTTAAAAGAGAGTAGAATTAAGGACGTATAAATTTCCTTTTGCCTAAGAGAGAAAAAGGAATCCGTGATGATTAAAAAGAAAGAAAATCCTATACACAAATCAGATAGGCTAATTATTTGTTCTTTATTAATTTATATCTGTACCTTTTATTTAAAAAAATAGGAGAGTTTAGAGAAAAATTCTTCATTTTAAAAAATATTTTAAAATATTAAATTAAATTAATATCTACTGTACTTTTTCAAATAATTTCTTATCTATAAAAAGTATTCATTTTTAATTTTTCCAAATCAGAACACATTCTCTCAAAATAATGATTATGTTAAAATTACGCTTGTATATAGATACCTAAAAATTAAATGTGGAAAATTTCAAATTAATGTCAGTAAAGAAATACAGAACATCTTGTTTAATTTCTAAAATTATAATACCAATTGTTTGATTAATAATTTAAAGTGTTCATTGCCTATTATTTATCAAAATCTCTCATTATTTTTATTATATTCATGCTTATATAGTAAATTTTGCTTGGTCAGAACTCCTACTTATATCATTTCTGTCATGTATTTTACTGTAGATAAATTAAATCATGTCAAGTATTTGTTCTCCTTCCTCAGAGCTGAGTAGTTCTCAAATATCATTTATTTCTTTGTGTGTGTGCACATGCTCAGATACAGATATGAGAAATGAAAAACAATATTAGGATCATGTACACACATAATCCAAAATACACATTGCTCAACACAATAAAAAATTAATCTATTGGGTTCTAGAAAAAGAGCAAAGCCAATGTATGTATATAGAAATTTATGAAATGAAAAGCTCAAAGAGAAAATGACCATAATTAAAATGTTGTTCAATCAAATTCTAACATATTACTATAGTTACATTGAAAATTTTCCAAGTTCAAATTCTCTTTTTATAAACTGTTTTTCTCTCAGTTATTCTTGCAAATTGCTCTACTTTAGAGAAATATAGGTTTTCCACTTAAACAAACTCATTTATTTAACTATTCCTCTTGCCACTGAGTCATCGTTCAGAATTTAGTTTGTTGGATTTTTAAATTTATCTAATTACTCAGAAATACACAGCTGGACATAGAAGGTTATTCATAAGCTTTTACCAGAGCCATGAGATATTGCTATGAATGATTACAGGCTATATATGTTCCATGATGAAAGAGAAGTGACAGATGGGCATGATGTTTATGACGCTTCCAATATTTTCAAAGCTGTGGTTGATCAGTTTCAAATGATTGATTTAGGGTCTAAGGCATTTATATGTTTGGATAATAATTTAGAGAAGTGAAAATAGTTGTAACAGTGAGCCTGATGTCATTACTTTTCAAGCTCATTTTACAGCAAAATTCTTGATGAAGAGAATCAGTGGTTGAATACATATTCTCTGCATTTCTTGAGAAGTGTTTTTTTCCAATGAGATTAAAAGGAAGACTTTTTCTTTCTTTTTTAATGGATTATTATTAAGCTCTAGAAATTCAGAATGTGTGAAAGTATAGGCTATTACTTTTGAAAAATTGCAGAGGTGACAGTTTTATGATTCTGAAACTTATAATGGCTTCAAAGTCAGGAAACCTGGGTTCTAGTTCCAGCTCTGTCATTATCACACTGTGTGGGCAAGCACTAATTATCTGATACATCTTTGTTGCTGTTTTTTCTTTAATAAAGTGAAAAGAAAATATTTTCTTCCTATTTCAAAGGTATATTATTAGGATACATGAAATAGGACTTGTTGAAGTATTTGGCATTTGTCAAAAGAAAGATGATCCACAAATCCTCATTATACAACACTATATATGTATTCCAGAAACATTTTCATAAATAAAAATGATGTATAGAATTATAAATAAGGAATCTAAAAAGAAACTTTTTGAATAGGGAATATTAAAAATATCAATTTGTCACTTTAAGTAACTCTAAGTTTCTTCTATGATGTAATTTTATAGATAAAATGTCTGACACTGGAGACTGAAATTAGATGTAGATGTTAGTCTTATTGGGGCTTCTGTCATAGCTTAGTTGGTAAAGAATCTGCCTGCAACGTGGGAGACCCAGGTTCAATCCCTGGGTTGGGAAGATCTCCTGGAGAAGAAAATGGCAACCCCTCCAGTATTCTTGCCTGGAGAATCCTATGGACAGAGGATCTTGGCAGGCCACAGTCCATGGGGTCTCAAGAGGCGGACACAACTCAGCAACTAAACCGCCACCACATTAGTCTTATTTACCTGGTGGCTCCGACGGTAAAGCGTCTGCCTACAGTACGGGAGACCCAGGTTCGATTCCTGGGTCGGGAAGATCCCCTGGAGAAGGAAATGGCAATCCACTCCAGCACTCTTGCCTGGAAAATCCCATGGACGGAGGGGCCTGATAGGCTACAGTCCATGGGGTCGCAAAGAGTCGGACACGACTGAGCAACTTCACTTTCACAATATATTGAATAAGTAGCAATGAATTTCAAAAAGAATTTCACTATCCATTTCTGACCTATTGAGATATCTTGAGAATAGAATCTATAAGACTTGATTGCAGTTTGTGGAAGGATAAGGGAGAAGGAGAAGTTAAGAATTACCATGGAGACCAAATTGTTGGAGGATTATGTCCTCAACTAACAACAAATTGGTAGAAGTGTGAGTTGGTGTAATGGCGTAGGAGTGTGACATGTTAAGACAGTGAACTTAGTTTTGAATGTGCTGTAGATGCAGGTGTCCAGCATCCTTAAACTAGTTGTATCCAGTCTTACTTTAGAGTAACTTCACCTAGCCACATTAGCTAGAATTTGTTCTGGTTCTCTTAAAAAAGACTTCATTCTTTACTATGCAGTTGTTAAAAAGAATGAGATATATCTATATATAATGGTACAAAATAATGCCATAGAAATATTTAGAAAAACAAAGTCACAACAGCGAATATAGTATGCTCCCCTTAGTGAAAAATATAAGTGATATATGTTTATACTCTCATAAACTCATTCTGGAAAGATACAGAACAGTGGGTAAAGTGTTGCCTCACAGGAAGGGATCTGGAGGACTGGAGGTCTGAGGAGGGAGAAAGACTAATTTTATTCCTTACTCTGAAATCTACATTGTCTGATATGTATACAGCCACCCTAGCTTTTTTTTGGAATAGTGTTTGCATAGCCCCTGAAGCTCAGATGTAAAGAATCTGCCTGTAATGCAGGAGACCTGGGTTTGATTCCTGGGTTGGGAAGACCCTCTGGAGAAGGGAATGGCAACCCACTCCAGTATTCTTGCCTGGAGAATCCCATGGACAGTAGAGGCTGGTGAGCTACAGTTCGTGGGGCCACAAAGAATCGGACACGACTGAACAACTAACACTACTGAGGCATAGTAAATATTTACATCTTATTTTACTTTTAACCTGTGGCTTCACATTTGGAGTTTCTTACGAACTTGATATAGTTGGGTCTTGCTTCCTTGTCTAATCTTTCTACTTGCATTTTATTTATTTTTTATTAAATTTATTTGTTTATTGAAGTATAGTTGATTTACAGTGTTGTGTTAGTTTTGGGTATACAGAGAAGTGATTTAGATTCCTTTCCATTATAGGTTATTACAGGATATTAAGTATAGTTCCCTGTGCTATGCAGTAGGTCCTTGTTGTTATCTCTTTTTTTTTTATTTTATTTTTAAACTTTACAATATTGTATTGGTTTTGCCAAATATCGAAATGAATCCGCCACAGGTATACATGTGTTCCCCATCCTGAACCCTCCTCCCTCCTCCCTCCCCATACCATCCCTCTGGGTCATCCCAGTGCACCAGCCCCAAGCATCCAGTATCGTGCATCGAACCTGGACTGGCGACTCATTTCATATATGATATTATACATATTTCAATGCCATTCTCCCAAATCATCCCACCCTCTCCCTCTGCCACAGAGCCAAAAGACTGTTCTATACATCAGTGTCTCTTTTGCTGTCTCGTATACAGGGTTATTGTTACCATCTTTCTAAATTCCATATATATGCATTAGTGTACTGTATTGGTGTTTTTCGTTCTGGCTTACTTCACTCTGTATAATAGGCTCCAGTTTCATCCACCTCATTAGAAATGATTCAAATGTATTCTTTTTAATGGCTGAGTAATACTCCATTGTGTATATGTACCACCACTTTCTTATTCATTCATCTGCTGATGGACATCTAGGTTGCTTCCATGTCCTGGCTATTATAAACAGTGCTGCAATGAACATTGGGGTACACGTGTCTCTTTCAATTCTGGTTTCCTCAGTGTGTATGCCCAGCAGTGGGATTGCTGGATCATATGGCAGTTCTATTTCCAGTTTTTTAAGGAATCTCCACACTGTTCTCCATAGTGGCTGTACTAGTTTGCATTCCCACCAACAGTGTAAGAGGGTTCCCTTTTCTCCACACCCTCTCCAGCATTTATTGCTTGTAGACTTTTGGATCGCAGCCATTCTGACTGGCGTGAAATGGCAGCTCATAGTGGTTTTGATTTGCATTTCTCTGATAATGAGTGATGTTGAGCATCTTTTCATGTGTTTGTTAGCCATCTGTATGTCTTCTTTGGAGAAATGTCTATTTAGTTCTTTGGCCTATTTTTTGATTGGGTCATTTATTTTTCTGGAATTGAGTTGTAGGAGTTGCTTGTATATTTTTGAGATTAGTTGTTTGTCAGTTGCTTCATTTGCTATTATTTTCTCCCATTCTGAAGGCTGTCTTTTCACCTTGCTTATAGTTTCCTTTGTTGTGCAGAAGCTTTTAAGTTTAATTAGGTCCCATTTGTTTATTTTTGCTTTTATTTCCAATATTCTGGGAGGTGGGTCATAGAGGATCCTGCTGTGATGTATGTCAGAGAGTGTTTTGCCTATGTTCTCCTCTAGGAGTTTTATAGTTTCTGGTCTTACGTTGAGATCTTTAATCCATTTTGAGTTTATTTTTGTGTATGGTGTTAGAAAGTGCTCTAGTTTCATTCTTTTACAAGTGGTTGACCAGTTTTCCCAGCACCAGTTGTTAAAGAGATTGTCTTTAATCCATTGTATATTCTTGCCTCCTTTGTCAAAGATAAGGTGTCCATATGTGCGTGGATTTATCTCTGGGCTTTCTATTTTGTTCCATTGATCTACTTGCATTTTAGATGTTTAAACATCAACATTTAATGTGATTATTGATATTATTGGATTTAAGTCTAACATCTTGATATGTGTTTTCTGTATCATTTTTCCCCCTTTTCTCTTTTTTTCTGCCTTCTTTTAGACTAATACAGTATTTTTATATGATTCCACCTTACCTCCTTTTTGGCTTTTTAGCTATAAATCTTTGCTTCATAATCTCTCAGTGTTTCCTTTAGGATTTACATGTGACAGCTACTGTGACTAGTGTGTGTGTGTGTGTGTGTGTGTGTGAAATTGCCTGGTGACCCAGATGGTAAAGAATTTGTCTGCAATGCTGGAAACCCAGTTTAATCGCTGGGTCAGGAAGATCCCCTGGAGAAGAGAATGGCAACCCCCTCCAGTATTCTTGCCTAGAGAATTCCATGGACAGAGGAGCCTGGTGGACTATAGTCCATGGGGTTGCAAAGAGTCAGACACAACTGAGTGACTAACACACGTACACACATGTATGCATATATATATGTGTGTATATATATATGTGTGTATATATATATGTGTGTATATATATATATATATATGTAATCCTAACCTCATAAGGTAAAAGTGAATATCCGTATTTTGCAGATGAAGGAAAAACATATTGTTGAAATTATAAATAAATGTCTCAGAGCAAGAATTAAAACCCAGGTTTGCCTGACTTTAAAACATACATTGTAATATTAGGAAAATAATGTAATAACTTTCAACCTTGATATAATCAGAATCCCATAAAAGAGACATAAACTAAAAACTGAATTGTTATTAAATTTTAAATTATTGAATATATATGTGAATATTATAAAAAGAATAGGGTCTAAACATAATGGATTGGCAGAATTTAGAACTAAATTCAAAATATGGTAATGTTATTGCTCTCTCTTTAAAGCTACTACAGTAGAACACAAGGAAGAAATTAGCTATCTGCAGAAGTAAACCTTACCCTTAAGGCAAAGTTTTAAAATATATTCCGATATTTTTAATGTGTAATGGAAATCTCCTTTCATATATTTATAAATGACTAGTGCCTAACTGAAATCAATATAGTATTTGAAAATAAAACTGCCACTAAAATGGTTTTAGAGGCAATGGCAACCCACTCCAGTACTCTTGCCTGGCAAATCCCATGGACGGAGGAGCCTGGTAGGCTGCAGTCCATGGGGTCGCTAGGAGTCGGATACAACTGAGTGACTTCACTTTCGCTTTTCACTTTCATGCATTGGAGAAGGAAATGGCAACCCACTCCAGTGTTCCTGCCTGGAGAATCCCAGGGACGGGGGAGCCTGGTGGGCCGCCGTCTGTGGGGTCGCACAGAGTCGGACACGACTGAAGCGACTTAGCAGCAGCAGTAGCAGCATATGGTTAAAAATGGAGGCAAGGGATTATAAGGGGGCTGCTGCTGCTGCTGCTGCTAAGTCGCTTCAGTCGTGTCCGACTCTGTGCGACTCCATAGACAGCAGCCCACCAGGCTCCCCGTCCCTGGGGTTCTCCAGGCAGGAACACTGGAGTGGGTTGCCATTTCCTTCTCCAATGCATGAAAGTGAAAAGCGAAAGTGAAGTCACTCAGTCGTGTCCTATTCTTAGCGACATTCCTAAAACATTTTTGATATAGAAATCCTAGAACTCCCGTTTTTTGGGAAAAAGAATAAGAGGAAAAGGAGGCCCCACCAATGGATGAAGATATTCCGGTCTCCTTCAAAGTTTAAATCTTATGGCACTTATATCCATGCGTGCTAAATCATTTCAGTCACGTCCGACTCGCAACCCGTGGACTGAAGCCTGCCAGGCTCATAGATCTATCTATCAATCTATCCATGTATTTTGAGAAAGGGACTTAATGGGATGATACCATTTATCAGATAATAAAAACTGACTCCATCCTTACCAATAACAGTTTTGTTAATTAAGATACCAATTGCATACAGTGAATATTACCAATCTTAAGTATACATTAAAATTTGTATATTAAGTGTACATTAACATTTGAATTCTGGTAATTGCATGTAATTGTATAACCACTTCTACTATCAAGGTGTAGAATACTTTCTTCACCCTAAAAAGTCTCCTTAAGGCCTTTTGTCCTTGATGAGCTTGTCTCATGCCTGACTCCAGGCAATACTGGTACCCTTTCTATTACTGGTAGCTTTGCCTTTTCTGCTAAGTCGTTCAGTCGTGTCCGACTCTGGGCGATCCCATAGACGGCAGCCTACCAGGCTCCCCCGTCCCTGGGATTGTCCAGGCAAGAACACTGGAGTGGGTTGCCATTTCCTTCGCCAACGCATGAAAGTGAAAAGTGAAAGTGAAGTCGCTCAGTCGTGCCCGACTCTTCTCGACCTCATGGACTGCAGCCTACCAGGCTCCTCCATCTATGGGATTTTCCAGGCAAAAGTACTGGAGTGGGGTGCCATGCACAAAATGTAGTCTTTTGTGCTTGGCTTCTTTCACTTTATTATGCTTTTAAAATTCACCCATGTTGCTGTGTATATTGCTGAACAGTATTCTATGGTATGAGTATAAAATTATTTATTCACTCATCAGGTGATGAAAATTTGGGTTGCTTTATGTTATTAGCTATTATAAACAATACTGTTATGAATATTCAAATACACATTTTAGACGGATATATATGTTCATTTCCCTTAAGTACATACAAGGAATAGAATCCCTGGATCATAAGGTAAAATATGTCCAATTTTATAAGGTTCTGCCAAACTGTTTTACAAAGAGGATATATCATTTTTGCATTCCTACTAACAATGCCCTAGAGTTTTAGTTGCTCCATATCCTTGTCAACACTTAGTATTTTTAGTCTTTATTATGTTAGCTATTTTAGTGGTATGTATTGGTATCTCAATGTGGTTGTAATTTGTTAGGCAATGTTTCAATGAAAGAGATGTATTTCCAAATTGCATTTTCCTATTGGCAATAAATCAACTGACTTACATATATTCTGATTTGTTAATAAGAAATCCATGAAGCTGTGTAGCTTCTATTAGTTGCCTAAAATCTGATCTATACTGCATGAATGATAAAGACTCTTTGAATCTATGAAACTAAAGACTAGGTCCTATACTTTTCTGTAATTTCATCAGAGTATTGCCTACCTGTGAGACCTAGCCTGAAGCAGTCAGATATCCTGCCTCCCTTCCTTCCTTCCTTCCAGTCTCCCAGTCATCCATTTTTCCAAATATCTACTCTATTTACAAAGATGTGTGTTAATTTTGGAAAATTAAAATGAAATATATATATAAGATAGTAAAAATAATCCATTCAGTTTTACCACCCAAAGACTACCACCATCAAAATGTTAATGAATTTTTCCAGATTTTTCTTTATGTAAAATAAAAATAGACTATGTTATTGCAATGAACTATTTAACTATTTAAATAAATTCTTAAAACAACTGTGTGGTAGATCATATTTTAACCCCATCTTACAGATAACAAAACTAAAGAAAAGAAGTTTTCAGTACTTTGTCTCAAATTACAAAGCTTAGTAACTGGTAGTATTGACATTCATATTGAGGGAGTTAGTTTGATTCCAGACTGCAAGTACTAGGTTGGTACAAAAGTAATTGTGGTTTTACATTGTTGAACTTTTCCATTTGATATTAGAATACATTCTTAAACAAGTGTGGTTATGTTATAAATCATTTTAATTCACATTTCTAGATTTAAGTCTTTTGGCTAATGATTACTTGCTGTTTATATTTATTTTAGACTATAGAAATGATATTAGAAAAAAGGAATTTCAAGCATTTTTTTTTAAATTCGAGTTCAAAATGGTTCATAACGCAGCAGAGATAACTTGCAACTGCTAGTGAATGTATAGTACAGTGGTGGTTCAAGAAGTTTGGACAAAGAGATGAGAGCCTTGAAGATGAGAAGCGTAGTGGCCAGCCATCAGAAGTTGACAACAACCAACTGAGCATTATCATTGAAGCTGATCCTCTTATAACTACACGAAAAGTTGCTGTAGAACTCAACTTCGGTCGACCATCCTATGGTCATTCAACATTTGAATCAAATCGGAAAGGCAAAAAAGCTCAATAAGTGGGTGTCTCATGTGCTGACCAAAAACCAAAAAAATCATCGATCTGAAGCATCATCTTCTCTTATTCTATGCAAGAACAATGAACCATTTCTTAATCTGATGAAAACCGGATTTTATGACTATCAGTGACAACCAGCTCAGTGGTTGGACCAAGAAAAAGCTCCAAAGCATTTCCCAAAGCCAAACTTGAACCAACAAAAGGTCATGATCATACTGTTTGGTGGTCTGCTGCTGGTCTGCTTCACTACAGCTTTCTGAATCCCAGTGAAACCATTATATCTGAGAAGTATGCTCAGCAAATTGATGAGATGCACTGAGAACAGCAACACCTGCAGCTAGGATTGGTCAACAAAATGTGTCTAATTCTTCTCCATGATAATGTGTGACCACATGTAGCATGACCAATGCTTCAAAAGTTAAACGAATTGGGCTATGAAGTTTTGCCTGATCCACCATATTCACCTGACCCCTTGTCAACCCACTACCATTTCTTCAAGTTTTTGCAGGGAAAACACTTCCACAACCAGCAGGAGGCAGAAAATGCTTGCCAAGAGTTTATCAAATCCCTAGGCACAGATTTTTATGCTACAGGAATAAGCAAGCTTATTTCTCATTGGCAAAATATGTGTTGATTATAACGGTTCCTGTTTTGATTAATAAAGATGTATCTAGTTTTAATGATTTAAAATTCACAGTCCAAAACCGCAATTACTTTTGTTACTTAACCATAATTCTACATTGTCTACCATATTTTTGCCTATGTGTGTGTGTGTGTGTATGTGTGTGTATTCTTTGTATGTCAACTCATGGTTATATTTACACAGTAATTTTATGTAACCAATACCTAAAATTTTATCACATTTTCTGTTATTCAATACTACAGATAACATTGCAAAGAACATTCTCTGTAGTATTACCCATTTATCCCCTTAAGATAATTCGTAGTGATGGGAATGCTTAGTCAGACTCTATGCACATTAAAGATTTATTATGTAGTCCCAAATTGCCTTCCAGAAAAGTTGTACTTACTTCTTCAGCAACTGAGCTTGAGATTTTCCCTTTCCCTATATTCCTGCCAGCATTGGTCTCTATCCTCACCAGTTTTTGCTTTTTCATAGTCTCTGCTAACCTGAAAGTTAACAAATAATATCACATGTTATTTTATTTCATTTGCTTGTTATTGGAGCTACACTGTTCGTCTTTTAAGATATACAATTAATGCATATGTATTCATCAAAAGTAGTGAAATAATAGACTGATATGAAGTGAAAGTAGGAGTCCCACCTCCCGTTTTTCTCATCAGAGGTATCATTTTAACAGTTTAATTTATAACTTTGTAGAGTTTTTAATATTCACTTATATATTTATGTATATATGTTTAATTTTCTTTTGATACAAATGAAAACATCTTCTGCAACTGGCTTTTTACACTTGAAAAGATATCTTAGAGAATTTTTCATTTTCCTTTAACTGTTACACATTATTTCACCATGTGGAGGCACATTAATTTATTAAACCAGCTCTGTTGATGAAATTTAGGTTAATTACATATATATGTATGTCAAAAATTATATAATAAGGATATACTATATACAAGGACTGTTCAATAAGTGAATAACAAATAAAAATATAAATTAATGAACAGAATAAATTAATATATAATATTATATGTAAGAATATAGTAATCTAAAAGTCCCTGTCCTGATGAGATTTCCATTTTTCTTCAGTGGACATTCTCATACATTTTTGCACATGTATGAGTGCAAAATATCTCTGTAGCTGTGTTAACATTTCAAATTTTTATACATAAACATATAACAGACCATCAATAAATACTAATTGAGCAAAAGAATAAATATTTTTCTCTAAAGTTAAATTATAAAATAAAAAATAAGAGATATGTTTTATTTGCTGTGCATAGTAATTACAATTTTAAAAATTAGTTTTCAACATTGAAGAAAGGAATTAACTAAAATGAAGATTTCTGTCATCTCCTGGAAAATTGGAAGGTCTGGTAACACTGGGTTCACATTTGCCCAGATAGCTACCACAAAGTGATGAGTGCCACAGTCTTCACCATTCCAAATTGTCTTATTCCAGGTTACTTCATTCATTTGTGTTACCTGTCTGGCTCCTATGGCTTCCGAATTTGCCGTTCTACCTTAGAACGGCTCAGATGGTAAAGAATCCACCTGCAATGCTGGAGAGCTGGTTTTGATCCCTGGGTCTGGAAGATACCCTGGAGAAGGGAATGGCAACCCATTCCAGTATTCTTGCCTGGAGAATCCCATGGACAGAGGAGCCCGGCGGGCTACAGTCCATGAGGTAGAGTCAGACATAACTAAGTGACTAAGCACAGCACAGCACATTGTGGAGTAAAGAAAAAAGATATCTAAAAGAGACAAAATGACTCTCAGGCATATAATATTTAACCATGACCTAATGCAATATATTAATTCATGTAATACAATCTGTGTCATTCAGAAAAAGGATTGCTCAGTTTGGAAGCACAGAAAAAGGAAATTCAGGAAGTGAATGATTGGCAATGTCCTTCCAGACATATTTGGGAAATACATTAGCCAAAATTTTAAGCTGGCCACTTCAGTGGCAGGTATAATACAGTGGTTAAGAACACAGACTTTAGAGCTCGACTCCCTGGGTTTGAATCTTGGTTTTGTCACTTATTAGCTCTAGAACTTAAGGCAGTGCTATGGACTGAATGTTTGCATCACCCCAAAATTCATACGTTGAAGCTGTAATCCCTTATATTATGGTGCTTGGGGGTGGGACCTTTTGGAGCTGACATTGAACTCTCGTGAATGGAAATGTCTCTCTCCACCATGTGAGGTTACAGACCAGGAACAGATCTATCATAAGAACCTGACCATGTTGGCACTCTGATCTCAGACTTCCCAGCTTCCAGAACTGAAAGAAATAGCTGTTATTTAAGTCAACTACTACTATAGTATTTTGCTAAAGCTGCTCAAACTGACTATAACAGCCAGGTAATTTAACTTCTTTGTGCTCAGTTTTCTCATCTGCAAATGGGAAAAACAATTTATCCTACATCATATGTTTGATGCTATGTTTAAATATCTCTATACCTAAAACACTTAGAAGAGTACCCGGTCCATAGAAGTTATCATTATTAATATAAATGCATCAGATACTCGTGTAGGATGCCCTTCAATTTACCTTCCAAATAATCACTCAATTACTTTTTTCCTAAACCTTCACCAAGGAACCTTCTGATGAGTCCCTGTATGAAGTGACTTCACAGAGATGCATTGACTTGAGATGTAAATCTGCACATACTCTCTGAGGAGTAACTACCTACAGAGTTTTTGATTTGAGCATCTGACTCTTTATCAATCAGTACATCATTTAGATGTGCTGCCAAGGAAGCAGAATTCAGTGACAGCTTGCAACTTCTGATTACCAGCAACAGTGTTTGGCTATGAGAGTTTCCCCTAAGTAAACTGGCAAGGAACTGAGATTTTTTTTAAGCCAATTTTCCATTCACCTATTTTGTTGGCTCTGCAAACTAATCCATAATCATTTATAATAGTTTGAGATTGTAGGAAGTGAGTTCACAATGGCTTTGAATGGTAAATCTTGGGCAAGTCATTTCAATATAGGATAAAAAGTATCAATTTAGACTATACTGATATAAAATCTATTAATTTGTTGACATTGACTGGGTTGCTCCTACCTTTACACTATCCATGTAGAACATTATGCATATAGGGTTCTGGCTAAGCCAACTTTTCTTGAAGTTTTGGCAAATTGTTGTTGTTTTAGTCACTATGTCTTACTCTTTTGAAACCCCATGGACCGTAGCCTACCAGCTCCCTGGATTTTCCAGGGAAGAATACTGGAGTGGGTGGCCATTTCCTTCTCCAGGGGATCTTCCCTATCCAGGGATCGAACCCATGTCTCCTGCATTGGCAGGTGGATGCTTTACCACTGAGCCACCTGGGAAGCCCTTTGGCAATCTGCTTATTGACAAATGGATTGTTATTGCAATGAGAATGTCTTTCCCCTCCCAAGTCAGAGAAAGCATTTTTTACATTGGGCTTTTATCTCCTGCTTTTGGAAATAAAAAGGAGGTCAGATTGCCCTTTTTGCATCTGCTATTTCTCAAGTGCCCTTTATTTAAAATAATCAATATGTCAAAATGGCATATTTTTGATTGACATGCTCTGAACTCCTTTGTCTTTGTAAGGTCCACCTATTCCTCTTATTTCTACCCATCACCCAAGTCTTTTTCTTTTTCTAGAATTTATCCTATGGATTCAACTCGTGGGACTCTTGCCATATGCATTACATAATTTGTTGCTTTAAAATATGCCCTCTTGTATTGTGAATATTTGTTTTATGCATTTGTCATATCTCTCCAACTACATTGCTCGCTCCTTAAATATTTGGCTCATTTAATAAGTGTCCACAATCACACAACTTTAAAACTGCATTTCAGATGCTGAAATTGGTATGCAGACTACCACTGCTCTAGTCACCCATACTGAGAGCAGTAGAGTTAATGAGAACATTATGGTGGTGGTGGGTTAGTCACTAAGTTGTGGCCAACCCTTTGTGACCCCATGGACTGACTGTAGCCTCCCAGGCTCCTCTGTCCATGGGATTTTCCAGGCAAAAATACTGGAGTTTCCATTTTCTTCCCTGGGGGATCATCCTGACCCAGGGATTGAATCAGTCTTCTGCTTGGCAGGTGAATTCTTTCCCACTGGCCACCTGGGAAGCTGAGAACATTACAGTATAATAAAATTGAATGCTTACTATACACTAGGTACAAGTTCCATATATACTTATTTATTTAATTCATAACAATTGGCATCATCCTTCATGGTTCTCTTCCTCTCACATTCCATGTTTAGCTCATGTGACTCTGTTACCTCTACCTTCAAAACAGAGCCAGAACCTTCCCACTTCTCATCCAAGTCAGTACCATCCTGATTCCAGGCCCCATCATTTCTCTCCAGGCTTACTGCAAAATCCTAATAGCTGTATTCTCAATATAGCCCAGTGTCATCCTTTTAATGTTTTAAGTCATACCTCTGTTCAAAATGCTGCAAAGACCACTCACTTCTTTAGTGTGAAAGACAAAGTCCTCAGTGGCCTACAAGAGCTTATGTCACTGGCAAAGCACACGAGATTCCATGAAAAAATAAGATGAAATCTAGGTGTCCAGGTCCAATTTCTTTTGTGTTTAGTTTCACTTACTATAGGGGATTCGTGTAGAGGTTTTGCCCCTAAAACATGGATTAGAGTTCTAGTGCAGAACTGCTACATCTGACACCCCAGCACTTAAGTGCTGAACAATACAATACCCTGAACAACACAATCGTGCCCCTTCCTGTTGACAAAAACCCCATAAGCAGCCCTGCCCATGGCCTGCTGAGGACAGTTTGTTCTTCTAGAACTCACACTTCTCCATTCTTTGACCGAAGGGTAAGGCAACCCACTCCAGTATTCTTGCCTGGGAAATCCCATGGACAGAGAAGCCTGGCAGGCTACAGTACCAGGGGTCACAAAGCGTAGGACATGACTGAGCGACTAAACAACAAAGCTCTGCTCCGCTTCTGAACAGAACCAGGCAGGAGGACCCTTGCTAGAGCCTAACTTGAAAGTGTTGCAGGAAGGGGGACCCCTTTCAGGGCCCGAAACTGGGCTCTTGTCTAACACTCGGAAATGAATTGTTCAAGGAGACACATGTGCTGACAAAGCAAGAGATTTTATTGGGGAAGGGGGCCCGGGCAGAGAGCAGTTAGGGTAAGGGAACCCAGGAGAACTGATTGTTCTGCAGTCTCGGGTTTTATCGTGACGGGGTTAGTTTCTGGGTTGTCTGTAGTCAATCATCTGACTCAGAGTCCTTCCTGGAGGTGCACACCTTGTTCAACCAAGATGGATGCCAGCAAGAAGGATTCTGGGGTGGTCGGACATGTGGTGTCTCCTTTTGACCTTTCCCGAACTCTTCCGGTTGATGGTGGCTTATTAGTTCTGTGATACTTATCAGGATCTCCTGCTGTAAAACAACTCATGCAAATGGTTACTATGGTACCTGGCCAGAGTGGGTGGTTTCAGTCAGTGTGCTTCCACTAACAAAAGTATTGATAATAGGAGTCAGGCTGGGACCTGGTACCCTTTGCTGCAGTGCTTACACCTGAACAAACATCTCTCCAGGAACAAAATACAAAGAAACTTTAAAGGACTAAAAATAAGTGCTTGCATGAGAAGTATACAAGATACAAAAAGACCAAAAAAATTCTAACTACCACTTCTGAAGAACTGGGAGCAAACACAAGGTGTTGGGAGGAAAAGAAAGAGGGTACTGCACATGCCTCCTGCACTTAACATCGCCAGTGTGCATGTATGCACACTGGTGGCCAAGTCATTTGCCATTTCCTACTCCAGGCAATCTTCCTGACTCAGAGATCAAACTCACATCACTTGTGTCTCCTGAAGTGGCAGGTGGATTCTTTACCACTGTGCCACATGGGAAGCCCCAACACTACTAAAGGAGTGGTGTGTGCATGCTAAATCACTTCAGTTGTGTGATGTGCGACTCTGCAATCCTATGGACTGTAGCTCACCTGCCTCCTCTGTCCATGGGATTCTCCAGGCAAGAATACTAGAGTGGGTTGCCAATTCCTCCTCCAGGGTATCTTCTGGACCTAGGGATCAAACCTGTCTCTCTTTATTCTTCTGCATTGGCAGGCAAGTCCTTTACCACTAGTGCCGCCTAGGAAGCCCCCTAAAGGAGTGGGCAAACCACCTAAGCCACCCAAACCACCCCTCCAATACGACTTCTGGACACACTGCTACCCTCACCTTATATAAGGAACCAACTCACTCCCTGCCTCCAGGAGTGAATAAGGCAAACTGTTACTTCTTTTCACTGTCCTCTGTTTGCCTGAATTTCTTGTCTGACCTCTTATCAATTTCTATTGATTAGGCAAGCCAAGAACACCGGCTGGTATCAATAATACGATACTTCTTCCTTCATCACTAGAAACTCCTTTCCCACTTTTCTGGGCTGCTTCAGCAACACTGGCTAGCCTTGTTTTTCCACAGACACATAATGCATCTAAAGTCTTGGCTCTAGTTTTTTTCTTCTGCGTGTGTGTGTGTGTGTGTGTCCATCAGTCGTGTGTGACTGTTCGCAACTCCATGGACTGTAGCCAGCCAGGCTTCTCTATCCATGGAATCCTCCAGGCAAGAATACTGGAGTGGTTACCATTGCCTTCTCCAGGGGATCTTCCCCACCCAAGGATTAAACCTGAGTCTCCTGCATTGCAGCAGAGTCCCTGTGCCACCAGCGAAGTTCTTCTTCTGCCTAGAGTATAACAAGTTACTTACACAGTTGACTTTTCTTCAAGTTGGCAACTTGTCTATCACCTTCTTCCTGATTCCTGTCAAGCTCTATTCTTTTTCACACAGCACTCCTTTTTTTAATATACTATGTAACTTTTTAGCTGCACATTGCCTGCTCTCCCCACCTCCACATACACTCCACAGGAGTAAAGTGGGACTTAAGCGATTTTTGTTTTATTCATGGATGCATCCCAAGTATTAGGGGAAACTGACCAAAATTATCCATGCTGGCCAGGCACCACAGTAACTTAGTTGCTTCCTGGTAAGGAACAAGGAACTAACAAGATGGAAGAATTCCAGAAAGTTCAAAAGGAGACACCATATGTCCTACCGACTTCCCAGAATCCTCTTCGCTGGAATCCATATTGGCTGAACAATGTGCATGCCACCAGGAAGGATCCTGAGTCAAGAGTGATTGGCCAAAATCTAGGAAACTAACTCCATCAACATAAGGCCTGAGATTGCAACCATGGTGGCAGAGCAGTCCTCCTGGGCTCCCTTACCCTTCTACTCTGCGCTCGGGCACCCCTTCCCAATAAACTCTCTTGCTTTGTCCATACCTGTGTCTCCTCAGACAGTTCATTTACAGCATTAGACAAGAGCTCATTCTCAGCTCTGGACAGGGGCCCCCTTCCTGAAACACAAGAGCCTGAAGCAGAGCCAGATACCCGAAAGGCATTCAATGAACACCTGGTGAAAAAGTTTAGAAGCTAGAATTTCCTTCTGCAAGGCTGCTGGTCTTTGGTGGTTGTTGCTGCTGCTAAGTCGCTTCAGTCGTGTCCGACTCTGTGCGACCCCATAGACGGCAGCCCACCAGGCTCCCCTGTCCCTGGGATTCTCCCGGCAAGAACACTGGAGTGGGTTGCCATTTCCTTCTCCAATGCATGAAACTGAAAAGTGAAAGTGAAGTTGCTCAGTCGTGTCCGACTCTTGGCAACCCCATGGACTGCAGCCTACCAGGCTCCTCCATCCATGGGATTTTCTAGGCAAAAGTACTGGAGTGGGGTGCCATCTGGTAATTAAGCCTTAATCGGCTTCCTAGCTTCTTTATTACAGAGTGACCAAACCACAGGGAGCCTAGCGGTCCTGGGAATAGCTCCAGAAGGAAGTTTGAGGTACTGAGGAGATCAAACCTAAAAAACTGAAGGGTTCGGTTCTTTTAGATGGGTGGCTGAGTTAGTAAAGACCAACGTACTCTCCCTTTATATGTCCACAGGTGTTTCGATTGGTAGCGTAAGTGACTTTGAACATTCTCCTACCCAAACAAATCCAGTGCCCCCGAGCCCAGCTCTGCGATGCGGGCCTTGACCTTCCCAGGCAGCTTCAGTGCCCTCACTTAGGTGGTTAGGCCGCGCCTAAACAGCGCTCTTTCCGGGGACGCGACATCCGTGAGTCACGGACTAGGCGCCAAGTGACGCGTGCTTCGCGCCCAGGTATCTCTCTGGCCGCCGCACGGGCGGCAGCGCCGGTTGCCTGACAGGCGGCGGAGCGAACAAGCGCTTGAGGCCCCGGACACGTCACGGCGGGGGCGGGGGCGACGGCGGCGACTTCCCGGCTCCCACCCGCGCTCGCCGCACGCACGCGCACTGCGCCCAGCATGAGGGTCGCAGCTCTGATCAGGTAACGCGGCGTCCACGCTGCCTTCCTCTTCCCTGTCAGCCTCTAGTCCTTTCCGACTGACCGGGCGGGAGCTGCCGCCGCCGCCGCCGCCGCCGATCGGGCGGTGCCGTGCAGGAGCCGCTGGTCGCGGGCTCGGCGGCTTCTCCTGGCCGCAGGAAGAGGCGGGGCCTTCGGGCTACAGCCTGCCGGGTCCTAGGTCCCGGGCTGGCACTCTTCCTGTCTGTCGGTCGCCGCCTCCCTGGTTGTCTGGGCTCCAGACCTGGGTTCAGATTGAATTTACATTTTAAACTGCTGATGCCTGGGACTCACGGCCAGAGCGTTTAGTTCGTCTGACCGGGACCTGGGTCGGATTCTCAAAAGCTGTAATGGGCTGTGGAGTTTGAGAGGCTGTACTTGACGCCACTTAGTGTCCCCTACCCTTTTCTTTTCGTTTTTTTCTCAGGATCCTATCTTTCTGCGGGTCCTCCGGCCCAGCCTGATTCCCTAGGTTGCAACCAGCCCCGCCCCCTCTCACAAAAGACCACCTTTCCCTCTTCTGCATCCCAGTAGTGACAGAACTGCTTCTGACAAGGATGTGCTTTACGTTGGTGTCAAGGATAGAGATGGAATTATCCTGTTTTATTGCTTTGGAGACTCATTGCGTTTATAAAAGTGACTTTATGGTAACATACTCCACATTCCAAAAAGAGTTTGAAATCTATAGTAACCCATCATGTTTAGGGGTCTATGACGACCAAAGGCTGGTCAGTTTAAATGGCTCCATACTCGTTCTGTGAATTGAAATAAAAGGGAACAAAATAACAACATGCAAAAGGAAATTTAAACTGAACGTTTGTTTTAATTGGATCGATGTAGAGTGAGTTGCATGCAACCATGCAACCTGGAAGATTTCATGAAAATCTTTGTTCAGTACCTTAGGAAATTAATACTGGCTGAAAACAGTGTGACCCATTAAGAACTCTGGATATAACACCTTTTACTTCAGTGCCATTGTTAAGATACTAAGACTATAGTGCCAAAATAATTATTTTTATACAGTGAATTTCTTCTGTAAACTGAATGATTAAGCTTTCACCATTATGAATGAAATTCAGTTGATATAGATCAGTAAGAATAAAAAGCAGTCCAGGAAATGAGTAATTCACATCCACATGCAGTTTATCAAAAGTTTAACCATTCAAGTAAGACACTTAACTACAGTCTCAGAAATGTTGGAGGGAAAGAGAGAAGAAAATTGGTATAATTTATTACACCAGTGTATGTATTTTTATAATAAAAAAGCTTATTACTTTTTAAAAGAAGCAATGTTGGAAAATTGTTGCTAAAATGTAAGATCTATATAAGTGTTGGAAGATATGCTTTAAGTTGGAGTACAGAACATAATATGTACATACAAATATCAGTGCGTGCGTGGTTAGTCACTTCAGTCGTGTCCGACTCTCTGAGACCCAATGGACCATGGCCCACCAGGCTCCTCTGTCCATGGGATTCTCCAGGCAAGAATACTGGAGTGGGTTGCCATTTCCTTCTCCAGTGATAAAGTGTGAAGTGAGTGAAGTGAAGTCGCTCAGTCGTGTCTGACTCTTTGCCACCCCATGGACTGTAACCTACCAGGCTCCCCTGTCCATGGGATTCTCCAGGCAAGAGTACTGGAGTGGGTTGCCATTTCTTTCTCCAATATAAATGTGAATGCATACATAATACATATATACAGTTGTATGCACATACACTTGAATGTATTTGGATTTGAATTTAATACTGTGAATCTACTTGTAATAAGTATGTTTAGTGTGTGTATGTGGGTGCACTAAGAGATGAGATATGTGTGTGCATTCTAGAGAATAAGAGAAACCAAGATTCTTACATATCTTTACACTGTGAAGAACATTATTTTCCTAATACACAAAAGTTTGAGTCATTTAATTTTACAGTTGAATGGCATCTCGAGGATTAGTTAGGCCATTCTCTAATTTTATAACAAAGCATATAAACCCAAGCACAATGAGTAACTTAGCTTAGTATTCCAGAATTGGGAACTAAAATTCTGATCTTCTATAGGATGTCTCCCCTAACATATGTTATGTATTTTGTAATGTTCTAAGAAGTGAGTATGGAAAAGGCAATGGCACTCTACTCCAGCACTCTTGCCTGGAAACTCCCATGGACTCAGGAGCCTGGTGGGCCGCAGTCCATGGGGTCGCTAAGAGTCAGACACGACTGAGCAACTTACTTTCACTTTTCACTTTCACGCATTGGAGAAGGAAATGGCAACCCACTCCAGTATTCTTGCCTGGAGAATCCCAGGGATGGGGGAGCCTGGTGGGCTGCCGTCTATGGGGTCGCCCAGAGTCGGACACGACTGAAGCGACTTAGTAGTAGTAGTAAGAAGTGAGTAAGGGACTCAGCCTTTTCCAAACTTAATTTGACCTTAAAAAGCTTATGTTCTTAGAGCATTTGTTGGACACTGTTGTCCCACAGGGGGCTTCCCATGTAGCTCAGCTGGTAAAGAATGCCTGCAATGCAGGAGATCCCCACTGGATTCCTAGTTTGGAAACATCTGCTGGAGAAAGGATCATCTACCCACTCTGGTATTCTTGGGCTTCCCTAGTGGCTCAGATGGTAAAGAATCTGACCGCAATGCAGGAGATCTGGATTTGATCCCTGGGTCGGGAAGATCCCCTGAAGAAGGGATAGGCTACCCACTCCAGTATTCTTGGGCTTCCATGGTGGCTCAGCTGGTAAAGAATCCACCCGCAATGTGGGAGACCTGGGTTTGATCCTTGGGTTGGGAAGATCCCCTGGAGAAGTGAATGGCTACCCACAGGGCACAATTTGGGAAATACTGTTTTAAAATCATATTTTAGATCTTAGCATATTTTAAAATAAAAGGCCAAGTTCTGATTTTGGATATATACCCTTTAATCTTTAATACTCTAAATATTCTAAAGAATTAGATCGTTGCATCCTGCAGAAATCCAACAGTGAGGTTCAATAGGAGAAGTTATACTTATGGGATATACAAGATATACATATGGGAATATCAGAATCTAAGGGATGAGAGTGTGATGTGTAACTTCACTTTGCCCTTTGCAATTTCCCTCCCCTGGAGAAGTTCAGGAATAACTATTGTTACTGATCAGAATATGGTTGTTGTCGTTTAGTTGCTAAGACACGTCTGACTCTTGCAACCCCATGGACTTAACCCACCAGGCCTCTATGTCCATGGGATTTCCCAGGCAAGAATAGTGGAATGGGTTGTCATTTCCTTCTCCAGTGGATCTTCCTGACCCAGAGATCAAACCAAGGCTCCTTCATTAGCAGGGGATTCTTTAACACTGCGCTACCTTGGAAGCCCTCAGAATGTGGTGAAAGTGAAAGTCACTCAGTCATGTCTGATTCTTTGCAACCCCATGGATTATACAGTCCATGGAATTCTCTAGGCCAGAATACTGGAGTGGGTAGCCGTTCCCTTCTGCAGGGAATCTTCCCAACCTAGGAATTGAACCAGGGTCTCCTGCATTGCAGGCCAATTCTTTACTAACTGAGCTATCAGGGAAGCTCTCAAAATGTGGTACAGGCTGACAAATGCTGGGAACTAAAAAGGCAAAAGGGCCAGCTTCTAGGATAATCAGTCTCTTAGTTTCTTTGCTTATGAATAAGTCTAAACATTGTATTTAAAACGACTGCCTGTAATGTGGGAGACCTGGGTTCAATCCCTGGGTTGGGACGATCCCCTGGAGAAGGAAATGGCAACTGACTCCAGTATACTTGCCTGGAAAATCCCATGGACAGAGGAGCTTGGTGGGCTACAGTCCACGGGGTTGCAAAGAGTTGGACACGACTGAGTGACTTAACTTTCTAACTTTCAGACATTGTCTGGGGGTACACTTGCAGATTTTAAGCAAAGATTAGAATGAACGGAAACAGGAATAAAACAAAGGAAGGGAGACAATGATTTTTAAAAAAGAAGAAACATGCATAGAGAGGAACAGTAGAGTATTTTACCAAAATAGTATAATGGTTGCAATTCAACCTTATTAAAGATGAACTAACACTGGTCTTATGATTTGCCTTAGGTAGATTTGCCTTAGGTAGATTTGGTACCAGAATTTAGAAGTCCCTGTCAATTTGTTTATTAGATTTATGACTCAGGCCTTATCCTGCCATCATATGTAGTGATGGTTGAAAGCTGAAGTATTTACAGTACTGATGTTTAACTTTATCAGTGTAATTCAGCATTTTGATTTCAACCTCTACAGAATTTGAACCCACCAAGTATGTCAGACTTTGTCATTTGACTGGATCTCAGATCTTTAATTTGATCCTTTAATTGGTGCTGGTGACCATCATTAGTATTCTCAAAGTGGGAAAGAACAGGTACTTTTTGTACTTTTTCATAGAAAATTTCATCTGAGAAGTGTATATAATGTGTTTAACTGGAATGTAAAATTAAATCATTTTTTTTTTTTGCAAAACACTTTATATATTAAAGCAAAACTGCTATCAAAAACCAAAGAGTTACCATTTTAGCATAATCTTTGTTATGATGGCATATAATTTCATAAGCCCTTGTGAGTAGCAACTTTAGATATTCAGATTCCTTTGATCAGTTGCATATGCTGTGGAAATTACACATTCTAATGCAAAATAAGTCCCTCATATTCTGAAGAGCTGAAAAAAATAATGTGTTCTATTTTGATGTGTAATCAGTCTATGTTTAATAACAGTCAGTAACCTGATATTTATTTGTCTCCTTATCTATTTATTTTTTTAGTGGTGGGAAGGACAGCTGTTATAATATGATGCAGTGCGTTGCTGCTGGGCATCAGATTGTTGCTTTAGCAAATCTAAGACCTGCAGAAAACCAAGGTAAGTGTATGCATATATTGGAAAGTTCTCTAAATGACTGAAACTCCAGCCTCATAATTGCATTCTCTTGTATGTAATATGCAAACAATTAATGGGAACTCATATCTTTAGCGCTGTTTAGATGCTACATTCTGTGCTTAGTGTTTTCAATTATGTAATATTTAATCCTCCTAAGAACTCCTAGAATGTTACTCCTAGGCAAAGATACTGAAGCTTCAAGTTTTTTTTGTCCAAGGTAAAATAGCTAGTACAAACTTGTAGAGCTGACACTTAAATCCTCTTACTTCAGAGTGCACTGTTGTTCCACTACGAAAATTTTCCAAGTGTTGTTGGCAATGCACAGGTAAATAACATACAATTCTTTGGAGCTTGGAAAGTAAGACATATATGAATAAATGATAATACATAACTTTCGTTATTAAAAGCATTCAGTTTAGTCATCTTAGATGTAAACTAAATGTGTGATACTTGAGAAATCCATTGAACAATACATTTCCACTTTTTATTCATCTATGGTAATAAGGACATCTACAAATAATCCACAGACCTTATTTTAGCTACTTTTTTCAGTTTTCCTCCAATGAAATTTCTCCATTTAGATGTTTTTGTTTTTTTTTTTCTCTGTGTCCATGTCGGTATCCAAGTTTCCTCTTTTAATATAGACACCAGACATATCTGGTGAAGGGCTCACTCTAATGACTTCATTTTAACTAATTACATCTTCAATGACTCTATTACCAAACAAGGTAACATTTTGAGGTATTAGATGTTAGGACTTTACCCCAAGAATTTGGGAATGACACAGTTCAACCAACAAAATCTTTTTTTCTTTTTAATTGAGATATAATTGATATATAATACTGTATTCATTTTATTTGTATAACAGTGATTATATATATGTATATAATATATAATCATTTCACTATATAGTGAAATGATTACCACAATAAGTTTACGTTACATCCATCACCACACTTAATTATATATATTTTTTCCCAGACTTTTAAATAAAAGAAAAATATTCATTGATTTGCTTTTCATACTCTTTTATTATACTCATGCAACCATAGATATTAACTGTTAAAATGTAACAGAGGGAGATTAAACTTGTCTAACTCTATTACTGCTTTTCTACTAAGATCTTTTTATCATCCCCTTTACTCAGCTTCTTTTAAGATTCCATGCTTTTGCTGTACTATTATTTTGGGATTAATTAAATGAGTATTATATACTAAAACACTAATAATTCCTGGCGTGAAGTAGGTCCCCAATAAATTTAGTTTAATCTGAGTGAGTGAGTAAAAGTGAGTGTTAGTTGCTTAGTTATGTCTGACTCTTTGCAATCCTTTGGATTGTAGCCCACCAGGCTCCTCTGTCCATGGAATTCTCCAGGCAAGAATACTGGAATGGGTAGCCATTACTTCTCCAGAGGATCTTCCTGATCCAGGGATTGAACCTGGGTTGTGAGCAGATTCTTTACCCTCTGAGCTACCAGGGAAGCCAGTTAAATCTGAATCTTGCACTAGATATTTTTCTTCCTTCCTTCCTTCGTTCCTTCTTCAGTGCTGCCAGCCTATTGAATCTTTATTTTTATATCATTTTAGAGTTATTTTCTATTTTTTTAATGCCCAAATAGATTGTTTGTAAACTTCTTGAGAGGAGAGGTCATATCTTCTATATTCCTTTAATTGTTCCTCAGCACTTGGGGCAATTCTGTGCCCATGATAGGCATTCACTCAAGGTTTATTGATTGGTGGATGAATAATGAACTAACTAGAATTAACCCTGCAAGGCAAGCAGTTATCTGAGTTTTCTTTCCTTCTCTGATTAAGAGCCAAATAATGCTTGAAGTGAAGTGGGAATATAAAGATTAGAAGTATTTTATAGGAGGAAGTAGAACAGGTCCTGTGAAGGTCCTGTGGAGGGTCAGGTGTAAACATACACTTTAGGATTTTGTATGGGTTTCTGAGGTGGGGAGATTTGGGAGAATGGCATTGAAACATGTATAATATCATGTATGAAACGAGTCGCCAGTCCAGGTTCGATGCACGATACTGGATGCTTGGGGCTGGTCCACTGGGATGACCCAGAGGGAGGGTATGGGGAGGGAGGAGGGTTCAGGATGGGGAACACAGGTATACCTGTGGCGGATTCATTTCGATATTTGGCAAAACGAATACAATATTGTAAAGTTTAAAAATAAAGTAAAATTTAAAAAAAATAGTAGCATTTTCAAAGTACTATGTTTAGAAAGTGACCTCCTATTTTGGACTTTAAATAATGAAGAGAAAATTCTTTAAGGGTGAGTGGGAACTATACTACAATTTCTATATTATAAAAGAAGAAGCAGAATTTCCTTGCAGGTTGTATTCCATGGACAGAGGAGCCTGGTGGGCTACAATCCAGGAAAGAATTTTCTTATCCTTTGTGGCCAGTCAGGCAAGTAAGTTTTTTAGGCTTTCTATCTTTAGAGGTGTTGGTATTTAAAAAGAAGATTGTTTATATAATACATACATGATGTAATTTCACTCCGTGGAATTTTTATCTTGTCTTCAACTTTTCTACATGAATAGTTATAGTTCCCTTGTACGGAATCACTGATGTACAGATTTTGACTTATAGTGTGTTTACATTGAAATACATTAGTTGAAAATATCCTGTCAAAAATTCATTTAATACACCCAACCTACTGGTCATGATAACTTAGCCTAGCCTACCTTAACTCTGCTTAGAACACTTACATTAGCCTACAGTAGGGCAAAATCATCTAACACAAAGCTTCTTTTATAATAAAATGTTGAATATCTTATGTAGTTTATTGAATTCTGTGGTGGGTAGAAGTGAAAAACAGAATGGTTCTTAAGTATATCAGTTGTTTGCTGTCTTGATCATGTGGTTGCTTGGGAGCTGTGGCTATCTACTGCTGCTGCCCGGTATCACAGAGAGAATGGACCATGTATCACTAGTCTGGGAAAAGATGACAATTCAAAATTTGAAGTACAATTTTTATTTAATGTGTATTGCTTTTGAACCACTATGAAGTTGAAAAATCCTGCTTTGAATCATCTTTATAATCTTCCTTGTGCTTAAGGTTCACTAGCAGGGTGGGTAAGATGACAGGCAAAGTATATCTTTAAATTATGCCTCTTAGTGGAAGGCTCCTCTGTCCATGGGATTCTCCAGGCAAGAATACTGGAGGTTGCCATTCCCTTCTCCAGAGGATCATCCCAACCCAAGGATCAAACCTGGTTCTCCTGCATTGCAGGCAGATTCTTTACCAGCTGAGCCACTAGGGAAACCCTAGAATATTGTTAGTGAGAAAGAATTTAGTAGTAAATGGAATTGGAATATTACAAACTAAAAGCTTGAGGAAATCAGCTGCACTCTCATGATAATGGAAGCAAATAGATGGCTATGGGTTGGTGGATGGAGAGAGTTTAGCTAATCTTGATTTAAAATCAACAGGATGTTGGTGATTATTGAATGATTCATTGACTGGCTTTTTTTCTCCCCCTAAACATGTAAAAGGAATCTTAACGAGGAATGACTGGTAGAGATGACTCCAGTATAAAGTTGGTTAAACTGAATCATAGCACTGAGTTTTCAATGGGTAGTCTGGAAAAGAGTTTATCCCCATAATGGGGATAAATGTGAACTTGTCATAAAATTCACAAAGCTATCTCTTTAAATTTGTAGTAGGAACTTTTGTGGCATGTTAATTGAGGTGCTTCAGACAACAGTGGAGCCTTTTGGTTTTATTTGATCTCATACTATTATTGTTATCTAGCTTCCATTAATAAAAGTTACGTTGTGGTTGGGACTAAATGGAGCCTTAAAGGAAAATTGTCGTTTAGGTTTTTGAATTCAGTAAAATGTTGTAATTATTTTGCTAACATCAGGAAGTTTCTGGCTGAGAAACTCAAAGTTATTTAAATATATTAATTCGCTTGTATTAATTGTCTTTAAAGCTAGTACATTTAAAGATCTAGTTTAAATTTGAGATGAAGGTAATCTAAGAGGCTTTTAAGTTACTTTGGCTATATCTCTCCTTCCTACTGAAACCAGGACTAGACAGATTTACAATAATAATATGAATACTTGGAAACCAATCTGTTGTATGAGCCAAAATCTGATAGCATACTGTGGCGATTTTGATTATTGAAGGCCCTTACAATATAATTTTTCATGCCTTTTGATAAAATTCTTTCACATTCAGTGGAAAGCTTAGATCTGCTCGGCATATATGCATATATACACATATACGCACAGATACACACATATATGTCAAACATTGTTTTGTAACTTTTTAAAAGCTTAAAAATGTTTTTTAACACCTTCCTTGTCATTATTATTGTACCATAGCATTTCTAGATATTGTGTTTACAACACAAATACCCTACAAAAATGTAAGTGTTATACAGATAAATTTGAGAGATAATTCATACACTCTCGCCTTGTTAGAGCATCTTAAAGCTGCTTAGCCTAGGAAGAATTGCAGTTAAAACACCTATTTAATATGGTTTATCCTCATTTTTTATATAAATTCATTTACCCACGGAATCCTTTATTTTTTCATGCAGTACCTAATAATATCTCATGGGATTTCTATTCTGCAGGACATACTTTAGAAAATACTCTTCTTCAAAATTATATTAATAGCTGCATAGTATTATGTGAATATACTATAATTTTAATCTATTGATATTATAAACAATGCTGTGATGACTATCTTTGCACATAATCTTTATGTATATTCATGATTCTGTTTTCTAAAAAATAGAGTAAAGAAATCAAAAAGCCTATTCCAGTATATTTCTAAGTTCATTTGTATCACTAAAAAGGTTCATGTGATTCATCTGTTTTGAATATTTTTGTTCCTATTGATATTTTTGGAATCAAGTTGTGTTGACTGCTCTCTAGGCAGTGAAACTCAGGTGGACTTTCAAACCCACTGTCTTTCATTCTGTTTGATTATTTCCCTTTATTTGTTGCAGTGGGGTCAGATGAACTGGATAGCTACATGTATCAGACAGTGGGTCATCATGCCATTGATTTGTATGCAGAAGCGATGGCTCTTCCCCTCTACCGCCGTACCATAAGGGGAAAGAGCGTGGATACGGGACCAGTGTACACCAAATGTGAAGGTGATGAGGTTGAAGATCTCTATGAGCTTTTGAAACTTGTTAAGGTATGCAGAGCGACTAATTACATTTACTGAGTTTAGTATGTAATTTAGTAAATTATATTTACTGAATTATTTATTAATAAATATTTTATAACTCCAAGCAGCCCAACTATTCTTTGAAAAGCTATTTTGTCTTTTCAGTTAGAAAACTGTTACTATGCCTTTATATTAAATATTATTTAAAAATAGAATTTTTGGTATAGTCTGGCACCGATAATTGTCAAATGATATTTACCCAAGTTTTCCTTAGGATTTTGGAGTTGATGAACTTTCAATCATGTTTTTAGCAAATATTTTTTTGAATGCCTTGTTATATATAGTTCTAGGCACCGGGGATAGGACAATGAACAGACAGAAAAAGTCTTGTTTTGTTGGAGCTTACTTTTCTGTAGGAGACAGGTCAGTAAGCAAACACATAAATTATATGCGTGGTGGTGAAGAGTTCTGTGTAGAAAGATGAAGCGGAGTCAAGGTGATGAAGAGTGATGGCAGTGAGTGGTCCAGAAAGACCTTTCTGCTTTGGTGAAATTTAAATAGACCTAAAGAGAGACTGAGCCTTACTTTAAGTTTGTGAAAGAGGTTTATAAATTAAATACTTAAGTTTCTGAATATAAGAGTTTGCAGCAATTGTGCATTCATTCTTAATTTCTCAGGATAGAAAATTGAGGAGAGAAAGTATGGGACTTATCTGTCTACTAGGTACTATACTTAGTAAATGTTAATTAATAGATATCCTTTTATATTAAGCAGTCATCTTTTTATTCTTATTATAGTCAACTATTTGAATACAGTTCAGTACTCTTAAATATGAATTTTATCCAGTCAACTACAGGCAATTCATATAAGGTGTAGCTAGTGAAATAGAGAATTTAAACCAAATATTTCCTTGATGTCTTAATATTTTTTTTACAAAGGAAAGAAAATTTCTGTCCCTTCTTGTACCAAGGGACATTGCATTTTATTTTCTCATTCTTTAGAGAAGTTTAGCTTTTCAGAAGTTATGTTATGAACCCCTGTCATGAAAAAATTTGCTAGTCCCAAATAGCTATTTTAGTGCTGTACTTCAGATTTGATGCTGATCAAAGCCTAATATTAATTAAGAATTTTGATTTTAAAAATATATGAAACTCTTCAATTCATTTCACTTTGAAACTGTCTCTTATTTTCTACGTCAATTCAGTTCAGTTTAGTTGCTCAGTGGTGTCTGACTCTTTGAGACCCCAGGGACTGCAACACGCCAGGCTTCCCTGTCCATCACTAACTCCCAGAGCTTGCTTAAACTCATGTCCATCGAGTTGATGATGCTATCCAACCATCTCATCCTCAGTCATCCCCTTCTCCTCCTGCCTTCAATCTTTTCCAGCATCAGAATCTTTTCCAGTGAGTCCATTCTTTGGATCAGGTGGCCAAAATATTGAAGCTTCAGCTTTAGCATTAGTCCTTCCAATGAATATTCAAGACTGATTTCCTTTAGGGTTGATTGGTTTGATTTCCTTGCAGTTCAAGGGACTCTCGAATCTTCTCCAACACAGAAAATTCTTATTTTTATTTACCCTTTAAAAAACAAAACTGATAGGGAAAGAATGGTTCTATAATTTACTATTTAGAAAAAAAAATTGCTGTTTGGATATGGGTAGCATAAAAGGTAAATACTTTTCAAAGGAAATCACAGGGACCTGATTTCTTCCTTTTGGGAATATACATGCTATCATCATGTCTAATTCTTTGTGACCCTATGGACTGTAGCCCACCAGGCTCCTCTGTCTATGCAATTTTCCAGGCAAGAATACTGGAGTGGGTTGCCATTTCCTCTTCCAAGGGATCTTCCCAACTCAGGGATAAAACCCACGTCTCCTGTGTCTCCTATGTTGGCAGGTGGATTTCTTACCACTGAACCAACTGGAAAGTCCTGTCAAACAACAGAGAAGGCATAAAAGAAATTTCACTTCTCTCCATGTGGACAACTAAGACTTTGACAGCGTTCACTTTGAGGTGTGAAATATTGAGTGCAAATTCTTCTTTCTCAAATTCTTCCTCAGGGTGCAAAGAAACTAGATATTAAGTTTGCAGCATAAACCAACATTACAAACTGGTAGGACTCTAAACTACAGGTAATTAGGTTGCTTAAAAACCACTGATAACTGATAACTTTGGAGAAACTGTGATAATAACACCCTTCCGAGAAAGGGAAAGATAATAAATTACTAATCAATTTAATTAAAAATGGGCTGATTAGTAGTAATTAAGAAGAAATTTCCCTTTTGATACATTCTGTCTTTGGAGAAATGGATGCTTTGCCATTATCTTTATAGTAACCGTCAGTTATGACATAAATTAATGCTAATGTTAAATCTTGACAACTTCTGCTTTGGAAGTTCATACATGATAATTATAACTATAGCTGAAAGAGATGTTATCAAGTTGTCTGGGACTAAATAGTTCCTTCTTTTCCTGTGCAAAAATATTAATTTTACTATAGGATATTTTAAGGACATAAATATCAGAAATATACTGCTTTTATGGAAGAGATTGTATAACCAGGCTTTAATAGTTAAATCCATTTATGAAACACTGGTGGAAAGATTCCAATAGAGGTCTTACATATTCTAATGAATAATTGAGTAATTATGGGAAAAAACGAGTTGAGAAGAGCTATAATTCTTCAAGTTCATCTTCACTTGTTCTAAGAAAAAGATGGAATTGCATTTTTTAATCCTTTGAATATTAATGAAGAATTGAAAGCATTTAGATTCATTTTCATTTTAAACATTTATTTATAACAGGTTGTAGTTTTGTGACTTTCACATGAATGTCAGACTTTTGTTTTTGTTAACTCTTTTTACCCCCAGATATTAGAGCTAATATTTGAATAGGAAATGTTTGTTTTTTACAAAGAGTTTAATTGACTAATTGCTTAAAAGAAGTAGGAAAGACTTGGAAGAATTTGCAGAATTAAAGATTCCTAACTATCAACATTTTGAAGAAGTCATGAAAGCTAATAGAAGTGGAATAAGCCTTCATGTCTTATGGATTGTCAGGTGATTATGACAGGTGTGTATATGTATATATCTCAAGCTGTTTGCAAAATATCTGGCTTTCATATAGCTAGTATTTTATTCTTTAAAATTTCTTTAATATTAAAATATCATTTGATTCTCATCTGGGTTAGTTTGGCATATAGATAACTTGTATTATTCTCTAAAAATATAGTAATTTTCAAATTCTGGGGTGTTTTTCTTTTAAGTCACATAAAGCAATGCAATAGTTCCTGTATGATATGTCTAAATACCATAACTCTATAGAGAATATATTTAAGGATCACTTATTCTTTCTTTCTCAACTGGAGCTGCTTCTTACTAGATCTGATATTGTCCCCTTTTTGGTTTATTCCCTGATTTCAATGGAATCCATCAATAAGAAATTTCCTTAGAGTAGTTACTTTCAAGTCCTTACAGTTTGCAAATGTTCTTATTCTACCCTCATATTTGATTAGTATGCTCATTAAATTTAATATTTTAGGATGAAGGTTACTTTTCCTCAGATCATTAAAGGCATTGTTCCATGGTCCTCTAGCATTTTGTGATGAGAAGGTTCATGCTAGTGTGATATTTGTTTCTTTTAGCTGACTCATTTTTCTTCTCTGTTGTCTTTTATGATTGTGTCTTTATGTTTGATGTAATGAAATGTCACAGCAGCACACTGGACGTTGAAAGTGGCTTCCCTGTATCCTTTCTACAGTTTTCTATTGAGGAGCAGCATACCTCTTTCCTTTTATCCTAATGATTGTTTAGGGATGGCATTAATCCATGGGAAAGCCAGTCACAGCATGGCATCTTGGCCCTAGCCATTAGGTCAGGGTTGGTTTTATTAAGTTGCATTGTACCACATAGGATGAAACGTAAGATGATGGACTGTTGGCAAAAGATAAGGTCTTTCTCCTGTGCAGAGCAATATATGGATGTGAGACCTAAAACTGCTACTGCTTTCTTTTTTGGATAGAGAAAGAGGAGAACCTGCTATCTAATCTGACACACAAAAAAATGGCAGAGCCAATAGAATTGCAGTGTGAGGATGGCTCTGCAAAACACCCTTCCATTATTTGATAATTGATTCCCTTTGACCTTCTTTATTCTCTTTTGCTTGTACTCTAATCGATCACACTTTAGACCTCCCAGTTTGAATTTTCATGTCTCTTGTCTCTTCTTACATATCTTCCCTCTCTATATCTTTTTGTTGTACATTCTGTGAGGTTGCCCTTTTAAACACCCTACTTTCTTGTTGAAATTTTATTTTAGCAATCAGGAACTTTACTTGTTTATTGACTGTTCCTTTTTAATAATAACCTCTTTTTACTTCTGTAGATATATTAATAACATCCTTATATCCATCTTAAAATACAGATTAGAGTCTTTAAACATTTCATTCTCTGAAATATTCGTGTATTCTTGGGGGTCTGTTTTCTCATGTTTTTTTCCCTTTCATGTTGAAGGCTTTTCTCAAATGTCTTGGTTACTTGTTCATATCTAAGAATAAGGCAAGAGGAAAGCTGAATAGATGCTTTGTTTTTGAGATTAGAGTTCTTCCAGCTTCACACTTCATCCTTGTTATACCTGGCTGGAGCTCAGGATAGTGTGGCCTTGTTTAGTTCCTTTCTTGGCTTTCTTCTCTCCTATACAAACTGTGGGTTACAACTTCCTCTGTTGATTTATCAGTCATTGTTCCTTCTGCTGCTGCTTTCTGACTCAAGAATCTAATTGAAATCCGTACTCCATTGATGTCTCCCCCCCCAGGTTTTCTTTGTTTTTTAGAGCTTATAACTTTGTTTTCATTTTAATGGAATGTCTCGATCCAGAAATCTGTGTTAATTTCATTCTAATGAAATTCATTTAATATTCTTCCCTAAGTTTAATATTCAGTTTCAATCTTCCTCTTCTAATCTTTGATACTTTTTTTCTTTCATGTTCCTTTTTGCATTAGGCATTTTATATTGGTATTAATTATGTTAAATATGATTTTAAATTACTTAGTGGATAGCTTTAATTTGAATGCAACAATAAATGCATAATTTTCTTTTTTCAATAGAGTATTTACTGTTGATAGACTTGTGAATAACTGATTTTTTAAAACTGGATTTTAATTTAATATTTTTAGAAAACATCGATTACTACTTTACTCTTTATATTGGTTAAAATTCTTTTTGATTACAAGGAGCAGAAAGTCATGTTCAAGCTCATTTAAATGAAAAGAGAATTTACTGATAATGACCTGAAGATAAGTTAGCTTTAAGTAGATTAGAAACAAGATACAAACTATGTGTGATTCATGGGGTCGCAAAGAGTCAGACACGACTGGGCGACTGATCTGATGTAATCAGAACACGCGCGTGTGCACACACACACACAGACACACCTGCTTTTAATCTCTTGCCTTTACCTTCTGTTGATTCTATTCTCAGTGTGGACCCCTGTAGTCAGAAGATGGCTTGTAATTACATCCTTTCTAGCTCATATATGTATATGTGTGTGTGTGTGTGTGTGCGCGCTCGTGTGCCCACACACTCAGTCATGTACAGCTCTGGGGATCTTCCTAACCCAGGGTTTGAACCTGGCATCTCTTGTGTCTTCTGCATTGGCAGATGGGTTCTTTACCACTGTGCTACCTGGGAAGTCCATACTTAGTAGGAAAAGTGGCAATCTCAAATTGCTGGAAGGAAAATAGAGTTATGGTTCATTGTCATTCAGTGGCTTCACCTGTATCATCCATGAACCCGTTGTTGGGAGAAGATGATTTTGTTTGATGCAACAGGTCTAGATCCTGTGCCAGTCCTGGAGCAAGAGACTGAGTCATGATTACTGAAACCACATTTACTGTGGTTCTAGCAGAAGAACAGGACCCAGTGCTGGAAGGGTAGGTCTCCAAATATAAAGCAAGCTGTTGCTGATAGTAGGCTAAACTGTGGTAGGGGGTTAAAGAATAACAATTTTCCTGAAAGTAAATAGGTTCCAACTGCTCACAAGCTTGAGAGCCATTCTTGATGGTTCTTCTTTCAGTATTTTCTTCCCTTTCTCCCCAGCCCTTCTTTTTTGCCTTCCTCCCTCCCTCTTTCTGTTCCTTCTTAGCTTCTTTAAAAAAAAATAGTTGATGATTAGAGCCACAACAGTGAGCTTATACTCTAGGACCTGTATATTTAGTTGCTCATGATAGGCATGATAAACTCAACAAGTTCAATACTTCCTCATTATCTTTTTGTGCAAATTTGCTCCCTTTTCTGTATTTCCCTCTTAGTTGGAAGCATTGTTATTTATCCCATTACTTGAGTGTAACCTGGGGCTTCACTACCAGACTTCCACTTTCAGTTCCCTCCCATCTCAACCACAATCCTTAGATCTTTAGGACCTTTTTATATTACTTCTGTTACCTCTGAAGTTGACCCTTTGACTTCATTTTGACCATAACTAGACTGTACAAGTCTTCTAACTGGTCCACTTGCCTTCAGTATTGCCTTGTGTACCTGCAAACCTTTGTACCACATTATTATCAGCTGATCTGTGAAAATGGGCTTCCCAATTTGTGCAGAGGTAAAGAATCTGCCTGCCAGTGAAGGAGACGTAAGAGATGCGGGTTCAATCCCTGGGGTGGGAAGGAACCCCTTGGAGGAGGAGCCTGATGAGCCCTAGTCTACAGGGTTTCAAAGAGCTGGACATGACTGAGTGACTGAGCATGCATGCATGATCTGTGTTAAGTACTTAAATACCCATGTTTAAGATAAAGCCCAAACAAATTAGCCTGGCAAAAAAGACTCCTTAGGAAAAGGCCTTTGCAGTCCCACCTGTTGCCTGATTCTGTTATTCTCACACAAGCTTCTGGGTCAAGTAATATTGAACAAATTAGGTTTCCAGGAGATTGCTTTTTTGTATCTGAGGATTTTGCCTATGCTTTTCTTTGCCTTTATCTCTTTGTTCTCCTGAACTCCTTCTTGCTTCACATCCTTCTGTGAAATACGCTCTGATTTACATTCCTTTATCTTGGCAGCTTGTCTATACCTCTACTGTACTTCTCAGTTCATTACTCGGATTGTTTATATGATTGCCTCTTGCTATACTATGAGACCCTCAAAGACAATCTAAGTGCTGTCCACTTTTATATCTCTTGTGTCCAGCTATGTTCCTGGCATATTCAGTTCAGTTCAGTTGCTCACTTGTGTCCGACTCTGCGACCCCATGAATCACAGCACGCCAGGCCTCCCTGTCATCACCAACTCCCTGAGTCTAGTCAAACTCATGTCCATCAAGTCGATGATGCCATCCAGCCATTTCATCCTCTGTTGTCCACTTCTCCTCCTGCCCCCAATCCCTTCCACAATCAGGGTATTTTCCAATGAGTCAACTCTTCACATGAGGTGGCCAAAGTAGTGGAGTTTCAGCTTTAGCATCAGTCCTTCCAATGAACACCCAGGACTGATCTCCTTTAGGATGGACTGGTTGGATCTCCTTGCAGTCCAAGGGACTCACAAGAGTCTTCTCCAACACCACAGTTCAAAAGCATCAATTCTTCGGCACTCAGCTTTCTTTACAGTTCAACTCTCACACCCATACGTGACCACTGGAAAAACCATAGTCTTGACTAGACGGACCTTTGTTGGCAAAGTAATATCTCTGCTTTTGAATATGCCATCTAGGTTGGTCATAACTTTCCTTCCAAGGAGTAAGCGTCTTTCAATTTCATGTCTACAGTCACCATCTGCAGTGATTTTGGAGCCCCAAAAAAATAAAGTCTGCCACTGTTTCCACTGTTTACCCATCTATTTCCCATGAAGTGGTGGGACTAGATGCCATGATCTTCGTTTTCTGAATGTTGAGCTTTAAGCCAACTTTTTCACTCTCCACTTTCACTTTCATCAAGAGGCTTTTTAGTTCCTCTTCACTTTCTGCCATAAGGGTGGTGTCATCTGCATATCTGAGGTTCTTGATATTTCTCCTGGCAATCTTGATTCCAGCTTGTGCTTCTTCCAGCCCAGCATTTCTCATGATGTACTCTGCATTTAAGTTAAATAAGCAGGGTGACAATATACAGTCTTCATGTACTCCTTTTCCTATTTGGAACCAGTCTGTTGTTCTATGTCCAGTTCTAACTGTTGCTTCCTGACCTGCATATAGGTTTCTCAAGAGGCAGGTCAAGTGGTTTGTTATTTCCATCTCTTTCAGAATTTTCCACAGTTTATTGTGATCCACACAGTCAAAGGCTTTGGCATAGTCAATAAAGCAGAAATAGATGTTTTTCTGGAACTCTCTTGCTTTTTTGATGATCCAGCGGAAGTTGGCGATTTGATCTCTGGTTCCTCTGCCTTTTTTAAAACCAGCCCGAACATCTGGAAGTTCACGGTTCACGTATTGCTGAAGCCTGGCTTGGGGAATGTTGAGCATTACTTTAGATGCCTTTTAAAGGATTGTTGAACAAATTAGTCTGAAATGTAACAGATTATTCTTTATATAATAATTTATCTAATGCAGGGGAAGTCACAACATTGTTTAAAAATATAATGTAAAACCATTGGCAATTTTATTTTTGTTTTTCATTTAGAAGCTTAAATAGAATGGACATGATAGTGAAACTTTTCAAAATAGGGTATCCTATTGATTTGGCAGAGTCACCATTTACCAAGAATAATTTCCAGCTGCCGAATATTTTATAAAAATGCTAAACGGATTCTTTTTCAAACTGATACATGTATCTTAGAAAACCTCCTTATTATGGTGGAAAATTACTTTGTGAATCTCTTTTCAGTTTGGATCTCAGGGGAAAAAACCCTAGATCATTGGATGGCTTAAGGCAAATCCAAAGAGTTTTGAGTGGGAAGAACATATAAGATGGCCTTAAGATTTGCAGCGAGGACCCATAGTGCTAATTAAACAGGCACATAGCACTGTACACATTGCTCCTGGATCTTAAGTATTGTACAGCTTGCCTCAAGCCCTGTCAGTTCCCAAGATGTGGACATTAAGCCTAGTCCCTTGGCATAAGAAATGCTTTGCTTGTATTGATTCTGGACTCCAAACAGGAAGATTTCGAATTAGCACAGACCAGTGTCATTTTGACTTCCAGGTGTGTCTGTATTGAGGCTGTGCCATCTCTGGCCCTTTTGATCTTAAAGTCAAGCATGCATGTGAAAGTACCCGATGGATGATCTGTCTGGAAATAAAATGTTAGGTTATACTTGTCAGTTATTACAGTGTGTAAACTTATCACAGGTCTACAGTCTTCATCTATAGATTTCCCTTAAAGCCTGAAAAACATGACCTCCTCATCCTAGCAAAGCTGTCATTCTGTCTCCTCACCCTTGAACTTAGTATCAGTGATTGTATGTGTACATTACACATGCACTTACATATTCTTTATCTTTTGCCTGATTCATTGCCTCTATAAATCCGCAAATTGACTTACTTTTATGTCCTTGTATTCCTTTCTTCTGTGAACCATAGATTTCTATCTTACCATTTACTCTATATATTTTAAAGTGTGTTGGGTATGTTTGACTTGTCTCTCAAATTTCTTTCTTTCATGCTTTTCAAACTCTGATGTTTGTGTCCTACTGACTTTTTTACTTTTTTTCTGACTATGCTACTGTTTATTTTTTACGAAATCCTTTGTTAATGTCTACTTCTGAAGTTGTCTAAGATGCTAATTGTATGTTTCTGTTCCACAGCCCATTATTTCATTTCTACACCTGTAGTTTACCACATCTTTGTTATCTTCTCTATTAAATAACCAAGAACACATTACAAAGATTTGTAAGTATAGATTATTTTATTCCTTTATTGTTGTCTTTACATTTTTTGTAACATAAGACTCTATTGGTGGTCTCACAACAAAACGATAGGTCGTGAATTGAACTTTTTATGTTGGCTTTCCCTTTTAAATAGGGAACATCTTCATTCAGCAATTTGTAGTGCCTAAACTGTAAAGTCAGGCTTCCCAGGTGTGCTAGCGGTAAAGAATCCATCTGCCAATGCAGGAGACATGAGTATTGTGGGTTTGATCCCTGCGTAAGGAAGATTCTCTGGAGTAGAGAATGGCACCCCACTTCAGTGTTCTGGTCTGGAAAATCCCATGGGCAGAGGAGCCTGGTGGGCTATAGTCCATGGGACTGCAGAGACCAGACGCAGCTGAGCAAGTGAGTACACACACATGCTACTACAAACCTCAAACTAACCGTAAAATCAATGATGATATCAATAGATATTTAGAGGGTTTTTTTAATTGATAGGAAATGATTTAATAGGGGCTTGTTTTATGACATGTGAGAATCAAAATATGTGTCAATTGACCTTGACTTTTCCTGTTAACTTTAACCTGTACTAATACTATTAATATTTAGAGATGTTTCTTATGTCTTTCATTTTGTCGTTGTTGTTCAGTCACTAAGTCATGTCCGACTGTGACCCCATGGACCGCAGGACGCCAGGTTCCCCCATCCTTCACTATCTCCCAGAGCTTAAATTCAAGTCTATTGAGTCAATGAGGCTATCTAACCATCTCATCCTTTGCCACCCTCTTCTCCTTTTACCTTCACTCGTCAAGTCTTTAATTTTGTAAACATTAATTGAATGCTTATAATATACCACTATCGTAAAGTAAAGAGATGTACAAGATCCTGATAATACACAGAAACAAAAAACTAATATAATGTAGAGTTGCCATTAGAGTGTGCCTTTAATGAGCTGTGGGGATTCAGAAAAGAAAAAAGTCCCCTGTGTTGGGAAGTCACTAGAGGCTTTCCAGGGGAAGTTACACTTGATATCCTTAAAGGTTGTTTCAATTTTGACAAACGCAGGCATGGAATATGCCTAAGAGAATGTTGCAGATTAAGAGCTTAGTTTAGCCACAGTCATGGAAGCAGGAAATCGTAAGATATATTAGGGAAATAGTAGTTCAGTTTGGAGAGGGAAATGGCAACCCACTCCAGTGTTCTTGCCTGGAGAATCCCAGCGATGGGGGAGCCTGGTGGGCTGCCGTCTATGGGGTCGCACAGAGTCGGACATGACTGAAGCGAGTTAGCAGCAGTTCAGTTTGGCTAACGCTCAATTTTAAGGAGTAGTGGGAATAAGTCTGGAAAGGTAGATTAAAGCTACCAAGAAGAGTGACTTACATTTTTGACCAAGTTCAGGCAGTGAAGAGACCCAAGGCAATATTTTCCAAACTGAATTTAATGGTCACATTTTTTTCCTTTAAGTGAAAGAACTGACAATAAAATAGAAAATATAAAAATCCATTGTACATAGTAAGGTTATTTATTATTTTGTGAAACATAAGTGTGTATGTGTGTGTGTGTATACACATGTGTGATGTGCATGCTAAGCTGTTAACATTTTAGATATATATATGTTTCTTACTGTTAAAAAGTTTTTGCGGTTAAACAAGTTTGAAAGCCACCACCTTGAAGGATTTTGCAAAAGAAATGACGTAGAAATGTATGGCTGAAGGAAGCTTCAAGGGCATTAGTTTGAACCACTAATAATGTTAAGAAGTGGGATGCTGTTGTTCAGTTGCTTAGCCACGTCTGACTGTTTGAGATCCCGTGGACTGGAGATGAGGGTTCAAATTGAAAACTCAGATACTTGGTTAGCTGAAAGGTTCTGAGCACATGAGCTGGGGGAATACAAGTGAGAGAGTTGAAGAGAGGACACTGAAGAGGTGGGTTGATAAGGTTTGATGGTAATATTGAAATAAAGAGGAATAAGGAGTCTATGTAAGGCCTTGGTAACTGACAGTTACATGGCTAATCTACTCAGCTTTCCCTGGGCATTGTTGATGATCAAAGTGAATTATGATAGCTGTCTATTACAAATATTGTGATCCTCAATTTGCAGCACCCTAACTTTGTCATCTCTTTAATCTGTATAGGATGGTATAGAAGATACTTCATATCAATCTGGGTTAATTTAATCAAGATTACCTCTTAATACATGTTAGTCTTGTTGGTCCTTTTACATTTTCTTCATAGAGTTGTATGTAGTACACAGCAACTGAAATATTCTATCCTATTCCGTGACTTTAAGTAAATAATAAAGTACCTACAGGGGAGTGCAATGTACAGTACTAATGCTTTTGACATAATACTAATGTATGTAGGTGGGATTCAAATTACCATGGTCTTTCTCCAGTCTTTCACACTCCATAATGTCTCCTGGAAACTCTTGCCAGGTTAGTTTTTTTAGAGCATAGATCCAGGCACATTTTTCTCTTCATCAAAAATCTTTACCACTGACCCCCAAGGTTCTCTGCAGTATTACTTCATCTTTTCTTTCACATTTTCCCAGTATTCCCCCACTTAGAACCTATGTTTGACCTGCACTAGACTGTTGTCAGGACTCTTTCTTCCCCACATAGTCCTTGTCTTTCCTGCCTAGTGCTATGTTTTATTCAGAAATAATTTTTCTTCTCCAATTCATTCTTTTACATGGCATCTCCTTGATACCTTCCTTGATATGCCCCCCTTGAGTATAATATCTTCTTCTCTGAAACTTTCATGTAACATTGTACTTCTCTTATAGTACTTAATCTATCTTAATATCCAGAGCTGCTGGCTTTGTTTTGTTGTGTGTTTTGTTTTCGTAGTGGGTTTTTGTTCAAAAGTTATAATTACTTCAAGGGGCAAGGATTGTATTTTGTTCTTTTTGATTTTTTATGAAACCCCACAACACTCCTTGGACTGTACAGGCATTAAGTTCAACTACTCTCTGGAATTCACTTTTTCTATCTGTAAAACTCCTTCTATCTTTTTTATTTGTTTTGAGAATAAATGAGAAAATATATGAGAGCCTCTTTAGGTTTCTAGAATAAAAGATGTTATATAATTTAGTTTTTTTAAAACCTGCCAATTTCGTGTCAGTCTCAGATTTTATTTCATCTTTATTCCCTAGCTTCCCAAATACTCTAGTAAAACTAAATCAAATCAATTTTTTTATTGCATACAAATTTCCATTAGTATATTAATATTAAGTAGTGGCTTCAAGTTGCCATTGAGATGAGTGTAATTCCTCTTGACTTTATTAGTATGTTAATGCAGAGAAGAAAAAGAGTGGTAATCGTTCAAATTGTGAAAGAGGTTTTAATGGGGGAAAATTTATATTATATATTGGACTGAATTTATTCTTCTACATTTGTTATCTATAATTTTTGGCCCTCCAGAGTTTTTTTTAAGACTCTTTTAGTCCAATAGTACAGTGTTCCAAAAGATGTGTAGAATTAATGTTTCCTGTCCAGTTTCCTACATAGGTAAACAGAGGCATGGATTGTTTCAAAAAAAGATAAAGAAGTAACCCAAAGATGACAAAGGTTCTTATTACTAGATGCTTTTTTTTTCCATTAAAAATTATTTTGGCATGTTCTTTTAGGGTTTAACTCTATGCTTATTTTTTTTAAGTTTTTTTTCATATTTTATTTATTTTTTTAAATATACATTTATTTTAATTGGAGGTTAATTACTTTGCAATATTGTATTGGTTTTGCCATACATCAACATGAATCCGCCATAGGTATACACGTGTTCCCCATCCCGAATCCCCTTCCCTCCTCCCTCCCCGTACCATCCCTCTATGCTTATTTTTAAAATTGAGTCAGTGTATTTTCTATTAACTCATTTGTAAAAAGCCTCAAGCAAAAACTTTAATTGAAAGTTACCTGAACTAAACTTAGAGGATTTTCAACTTTTGAGACAGTATGTGAAGAACTAAGAGATGTTAAAAATGGCTCTAAAACAAGGCAGAGGCATTAAAATGGAACTGTTATGCATACTCCTGTATATAAGAGTAGTTATCTTTCACTGCCAGTAGAATTATGCCACCGTTGCTCAGAGAATCTACAGTGCTGAAGCATGTGATCATTTTGTGTACTTGCACAGAGTAGGTGCTCAATGAGCAGTTGTTTAATTAGACTTACTGAACAAGCCTTGACAAAATTTAGCTAATATTGATCCTTATAGATTTCTATACAAATAGAGACAAATCAGAAGAGGCATTTCCCTTCTGTGCGCAAAATTCTTTGCTACCTATTATAAGATTTGTTCCAGGGCGATTGAAATGGTCAGTGGTCTCTTTTAAAACAAGTTCCCTTGTGGATTCCTTTCTGTGTAGTAATTTTGCAAGGTTACCAGAGAGGAGGAGGAGTCATTGTCACTTGGTACATACCCCATGGCCTTCCCTTTTGAGCCTTTCCACTCCTTTAATAATGTTTATTTGTCTCACAGTCATTTTTGTGACTTCCTTAAACCTCACACAAGTTTTACTGATTTTTACTGATCATATAGTTTGGACTTGATCACAGGAAGCTAATAAGAGTCAGTCTAGTGGAGTTCAGTGCAGGCTAACGTGATATTTTCAGACAGGATTTCTTAACCTAGAGGGGAGAAATATTTTTGAACCCTGAAATTTTTGTAAAGTTCTTTTGTAAATATAAATTTTTGTAACAAGAGGTCTAAATTTTTATTATAGTCCCAAAATGATCTGTTCTTTTTTTAAGGTTTAAGAACTACCATTTGAACCATCAATTTCAGAAAGCCTTGTAGCCTAGGCTACTTGGCTACTTGTAGTCATGATTACTCAAGTTAGGAATCTATTGGCCACTAAGCCTATAATATGCTATGTGCTATGAAGTCAGAAGGGGCTTCTGTGGCTTTCAAAAAGCAGAGGAAAGTAGCATGGAGTTAGTGTACCAGAGAGCAGATGTGAATGTCCAATATCTCTCAAGAAAGATATTAAGATCTCAAAGATAATAAGATCTCAAAGATAATCTGAATTTAATTCGGATGACTATTATATCTACTACCATGGGCAAGAATCCCTTAGAAGAAATGGAGTAGCCCTCAGTTCAGTTCAGTCGCTCAGTCATGTCCGACTCTTTGCAATCCCATGAATCGCAGCACGCCAGGCCTCCCTGTCCATCACAAACTCCCAGAGTTCACTCAGACTCATGTCCATCGAGTCAGTGATGCCATCCAGCCATCTCATCCTCTGTCGTCCCCTTCTCCTCCTGCCCCCAATCCCTCCCAGCATTAGAGTCTTTTGCAATGAGTCAACTCTTCGCATGAGGTGGCCAAAGTACTGGGGTTTCAGCTTTAGCATCCTTCCTTCCAAAGAAATCCCAGGGCTGATCTTCAGAATGGACTGGCTGGATCTCCTTGCAGTCCAAGGGACTCTCAAGAGTCTTCTCCAACACCACAGTTCAAAAGCATCAATTCTTCGGTGCTCAACTGTATTCACAGTCCAACTCTCACATCCATACATGACCACTGGAAAAACCATAGCCTTGACTAGACGGACCTTTGTTGGCAAAGTAATGTCTCTGCTTTTGAATATGCTATCTAGGTTGGTCATAACTTTTCTTCCAAGAAATAAGCATCTTTTAATTTCATGGCTGCAGTCACCATCTGCAGTGATTTTGGAGCCCCCAAAAATAAAGTCTGACACTGTTTCCACTTTTTCCCCATCTATTTCCCGTAAAGTGATGGGACAGATGCCATGATCTTCGTTTTCTGAATGTTGAGTTTTAAGCCAACTTTTTCACTGTCCTCTTTCACCTTCATCAAGAGGCTTTTTAGTTCCTCTTCATTTTCTGCCATAAGGGTGGTGTCATCTGCATATCTGAGGTTATTGATATTTCTCCAGGCAATCTTGATTCCCTAGTAGTCAACAAAAGAGTCCAAAATGCAGTATTTGGTTGCAATCTGAAAATGACAGAATGATCTCTGTTCATTTCCAAGGCAAACCATTCAGTATTATAGTAATCCAAGTCTATGCCCCAACCACTAATGCTGAAGAAGCTGAAGTTGAATGGTTTTATGAAGACCTAAAAGACCTTCTGGAACTAACATCAAAAAAAAAGATGTTCTTTTCATCATAGGGGACTGGAATGCAAAAATAGGAAGTCAAGAGATACCTGGAGTGACAGACAAGTTTGGCCTTGGAGTACAAAGCAAAGCAAGGCAAAAGCTAAAAGAGTTTTGCCAAGAGAACGCACTGATCATAGCAAACACCCTCTTCCAACAACACAAGAGAAGACTCTACACATGGACATCACCAGATGGTCCAAAATGAGATTGCTTATATTCTTTGCAGCCAAAGATGGAGAAGCTCTATACAGTCAGCAAAAAACAAGACTGGGAGGTGAAGCATTACTTCACCAACAAAGGTCCAGCTATGGTTTTTCCAATAGTTACATATGGATGCGAGAGTTGGACAGTAAAGAAAGCTGAGTGCCGAAGAATTCATGCTTTTGAACTGTGGCATTGGGGAAGACTCTTGAGAGTCCCTTGGACATCAAGGCGATCCAACCAGTCTCTAAAGGAAACCAGTCCTGAATATTCATTGAAAGGACTTACGCTTAGCTGAAGCTCCAGTAGTTTGGCCACCTGGTGGGAAAGACTGACTCATTTGAAAAGACCCTGATGCTGGGAAAGACTGAAGGCAGGAGGAGAGGGGGACAACAGAGAATGAGATGGTTGGATGGCAACACTGACTCAATGGACATGAGTTTGAGGAAGCTCTGGTAGTTGGTGATGGACAGGGAAGTGTGGTGTGCTGCGTTCTATGGGGTCACAGAGTCATACATGAGTGAATGACTGAACTGAACTGAAAGATAATAGAGTGAAAAATGCCATCTTGTAATTTCATGTAAGAAATGAAGATGACCAGAAAAGGACCAATAGGCTTGGGTCCTGTGTGTTTTCAGGATGGTTCTTAATAGGCCTTTGGATTTTCCGCTGAAGGAGAAAAGGACAAGGATACAAATGCAGTGTTCCTGATTTCCTCAAGTACAAGTTTCTTCTTCTGAATTTCTGTTGTGTTTAGTTACTGTTTTGGATAGTCATTACATTATGCTTTGTTTGCACCCTTATTTGCTTATAATTATATCTTCTTTGCTAGTTTATAATCTCTTGAAGGCATGACTTTCTGTTTTTCCATTTTGGATACTCTGCAGTGCTCATCATGGTGTCCTGTCCATAAGAAATACACAGAATTTTTCATTATATATTTTTCCTGAGGATGCTGTTGAAGATATTTCCCATATAATATATGCAATTTTATAACAATCCAAGGGTGAAATTTCTCTCACGACTTAGTCTTTATATCAGTTTGCCTCACTCCAACTATTAGTTTTTATTGTATGAACACTAAATCATGCAACTCATTTTAGTTTCCTGTCTATATTGATTATTAGTGCTGAACCATGCTTTTTTTTTTCAGTTATTTTTGTAACTATAATTGCTATTGTTTATGGAGGACTACCTGCCAGGCCCTGCCCTAATCTCTACATATTATATTTTAATTTATTTTTACCTCAGCCCTGTTTATTATCCCTGTTTTGCAGATAAGTCATTGAAATACAGGACAAATAACTTGTCCAAGGTTGTATAGCTAGAAAGTAGAACATGTACTTTTAATCTCTGTGTTCTGTTGTCTCCCAACAATACATATGTGTTAACTCATGCGGATATTACCATATAACAGTACATATGTAACACATATATAGACCAATAAGACATGTATGAATTAACAGTGAGACAGAGGGACAGATGTGATTTGACTAAGGAAAGGAAATTATTAAAACGTGGATTAAAATGATATATCTGTGATCTCATCTCATTTCAAAGTTTTCAGAATAGTTTTAGATTATTGCTACTCAAGTTTGGTCTAGGGGCTGGCACTAGTCCAAGAAGTGTTTTCCATTGGTTTAAGGTCAGCTATTTATAGAAATTGAAAATAAGTATTTAGAAACTTTTATAGTTATTTGAGAGTAATTTTATATTTATTGACCCTAATAATAATAATTTGGCCTTGTATCTTTTAAAACTTTTTTGGTAATTCATTTTAATTGTATTTTGCAAAAGTTGTAGTCTTTGAAAGTTTGCAATTTTTTTTTTTTTTCCCTTAAAGTTATCTTTAACACCGTTGGAGAAGCACTGGTCCTGTTGTTCAGTTGCTCAGTCATTTCCGACTCTTTGCAACCCCATGGACTGCAGCATGCAGGCTTCACTTCCCTGTCTTTCACTATCTTCCGGAGCTTGCTCAGACTCGTGTCCATTGAGTCGATGATGCCATCCAACAGTCTCACCCTCTGTCACCCCCTTCTCCTCCTGTCTTCAATTTTTCCCAGCATTAGGGTCTTTTCCAATGTGTTGTCTCTTCTCATCAGGTGGCCAAAGTATTGGCCAAAGTATTCAACTTCAGCATCAGTCCTTCCAGTGAATATTCAAGATTGATTTCCTTTAGGATGGACTGGTTGGATCTCCTTGCAGTCCAAGGGACTCTCAAGACTCTCTAGCACCACAGTTCAAAAGCATCAAGTTTTTAGGCTATTTGCCTGAAGAAGACAAGACATGATCTAGAGCTTGAAATTACATTCTAAACTAAACTTGACTGCAGATGAATTAGGAATTGGTATATTTGGCTGCTTTGTCAGTTTCTTGATCCTGTGAGAAAAGGCCTTAAATTGAATGGACTTTTTAGGGAAGAAGGACTTTTTTTTTTCCTTATTATTCTCAAGAATGACACATTTTAATTTAGTCCTTGATACAAGACAGTAGCACGAGGAACGTGTCTATCATTTATAGTCACAGCTTCCTTCCTTGACTTATCAAAGTAGCTAATAAGGTACTTTGAATTTTTTGTGTGTTCAAATGGTTTACTGGAATAACAGAAAAGAAAAAAGATAGCTGCAAGACATTGCAGATGATGCTGTGTTGGCATAATAGCGTTTACATTTATGGAAAGCAAAGATAGTTTCACTAAATTAATATTTGCAAAACCAATTCAGTTCCTAATTTTTCTTTTTAAGTGGATTGGGAAACCTTCTATAATATAATGTAAAATAATTACATACTCAGTTACTAATCCTAATAGAGTCTTTCAGTGTTCATACGATTACCATCTCCTCTTTAAAATAATCTCTTTTCGGTGATCCCCTAACGCAGCATTTGATGAGTTCTTTTCATCACTATTTTTTTGGATGTTTAAAAGTTGGCCTCCAGATAGAGAAATGGGCTGATGATATGAACAGGCATTTCATAGAGAAAGAAATTGAAGTAGCCAGTGTCAATCTCAGTAATCCCAAACTACAGCTATCACTTGGGTGTGTGAGTGTTCTAAGTTGCTTCAGTGGTGTCAGACTCTTTGTGACCCTCTGGCTGTAGCCTGCCAGCCTTCTCTTCCATGGGATTATCCCAGCATGAATGTTGAAATGGGTTGCCATGCCCTCCTCTAGGGGATCTTCCCAACCCGGGGATCAATCCCGTGTCTCTTATGTCTCTTGCATTGGCAAGTGGGTTCTTTACCATTGTCTCCACCTGGGAAGCCCATCCATCATTTGGGCAGGATTAAGAAATGATATTGGTTTTGGAGAAGTGAGTACTGTTATGTGCTGCATGTAGTCCTATAAGTTCGTTCAGCCTTTTTGAAGGTAATTTGGCAGAACTCATCAGAAAACAAAAAATACAGCATCTCTTTATCCAGCCCTTCCACTTTTGAGGATATATTAAGTTGACTCAAAGATTTAGAAATGACTGGCAAACTAAATTATGATTTATCCACACAATGGAATAATGTATAGATCAAAAATTAAGTTGCACAAATACATTTATATGTATTATGAAGAGAAGGAAATGGATTACCAAATACTCTTTTTGGTATAATTACATTTTTTAGAAGTATTTGTACAAATACATGCATAGAAAAAGATCTGAAAGATAAATTTTAAGTCTGTGGAAAGTATTAAGAGCATTTATATAATTTTTGCTCATTTGAATTTTTGATTCTTTCCTCTAATGAGTATGTATTGCTTTTGAAGCTTTTTTGTTGAAGATGTAGCCTCTATCTTAAAATGCACAGAATAGTATAGGAGTGAAGGATACCTGATAATCAACAGGATGTCCCCATTCCCCAGGTCCTATTCTGAAGGTTCACCAGGAGCCTGTTTTCTTTTACAGCTGGTTCTTGAAAGCTATGTGTGAGGGTTTTTTTTTTTTTTTTCCTTCTGTGACAAATGCCTATCATTTTCTAAACAAGAAAGCCAATGTCCCGGTTAGGTGTGTGGAGTTCTTTTCATTCATTTGCAGCGCTGTTGTGTTAATACTAAATAGGCAGAGACAGCCTGACTGGTGGTGCAGGATGGTGAGCCAGTCCTGGGGCTTTTTCTGGTTAGCCCAGAATCCTCTGATTGCCACGTTTTCCTAATTTCCCATTTCCAAGGCATTACTTGAATGACCTTTCTTGCTGAATATGATGCTCTGAATCTCCAAGATTTTCACATGCATTTGGAAGTGGGCAGCCAGGCGATTGTTTACAGGACTCCCAATGAACTGTGTGCTCACAGCAAGTTTGATAAACACACATTTCCTCCTTTTATCAGTGAGATTGCAGAATGTGAAGTATGAGTTTCCAGTTTTACTCATTCCCCTCAGCCCTTTTCCTGTTTAAAAACTTAGACATACTAATTGGATACCGATCTGTCCCTGTTTTTTATTTTGCTTACTGGTAGTTGACGGCTTATTCCACTACTTACCTAGGCAAGGCTTGGCAGTCCTTCAAAAATAAACTTTCCATGTATACGAGTTAAAGGAGATTCATCCCAAGGAATGTAATGTGAGCACTAATTAACAGTAATGACTGCTAATCACTTTGCTTTTTATACTCCTTTAGAAGCACTGCTATTATCCAATGTAGTTAAGTAAAATGCTTGTATATGAATCAAGAATGCTGCATCCTTTTAGCAGCTATTGCTCACAATCAAGCTTTGCATAAATTCAAGTTAAACAAAATTGATTTTAATATGCTACATTTCTTTTTATAATAGGAAACTAAAATATCTACTTAAGTATCCTTAATACTAAAGACAATACCTGTTTTCCTTTTTTACAATCATCCTTGTGGTAGTCGGAAAGCAATATCCCAATTTTTCTCACAGTTCACGACATTTCTTAGATTTCTTTGACATTGCATGTGGTATACTCTTCATAGTCACAGCTCCACTTTGATTGTATTGAATGCATTTTATCAGATCAGTGAAAAGCCATGGGCTTGTATTTAATTTTTCTGGTTTTGTACATTTACTTCCTAGAGATCGTACAGTTTCTTAAAATTATATGGCCCATTTGTATAAACTTAGTTCATAGGATTGTACATTCAGTGTTGATTAAAAAAGGTTGTTTTATTATGTTTAGTGTATTATTAGACTATTATAGAAGCTTTCTGTTTATTTACATGCACTCAGCATACCTATAAACTGCCTTGCCTCAGGAGGAGACTAAGCAAAACTCATAAATTAATAATTTAAGGGAGCAATACTCAAGTAGCATTTTGGTTAAGTTAATAAGTTAAAGCTTTAGAGTCAGTACTGGCCACTTTAATAATGCTTTACTTCTGACTTTTATTGGCAGAAAATAACTTGTTAAATTGGAGCTTTTGAAATCAAATTAAATCTAACATACCATCTGAAGCCCCTTCCCCTCTTTTTGATTTATAAGCAGGTTGACATATTATTAAAGAATTTTTAACACTTTCACAGTTCTGCACTTTGATTTCAGAGAAAGTGCTAATCTCTCTGGAATTTTGAGAATGACAAAATGAGCTGTATACAGTTTTTCTAGGGAATTTGGAATTCTTAATTTGAAGCCTTAGTTTTATTTTATTATTATTTTTATTTTTTTGGTTGCACTGTGTGACTTGTTGGATCTTAGTACCCTGACCAGGGATTGAACCTGGGCTCTTGGCTTTGGCAGTGAAAGCAAGGAGTCCTAACCACTGGACTGCCAGAGAATTCCAAGACCTTGGTTTTATGATACTTTTATTAATGCTGATTCATCCAACTTCTGATGTGCTGTTGTGACCTGATATGCATTAATGATTTCTCATTTTACATGTTATCTGTAGTTGCCTGGTCATGATGTTTTAATTCTTACAGCTAATGTTAGTATTTCTACAGAGGTTCAGCAATTCAGGACATTATTTTTAAATTACCAAAATAAAATAATTTGATTTCCCTTTCCCTTTTATACTATTCATATTGTCAAAAATTTTAATTTTTGGTGAATAAACAAGTGGAAAAGTTTAGGTGGTAGTATAATAAGAAGCTTTGTATTTTGTATACTAGTCTTATTGTAATACATTGCAAACATATGTATTTAAAGAGATCTTTGGCCCTGTACTTAATTGAATTTAGTTTCAAAGAATTATAACAGGGATGATGTGACAGGGCAGAAAATACTTGGAAGTTTAAGTGAATGTTGTCCATATGTAATTATAAGATTAGTGAATATTATTGTGTATAATATTTCTTCTATATGCCAGAACTGTTGCATAATAGCAACAAAATTCCCATCTCTGAGTAAAAACTTGTTTTTTCTATTTTTCTTGGAGTTTTTACATATAATAGAATTTCATTTTAAAAAGGTGAGGATTTCAATTTTTATCCTTTTGTTTGTTTGTTTTGTTTTTGCAGTGTGTTTACTTTCATGTGAGAGTGATTGATCTGTACCTATCATTTTTCCCAAAGAGGCGACAAATGAAACTGGCCTTTTAGACAAAAGTATGCAAACAGACTGCATTCTTTCTGTTGATAGAATTATGGAAGGATTGCATGAGGTGCCACATTCATTTTCCTATTGATTGTGAGGAGGACTCTGCAATGGGGTGCTGTTTCCATTGGATAAGGAGGTGCCATGATTAGTTACCTTTCTCATGAAAGCACTACAAAGGGAAATGCAAAATGTGTGCAATGTGGTGTTCTCAATTTGACAGTTGTTTTTGTTAAGTTTCTTGCCCCATTGAAGTCTAGCCTATTTTAGAAAAACATACATTTTGACCTTTTCCATTTTTTAGGCTTAGTAGATTTCCATGCATTTGACCCTTTAAAGAAATTACATATTGTAGACGTTTTTCTCGGATTCCGTTGTAGAGCTTCAAAGTTGATGCAACAGTGCCCTCTGTAGACTTCTAGTGAACAGTAGAGAAATGTAGATGATTTAGAATATTCAGGTAAGAAGCAGGATATTTAAATTTAATTTTTGCTCAGACAAGAGACTCCTTTTTCCTAAGCAGACATTCTTGTTTTTCACTAGTGGCTTTACCTTAACCTAAGGAAACAAAAAACCATTCTGAGTTTTCATTTAGAATTATTGGCTACCTCTTGTTGTTACTCAGTGGTAAATATCAAGTTTTATCAGACATTCATCAGAGTAATCTGAGATAGAAGGAACCTTACAAGCTGTACTATCTCTTCATGAAATATCTTTTTGAAGTTGAGTTCCAATAAGAGTATTTTAGAAAATAATATAGTTTCTTTCTACTCATTTCTTCTATTTAATTAGAGCCTGAGTGGGCTGCCTAGAACTTAACTTATACTAATTCCAGAATTGGGTTACCCAGGCTTTATACATGACATTATTTAAATTCAAGTTAAAGTAGTTACACGATGACTAAATTATTTTTCATTCATTAGCATTAATTTAAATTTTAGATTTTCCTTTCTCTTTTTTGGTTACCTATTTGATCCTATAGGTTGATAGCTAAATTTTTTGTTGTAAAACAACTTTACATGAAGCTGTTAAATGATAGTAAAAGAAGGCATCATATTTAGCTGTGATTAGAAGAGAAAAATTACATGTGCAAAGTTTAGCTTTTGAAAGTGTTTTAATTAAAAAAGCATGGACCCAAATCATAGCTTCTCCTATATTTACTATGTAATATTGAACACATTTCTTAACCTCTGAGCCTGCGTTCTCATCTGCCAAATGGGAGTGAAAATAGTTTATCTTTTGAGGGTTTTGTAAGAGGTGAGAGATAATGTATATTAATTGGACAAGGCATTGTATGTGCTCAGATGGTAGCCATAGTCCAAATATCCCAATGTGAAGGTAAGTGGTATTGTCTTACCTGGAGAAGTTTTAATATAAATCTAGAACACATTTAATGTACTATAGATTTCTTTAAAAATTCTGATCTCATAACTTCTGATGATTTATGTGAATCTGAAAGTTGGCATAGTATTCCTTGGTAATGTGGTCTGACAAAGTGAGATGTGCATTAACTTTCAATTCCCTGCAGACCTCATCCCCAAACTTCTTAAACAGGCCATGTTTATAAACTTTACTTTAGTAGACATTTACCCACAAACCGATATTGACAACATGAGAAAGCTGATGATAAATGAAACTCAAAAAAGGAATCTTTTATTTTTTCCATTCAGTGTATCTGGGAGCACTTAGGATACTTTTCATTACCTGTGCTCTTAGTGGTAGTGTAGAGCCCTTATTCTATTTTGTAATAAATGGCTTTTGCTCTCTTCACCCAACTACAAAAAAAGATGTGTAAAAATAGATGAAAGTGGAGCTTTTCTGGTTAAAATAGACTTGGGGGACTAAAAACTCTCCCCTTCTAAAGAACAAAGTTTAAAAATCACTTGGTACTGTACCATACACACACACACACACATACACACACCCTCCTTTTTTGGGCAAAAGCTTTATTATACTTTGGTTTGAATATAAAGCACTTAATTCTTTACCTGGCACATAAAAGGTGCTCAATTAATGTGTGCTGAATAAAAAAAGAATTTAGTATCAAGTCTTTTTTTTTTATTGATACATAAGATTCAAGATATATATATTAAAATACACAATTTTATGTAGGTACATGATATTACAGTAACTATTTCTCTGTGAACCACTTAAAATAAGCACACCTCCAGAGCAATTCATTAAAGTTAAATGGTAATTCTTTAAAGTCAAATTGTGATAACTACAAATAATAATCATAAATGAATTTTTAAAAATTCAAAACTTGTCTTCAAAATGATTAAAAGTGGTTATATTCCCCAGTGACAGATTTAGCTAAAGATTTGGGCATTTCAAATAACCTGATTATAAGCATAATCTTTCTCAAGGAGCTACTAGAGTGAATTTTCTTAACATTTTGTAAAGTACTGTTTTTCTTGTAAAGTTCTTATTTGTGCTTCACATTGATTTTGAATAACCTTAAATTTAATATTATAATAAAGCATATATTGGTTTTAGTATATAATTTAGGTTAACAGTGATAACTCAAAACCATTTTTTTAAATCATTCTAAAGAAGCAACCAATGTTTAAGCCTATAGATTGAAAATGAGCAAGCTCTTAATAAACCAAATATGGTAGTTCTTTTTAAAAATGGCCAGTTGCAGTAGGAAACATGTTTAAAATTAAATTCTGGTTTACAAGACTGACAAACTGCTGTCTACCAAGAAGGAATGAGTAAGGTATTTTTTCTTTGCAATGAAAGTACCAAATTAAGAATCCGCTTAATTAAAATAATGATAAATGTAGATTACATTACTGAAGACAGTGAAATACAGCTGCTCTGTCTAGTGAGAGCCTGCATAATTTACCCAGACTGTACAAAGGCGCAATGGTGCAGCCACTGCAGACTGTTAGAAGAAATGTCCTGTTTGTTCTACATACATTTCTTTTTTTAATTAAAATGTCAATGATAATTTTATAGCAGTCCTCTTAAAAAAAATCCTTCTTTAAATTTCTTCAAGGTGGTAGAATGTGAGACGAAATCATTGCCATTGCTGAATGAAGATTAAACCTGAGACAAAATAGCATTTTTGTTATTTTTATTAATTCAGTTTTCTTTATTATAAGTTGATATTGAAGTATATGATGGATTTTTTTTTAATATGAGTCTTGTGTGAGAGGAATGTGGCCGAAATCTCTGAATATACATTTTATTTAAAAATCTTTAAGAACCTCAGCAAGATCTGGATGGTACCAAAAGTACTGTTGCTTACAAAAAAAAGATGTATATGTATACTGTGGAATTCTCAAGGTGGGTATATCAAGATTAGCTGGGTGCTATTTCCTCCTCAGCTCCTCACTGGATTGTGATGAAAGATAATATGTTGTGACAGTGTTTGGAGATCAAAAAGAAGTTGACAGCACCTGTTCCACTGTATGGGCTTCCCAGGTGACGCTAGCGATAAAGAACCTGCTTGCCAAAGTAGGAGACATAAGAGACACGGGTTTGATCCCTAGGTCGGGAAGATCCCCTGGAGGAGGGCATGGGAACCCACTCCAATATTCTTGCCTGGAGAATCCCATGGACAGAGGAGCCTGGTGGTCTACAGTCCATGGGTTGGCAAAGAGTCGGGCATGACTGAAACATCTTACCATGCATGTACATTACACTGTATATTTTCCCTTTGCTTTAATGATGACCGGTGATGTCTTCATACTTACATATATTTCAAAAAGCCAAGGTTGTGTGTAACAAGAAATGTTGGGGCATGTTTTGCTTCCAAAGGCTAAGTGATGACCTGTAGTTAGATTTGACTGTGTTCCAGGCTCTGCCACATGCTAGCTGTATGACCTTGGTTTAGTTAATTTTTCTACACTTTGGCTTTCACATTTGTTAAGTGGGGCTAGCAATACTACCATCATAGGATTGTCATGAACATTAGTGGGACATTAAAACGGATCATAGAGGAAACCTCAATAAACGTTAACTATTACATTATTATCATTATTCATCAGTAAGTAAAGTATGTTTTTGTTTTTTTTTTTGCTTTGGAGCAATAGAGCATTGCTCTTAACTAACTTAAGATCATTGTTATCTGTTGATCTTGTTCTTAGAGAAGTTAACCATGCTGTTCTGTATCTTTAGGTATTGTGTGGTAGAAATTCTGCTACTCTTTACTGCTAAGTCGTTTCAGTCGTGTCCGACTCTGTGCGACCCCGTAGACGACAGCCCACCAGGCTCCCCCATCCCTGGGATTCTCCAGGCAAGAACACTGGAGTGGGTTGCAATTTCCTTCTCCAATGCATGAAAGTGAAAAGTGAAAGGGAAGTCGCTCAGTCGTGTCCGACCCTCAGCAACCCCATGGACTGCAGCCCTCCAGGCTCCTCTATCCATAGGATTTTCCAGGCAAGCGTACTGGAGTGGGGTGCCATTGCCTTCTCTGCTGCTACTCTTTATTTTGTCTTTAATTGTCTTTCCTTTTTATGCGTTAGGTATGAATTGCTTTGACCTTGGTGAATATGATGTCAAAATGTATGCATTTCACTGTGTCTGTTTTTCACTTTGCTTTAGCTTGATACCACTGGAATTGATTGAATGTTTTCCAGGGTTCAGTTTTTCTAAAGAGTCTTTCATGTGCCCAGCTAAATAAATAAATTTATATTAAAAAAAAAACAAACTAATTGCCTAGACAGATTTATAAACAGAAAATGGTCACATCACTAGAATTTGAAAACTTTATATGAGAAAACAATATGAGGAGGGTTTCTTCAGATGATTTTATTCTCTTTTTTCTTTGAGCTTCAATAAAATGACTGAAGCAAGAGATACAAAGATAAGAAGTCACATACTATATAACCATTATTCATAACGTTTATACATGTGAATTGTAGAACATTAATACATTTTATTTTTTCTCTTGTTTTTCCAGATTTATTTCTAGTTACTAGACATGTAGATGATTAAGGCCCAGTACCTGTCTTAGGACTTGGCACTTGGAGTTTTAAGGGAAAAAGTTACTGTTCTGTATTCATCAGAATTATTCTTTGTGATGAATTCTTAGCTTTTTAAAAAATATCTCATATTCTTTGTAGCGTACCTTTGTTCCATGAGTTGGCATTCATCTTTCCTTGTCTGCCACTGTCACTTAGTTTCACCTAAGAGTCCTGTGGTCTTTAAGGCTCAGTATTGCTCTAACTAGGCCTGTTTGTGGATTATACTTATGAACCTTGATTTAACTTATAATTTTGATTATAACGTAGTCATTTCTTTTTAACCGATTTAGAGTCTCTAAGTTTCCTGCCTGTCCTGGTGCTCTACAATGGAGAGCAGATAATGACATGTTAACAGCTTCTACCACAGTACTAGTTTTGCCAAAGTCAAGGATGATTTTATACTAAAATTAGATCTGACTTCCTGTTCAGTGTATCCTGGGGTCATTAATTCAACACTATGTACTGTTTTAAATTAGTTACTGTGGAAAGCCAGAAACTACCTCTCCCCTTTATTTATGGAAGCATCATCTCATTAATTTTAGGTACTCTTCAGGGCTCTCAAAGGCTAGATTCTGTCAAAGACTAGGTCATTTAAACCTTAATTTTAGGTTAATTCAAGGGCCTTGTTTTTCAGGTGAAAGTCTTGAGCATTTATACTTATGTAGAAATTTTGTCTTCGGCTTTGAGTAGCTTGATCCTTCCTGCTGTTGAACATATATAGTTTCTTCTCAGATTGTTATTTGTGTATATTTTAGACAAAACAATGATGTATATAGGAAAAACTAATCTAGTTGTGTGAAGAGTTGGCAGAATTATAAGATGTCAAACATGTTGAACTTTCTGCTTTATGGTTAACTGATAATTACTGATTCCCTACTATATATAGATTCGGTGTATATACTGAATTCCCTATTTTATATAATGGATTTAGTGTGACTACTCTTTACTCCATGTTTTAATTGACTTGGAATCAGTAGATCAGTCAAGCAATCTGAAATGAAAATCATTGTGAAGCATTTACAGCCAGGAAAAGTTTAAGAGAAAACATAGTTACAATTTACTGTTACTAATTAACACAGTATCTAAAATATTATTTTATAAAAGATGTAGCTTGAGTATCAATACATGTTTCAGTGTATAATTTTTGTTACTTGGACAGTTTAAAGTCGTATTCTGTTTTGTTTTGTTTTTTTTTTTTGTAAAAAAGCAGTCTTTGTACCTATCGTCTTTGTAGAAAACAAAATGAGGTTCTAGAAATTTGTTTTGCTATGATTTAATAGTAGTTAGATTCTTTCCTTTTATTCAATTCAAGACTTGGAATAAGAATCATCAAACTAAGCGTTATTATAATTTAGTTTTTTAACTTACTTGCTGAAACTATTTTGATTCTTTTGTAGAGTAAAAATCACATTGGCATTGATGATATCCCCTTTGCTTTCTTTGTCTAGTTATTAGATTCTAACAGACCTGACTTTTCTATATTCTTTTGTTTTTTATTATTTTTTTGTTTGTCTGTTTCACCTGTCTTTTACCTCTGGGTAGTCAGAAGAAGAGCTTCTGAGACTAGGTTCTTGGTACTTCCCTATCAGAAAATCATCTTGCTTTTTAATCTAAATTATTACTTAATTTTCTTTGATATTTAAAACGATTATAAAATTTAAAAAAAATATTTAAAATATCTCTGGAGAAGGGAATGGCAATCCACTCCAGTATTCTTGCCTGGAGAATCCCATGGACAGAGGAGCCTGGTGGGCTGCAGTCCGTGGGGTCGCAGAGTCAGATACGACTGAGCGACTAATACACACATACAAAAGTATAGAAAATATCTTACTCAAAATTTAGTCATTCAGAGTCATTAATATTTTGACATATTTTCCACACCCATACATATGATGTGCATATATAGTTATACACACATCCACATTGTGTGGATAACTTTACAACACTTTTTTTTTAACTTAAAATATCAGGAGGATTTTTCATGTCACTTAAACCTCTTTATGAATATAATTTAATGACTACTTAACATTCCATCATGTGGCTGTATAATAATTTCTGTAATGATTCCCTAATTTTGTAAATTAGATTGAATCTAATTTTTACTATAAATAATAGCATTTTGATGTGGGTACATCAATTATTGTCTACATGAAAAAATTAATTCCTTAGGATAGATTTTCAGACATAGAATTAATGGATCAAAGTATGTGTTTATTTCTAAAACCATTGATATAAATTGCCTAGTTGATTTTATAAATAGTATACCTGTTTGTACATGTATTATTTATATTTGGAAATTCTGATTCTTTGTTTAATAAGTATCTGAAACCTCAACTTGGATTCCTGTCTTTATAGTTCCTGGCATTTGGTAAATACAAGCTGGGAGTAGCATCCTGCCCATCTTTTACTGCATTTTTTTTTTTTTTCTTGGAGCAAAACCAGAGAGATATGTGTTAGGGCAGCTCAGTCATGAAATGCAAGACATAGGGTGATTTTTTTTCCCTCTATTATTGTGAGAAGTCAGTCTCAGTGATTTAATGGGGCTATATTCAATAGATGATCAGCTGCAAAGTGAGCTGAATTTTAGTACACTGTTTACTAATAATGTGCCATGTGGATGAATACAGACACAGATATAGACGTATACATTATTTTTAACAGGTACAATGTAACATTAATTATAATACATTTTTTTCCTAGTAAGTTCTGTTCTCCTGGATATCAACTGGTTTATTTGCTATTGGTATCATCAAGTTTGTCAGTATTTTCTCTCATTAAATAAATGATAAAATATTGGATTAATCATAGTAGATTAGTTTTTTAGATGTATATATATACATATATACATTAAAATCAAATGTAATATTTTAGGTAAACCTCACACTGCAAATTATTACTGCAGGTTTAAGCCATTACTTTATGTCTGATAGAAAATATGTTTCTCTTTCTTTTAGAACTTGTGTTATTAATTGTTTGCTATTTTTATTATGTGATTAAGAACAATAAAAATGATAGTGCTACTACTTTAAATTTAGTGTTTTAGTATAGAAATAGTAACAGTAACAATAGTGCATTCATTTGCAAGAATAAAACAAAATAATGTTTATTTTATGGTACTTATTTCTGAATGATTATTTAGACTTTGGAAAAAGAATATTAAATCACCTTTTTAGAGAAGGCAATGGCAACCCGCTCCAGTACTCTTGCCTGGAGAATCCTATGGACGGAGGAGCCTGGTAGGCTGCAGTCCATGGGGTCGCTAAGAGTCAGGCACGACTGAGCGACTTCACTTTCACTTCTCACTTTCATGCATTGGAGAAGGAAATGGCAACCCATTCCAGTGTTCTTGCCTGGAGAATCCCAGGAATGGGGGAGCCTGGTGGGCTGCCGTCTATGGGGTCCCACAGAGTCGGACACGACTGAAGTGACTTAGCAGTAGCAGTATTATAGTTACCTTGTGGTGTTGGTCTCTTTACTTTCTCAGAACTAATTCCTTTCATGTTTACTTGCATTGTTTTTAATATAGTTAGGGAATCCTGGTTTTTGTGACATATTTTGCTTTTTAATGCTAATTTATTGATGGTTTCTTGGTACTGGGATGAAAAGCATTCCCACCACCCTGTCTTGGGGATGTGTAAGAGGGAGTGTGTGGGAAAGTGGTTAAGAAGGGGGCATTGCTGCTCTTCTCCAGCCCGCTGGGTTCTCACTTTCTTTCGTCTATTTTTCAGCCCTGAATACATGTACACCCTATGTATGCTCTTTCACTTCCATTCTTTCCCTATTCTTTTTTCTGTCATTCTCATTCTCCCTTTCCTTTCTCTCTTTCTCTTTCTCTTCTCACATGTGTCTGTGCATGCACATCCATACATATAAGTGAATTTTCAAGTGTTAAAAGCAAAGACTGCAGATTCTAGATCTAATTTAATTATTTGTTTTACTTGCATTTTCCTCGTTTTCTCTTTTATTATTTAAATTGTGGTCATCTCTAATATTAATGTGTTTTCATGGGTACAAGCTGTTCTGTTCTTTTATGTCTCTCAGTGAATAATAAATGGTGGAATGAGAAAAACTTAAACCAGAGCTTCTCAAACTACAGATAAATCATCTGGATGAATTATTAAAGATTCATGTTTTGATTCAGTTGGCCTGGGAAGAGCTTAAGATTTTCTAACAAGTGCCTGGGTGATGCCATTGCTGCTGGTGCGAGGCCACACTTAGAATTGTGAGATTTTAGACTCTGCTTCTCTGCTAACTGAGAGTACCATTCCTTAAGGACAGGAGTATTTGAGTTTAAATGTCTGTTTCTTCAAGCGTTAGCTCTAAAAGCCTAGTATCTGCAAGGTTGGAGAGGTAGTTTCTTTTAAATCATAATTTGCTATGTTTCTCCAATTGTTCTCTAGGCAATTGTAAAGCAGATGATTTAAAATATCCATGAGTCTTAGATCTTCTGTGATGTCCTATATACAGCTTCCCAAATTTAGTTTGCTACTTAGTTAGATTAATGATGATAAGTATCAAGATTTACTTTTAATGATTAGATTTTGTTATATCATTTCCCACTGATAGTTAAAAATTTTTCTGCTGGAAGGTTTGGGAATGAGGGCTATAGGTAGGGAATTGGGAGCAGGCATGGAGGCTCTAGTGTAAATGAAAATTAGGTTGCTGTAGATAAATGCTCTTATTCTTTTCATCCGTATGGTTATCCCTTAGGAGAATCACAGACAACTGGATTGAAATGAATTACCTGTTGAAAGTGAGAAAAATGTTCAGTACATATGCAAGAGTTTTTGTTCTTACTACACTTTTTAATAAGGTGTCTTCTATTTCTATGTCTTTTAAGTAAAGAGATCCACACAGTTTCCTGTACAAAAGCCAGCAGCTTCTAGCAATAAAAACATTTCAGAACTGATGGGCTGATTTTAGAAAGGAGATGATATGGCCAAGTTTTGCAGGTTGGCCTATTGTTTGGAGTCCAGTAGTCAAATGTGACTACCGTCAGAATGCCTGCATATTTGAAGCTGGTAATTGTAGAGTATCTTGGTTTACAACAGTGTTGAGGAAAATGCTCAAATTACCTAATGTAGTTGGTTTCTGAGGTGGCAGAGCCATGTAGTCTATTGTAACTCAAAGAAAGGAGAGAAGCCTTTCCCTTGCTAATAAGCACTACCCTTGAAATTAATTGTATTTTAATTTATGACAAAAAATTTCATCCAGCATGGATTTTGCTTTTTCAACCCTTTGCAAATATTATTTTAGAACTAGATACAACATTTATGTTACATTTTCAACCTTATTTGTCTATGTACTTTCAATGAATATAGATTGCCCTTTCTTTAGTCAGCCTTACATTTAAAAAGCTTATGTTTTGCCATAATACAGTAGAATTATTTGTGGTAATGTTACAAGTCTCTAAACTGCATGAACATTACCCTGCTGTTTTATTGTTTTATAATGTAAAAGTAAATGCAAGCTTTAAGAAATGTGCAGTGCTGTCAGGCTCCTTCAGGATTTAAGAAAATTGCCCCAACTATTGAAGAGCTGAAAATAATCTTTTAGGTCGCAAAGAGCAGTTGTTATAATATTGCTTAGCACTTTGCTTTCTTTTTACTCTAACCATGGTGGTGATTTGAGTCAATGCTGAAGAAACTCGGATTTTATTTGATTTCAGCAAACTGCTATTGCCTTGTAAGAATTACATATAAAACAGCATGGTTAAAAATAGGAAGAAAATAGAGGACTCATTCTTAACTCTGCATAAACCTAAACCATAAATCTGTTTCTTGTAATAGTAAAAATTTTGTGGCCCTACTTCTTGCACCAATTTGTGAATTTGATATAATATGCACAAATAGTATGTGTTAATCACAGAACTGTGAAATTATGTTATTCTGCAAGCTCTTCATAAAAATGAAACAAACTTACAAACAAAATCTTAAAGCTGTACCATACAGAAAAGTTCTCATGAAGCATTTTGGCTTTTTGAAATGTAGGGATGGAGATATTCCTTATGGTTTTAGCCTTTTGTCCTATCTGTTTTAAAATATTTCCATTTAAATGCAGATTTTGATTTTCCATCTGAGACTAGGTAGAAGCTATTCTATTATACTACTAAGAGAATAATCCACTTTAACACAACATTTCATCCCTAAAGGGATGGTCTTTTCTAGTCATAAGGTATTATTTTTTCTCAGAATGATATTAACATTCATGATGCAGTGATTTTATCTTGATTTGAAAGATGTTTTGTTCTGGCAGTAAAAGGGATTAGAAGAATGTCCTTTGTATCCTGTTGCTAAAAAAACAGCTTCACCTTGCTCAAGACTAGGTATTAGTAATTTTCAAAGTATTTTAGGGTGGATATATGATTTATATTTTTATAACAAAATCTTTAAGTCTGGTAGAATGGAAATTACCAGATTCATTTAATTGAATTTTTAAACATTAGGTTGTACAAATATTTATATTTTTTATAGATCAAGGAGCATGTCTGAAAATTTCTGAACATGTTATAACATTTTTATTTTTTGCTTTCATTTTTTTTTTTATGCTCTGTGAAGAAGCCTTTGGAGTACATAAGAAAAGTTTTAGGGCAACTAGTTACAGCATTCAGTGCAATAGATGTGTTGATTTTGCCTCACCTAAATTTATTAAAACTTTAAAATAAAGAAGGATTACATTAATTAATGGAATGTCTCAGACAGAAGAAGAAAGGCTCTGAAGGGCTCTCTGCTATTTGTTGGGCAAAGTCTTGGCGTGCAGTATGTAGCTATCCAAGGCTTAAAGCACATTGGGACCCTGTGTGGGATGCCAGCACCATGCCCCTAGGCGCGCTGTCATTCAGCCTCAGATTAATTAACCAGAGGCTGCAGAGCCTCATGCTTTCAGTCAGCCCATTCTTGAGGCAGAAAATGCAAGGTTTTTAAAACCTTGAACATTCAAAAAAGTTTTTATTTTCTTAACAAAATCAGTGTATAGTGACAGTTTTTCTGGGAATACTTTTACTTATACATTTATAAATATATATGTATATATATGAACATATATATAATTTTTGTCTCTTTGCACCAATGAGTGATTTGAATGAATTATTTTTTTTAATCTATCCAAAGTATGACATTTATGGCCCCCAATGAGAAGATTTTTCTAGTGTCACTGTACATTTTTAAAACTTACTGATTAATGATTTATTAAGTCACATTGGGTAATGAGCTCTTCATTATGATTAAGACTTAAGAGATTTCAATAGAGTCAACCTAAAAAAATACATTTATGTATCTGACTGATCACAAACAATATACATTCACATTTTCATTAAGATCATTTTTTTCTCTTCAGCAAGGACATTTCCATTCATACACGCATAGAAAGTATTTTGAAATGAATGAAGTTTTTTACACTGTAGATTTTGTTTAAACAACACAGTTTAAAAAAAACTAATATCTGTATATTCATCTTTAGAAATGAGCACATTAAATTTGAAATGAGCCTCTTTTCCCTTTTCAGTTTAGCTTGTTTTATAATTATATTAAGCATTTTCAATAGCTTATGGATAAAATATCAATAACATTATTTTATAAATATAGAGCAAGATCTGTATTGATAAGATGTGATTTTATTTGTGTTAAAGTTAGGAAAGGAAAAAGTCATGTTTTCAGTTTTATTTTTTAGCAGCGTGGAATACGACTCCCTCTCCAGGCCTGCAACCTTTCTTCCCTGACACTGTCAATTCTTTAGCGTTCTCACTGGAATTTATTTTGTTGTAGTAAATAAAAGACAAGTAATTATTAAACAGATTTTGCTGTTAATTCAGCATATGATTACCCTTTGCCATAGGTACTTTTAAGGGCTTTTATCCAAAATAAAATTCACTAAAAATGCAATTAAAAAAATCTATTGTTAATGACTGCGTGGGTGACTGGCTCATAATTGGCTCATTACAATAAAAAAGCAACTGTTTAAAAATCTTGACAATGAGATAGAGTACAGAGTGAACACTTGATTGTAAGGCCCTCTGTGAAGGTGAAGCAGAGAAGCATGCAAATCTGCGGGTCCTGCAGAACTTTCTCTTTTACACCAGTACAGTGAGTTCAGGTCATGACCTAGCATGGCTGTCAAGGTAGGAGCCCCTCTTATTTACAGTGCCCCACGATGAAGAGTATAAACTTAGGTAATGCATTCCACTTAAATGCTAGCACTCAGACTCCTCTTTGTTTCCCTTCCCCAGAAATCTTTTCAGTTGACTTAGATTACCAAGTTGTAATCAGGAAATCTTTAGTTCTGTTGAGGCTAAACTAACAAAGACAATATTGTCATACAAGCCATCATTATTACCTGCCCTTTTGTTAATTCAAGAAAGCTTGCAAATAGCTCTTTTTTAAGCTCCAGAATTTTTGTTTAAGCATTCCTAGAGATTTGTTTTTGTTCTCGTATTTTGGTGATTTAATATTTGCATTTGGTTTTTTTAAATTAATTAATTTTAATTCATTTGAGTTTTAGTCCACAAATTGCAAGTAAGATAAACATACAGACTTGGTGATGCAGGAAGCAAAGTAAACTGTACATAATAAGGTTTTTACTTAACAAATCAGTTTTGTTTCTCTTTTTGTGTCTTGGGCTTTGATATACTATGCTTTTAATAATGAAGTTGCAATGTCAAACATCAGCTGTTCTTTGTAGAGTATAAAATTTTAAAATACTGACAAGTATAAATAAGAACGATCATTAAATCTCTGCGTAGAGTTCCCTCTGTAAGGCAAAAATCTTGAGTTCCAACAGTAGTTTAAAGGGCTTCTTTAATGAGCCCTGTATTTCCAAAATGCTCTTCCTGTTGGAGGCTAGAAAAACAGTAAAAGTTTTAAAGACTGCCTACTCCTGCTTTTGTTTAGTCTACAACAGCAATATTAATGTTGCTTTTGTGTTCTGGTGAGTGACTTAGGTGTAATTTTTCATTGTATGTATTAAAAGTTGAATTATTTTGAACTCTGAACTTTAGACCAGCCTATGTGTGAACATTAGTGTATAAGGAAGTCACTTCAGGATCAGAATCACTCAAGACCACTCATATTATTAAATGCCATCAGAGACTGTTGATATTAGAATGTACAATAAATTAGGAAAAAACTCTCAGTGAGATAGTTTTTAAAGAAATAAGACACATTAAGTCGACTTCATTGTAGCGTAAGTAACTAAACTGCTCTGAATATTTCATTATTGTTCTGTTTGTGCTACTTTGCATTTCTCTCATCACCTTATTTTGTAATCTTTGCATTTTTTTTCTCTCAGTAGAATTAAAAGGAACCGCCTGCAAAGGAAACTGCTATTTAAAACATAGTGGAAATCACATTGCTTTCTGGCTGAATTTTTCTTTAAAGATCTACTTGCAACAGTTTACTCGTATAAGCAAAAACTGTGTCATGAGTTTCCTCCACTTAAGGCTGAGTGAAGCAGCTTCAATCCACCTCACAACTTGTAAGCATTTGGCATGTAAACTGATGCCTCTGTGATTTATAAATGTAATTTAGTAAACCATTTAATTAATGCCATGGTGTATCATACAAGTGCCAAAATATTTTATATTATACACGCAGGAGTTAGAGTAGCAAGAAAAACTATTGAGACTAAAACTTCAGTGTTTGTTTGGTTCATGTGGGTAGCTTATTTATAATATGATGGCCATTTATGATCAAGTTTTGTGGCTTTTAGATAGGCCTAACATTTCCGACTTCTTTTGCCTTCATGTATTTTTTATCTCTTAAAGATTGCTTGTGTAAATGGTAGAGTTCTTTGTTCACTGGCACTTCAAGAAAGAGTCTATACTTATATTACTATTTGAACAAAGATATACTCTGCGTATTGTTAGGTTTTCAGGCATTTTATAGGTAAATAGTGATTAAGATTATGATGTCTCCTATGACGTATTCATTTATATTCCTATGTCCAGGGCACATTGATTTTCAATGGTAAAGAAGAGCTACATGTATTCATTTATCAAATACGTTCTGAGCGACTGCTCTGTTCTGGGTACTGGTTACAAATATCAATAAGAGAAAGTTCCAGTTCTCTAAGAGCTCACAGTCTATATTACTGATGACAGTACAGTGTTATATTTTGATGATAGAAGTTTAAAAAAAAAAAAACAAATATTTTGGTAATATAGAAGTAGGAGAGGAGATTAGCTTTACCTGGGGAAGGTGCAGGAGAGGCAGTTCAGAAAATACAGTAATGATTCATGGAGGGAGAATGAAGAACTGTCTTCCCAAGTTGTTCATGGAACATAGAGAAGGTTCTCGATGTGCAACAGAAGATGTGACCAAGCATGGTAAACACATCTCAGAGTGTGATGGTTAGAGGATATGTATAAGTAATTACAGGAGCAGAAGTGAGAAGATAATTTTGGAGCAGGTTATGAAGAGTCTCCTGTGTCTTGCTAAAGAGTTTGGAGACCCTATTCTGTAGGTGATGGAGAGTCATTGAAGGTTTGTAAGGTAAAAAGCATATTGGATAGATTTCTATTTTGTAGCAGTGTAGAGGAGCCTGGTGGGCTGCTGTCTATGGGGTCGCACAGAGTCAGACATGACTGAAGTGACTTAGCAGCAGCAGCAGCAGCAGTGTAGAGAAAGCATAGGGGGAAAAGACATGGAGGCTAGGTCTTTTGATTATATTGAAATCAAGCTATCTCAACATAAAAGGTAATGAAACTAGGGAAAAATTAAAACTGGATAGACTGATGGTAGTGCTAATTAGTGTGTAACTAATAAAGTCACGTGAGTAAATATGCTTACCCAAGGGATGAAGTGTTGCATAGTGGGGAAGAACCTGGGCTCTGGTACCTGGTTTCCCAGCTATCACTTACTAGCTAGATGACTTTAGGCAGGTCACTTTACCTCTTTGTGCCTCAATTTACTTCCCATAAAATGGAGATAAATGCTGCCTAGCTTATAGAGTTGTGGTGAGGATTGAATGAGTTACTGTAGTGTTAAGTATTATTATTAATATTATCCTATTGTATAGAATTGAGAGTCATTTCCCTGCCCCCCATGAAGTGTTTTCATAAGAAAGAAAAAAAATGGCTTTTCAGTAGAAGGAATGAGTTTTGTGAGATGAGAAAGATTGGGATATGTTTATAAGTTAAGAAAAAGAAGTCTATTGGGATGTTACTGAAGGTCAAGCAACTGAGAGAGATACAGGAAGATATAGGAGGGTGATGGTGTGAAGAGCACATGTTTGTTAGGTTAGCTCTGGACAGAAGGATATAGATATGTTTAGAAAGGAGAAATGGAATGATAATTGACTATCTGTTGTTTGCTATTTTTCTCTGTTGTCTTGGAGGTAAGACTGTTTACCTCTAGCGGGTGGAGATGATGGAAGTTATTAATGGATTTGAGAAGAATTTTAAATATTTATAATGCTCCTTTTGGAGAATGGAAAAGGGGACTGAGGTTTGCCAAGACACCCAGAGCCATGTATGGTTAGAAATCAGAAATTTGATAAGGGGACAATTTTTAAAATTCAACTTCACTTAAATTGAGAAGAATTAGGGATATTTAGTAGGTAAGATCACGTTTTAGGAAGCAAATATCTTATTTACTTAAATCTAAGTAAAGCTACTGCTAAGTCACATCAGTCGTGTCCAACTCTGTGCGACCCCAGGGACGGCAGCCCACCAGGCTCCTCTGTCCCTGGGATTCTCCAGGCAAGAATACTGGAGTGAGTTGCTATTTCCTTCTCCAGTGCATGAAAGTGAAAAGTGAAAGTGAAGTCTCTCAGTTGTGTCTGACTCTTCACAACCCCATGGACTGTAGCCTACCAGGCTACTCCGTCCATGAGATTTCCCAGGCAAAAGTACTGGAGTGGGTTGCCATTGCCTTCTCCAAAGTCTAAGTAATAAATATACTTAATTATGGAATATATAAATAAAGCATTCCAGAAACCATGGCAGATAGCAATTGCTAAGTAAAAAGTGAGAATGACCTTTCATGCTTCAGAGGGAAGAATGCAATATTAGTATGAATTTAAATGAATGCAGTTGCTCTCGGCAACAAACAACAGATGATGCAGTCATTTTACGATGGTCACTTAGCTATGTCAGTGATGAAAAAATCACATATCAGAAAACAATTCATAGATTCAAGCAAATAGTCCTCCCACTCTAGTATTAATGATCTTAAATAGAAATAGGTGCCTGGAAGGCCTTATTAAATGAATTAAAAACAAAATGAGGTATCAACATATAAGTTAAATAAATGTCTGCATAACAACATAGTGTTGCAGTTTTTCTGTTTTATGTATAAGTTTCTTCAAGAGTTATTCCAAATAACTATTTTATTTTTTCAAATATTCCTCTTTAAATGCTATCCTATATTTAATTTATAAAGCAGTTTTCCTATTTTTAATAATAGAGAATAATCTTTAAAATATTGTCACTTAGTTTATATTAATTTATATTATAAAGGATGAGTAAATATCCCAATGTCAACTACTTATTGTTCTTTAACTGTTGAGAAATTGACAACTTATAATTTGGGTTCACCAATAAAAAACAAACTGAATGGACAATTATGTGTTGATAGAACAGTGGTTGGAAATAGTAATGTAGAGACTCTAGTGGTATTTTGGTAGCTATTTAATGCTTAATTTTTCTTTTTCTTTTTTAACTTTGAAATGAGGAAGATTTTCAAACATATATAAAAGTAGAGAGAATAATATTGTGAATACCCATATAGCTATCTCCCGAATTCAGTAATTTTCCACTCATGGACTGTTTCATATAAGTATACAGATTCATATGATGTCTTGGTGCCAATATATCAATAATTAGCTGTATCTTAATTATAAATATAAAAAACGGTAAAGTAACATTTAAAATTGTTCAGTTTCATAAGAAGAGTTTGAAGAAATAAGTTTTTTCTCTAAATGAACATTTTAAAGCCATTGTTTTTTTTATCATTTTCCAGTTAGGAAAACTAAAGCATAACTTCAAGTTATCAAATGAGACATTGAAGTAAAGAATATTCGCTGCCTAGGTGTAAGGATTGAACTGACCTTGAAAATGTTACATGCTAAACTTAAATTGGATGAGTTAAGGTCTGGCTTAAGAATGTCTTTGACCCATTGAATAGTCCTTTTTACCTTGATTAAGAAATCACAGAGAACCATTTTAAAATATAGCCACCCCTAAAAATATATGAACAGAATTAAAACCAGCATGGCTTCCTACTTTTTCTCCATAAGATAAATGTGAAAACTTGAGTTTCAGAAGTTTCTTAATGAAGGAAGAAAAGTGTGAACAGAGTTTTATTTTAGGGTTAATTTTTCAGGAATGTATTTATTCTATGTATTAAAAAAACAAGAGAACAAACAACTAGACTGACTTTTCCAGTACTCAAATCAACTCTGGTTCCTAAAAATTTTTCTTTGTGTATAACAGAGACTGAGCCTTTGTCTTTCACCAGGAAGCTGAAAAAAAGTTGTAATGTACAACAAACTTTTCTGTGTTTTTTATCTTTTATGTGAAACATGATGAAAATTTCTAAGAAGTCTATCACTTGCTAGAAATTAACCCATGTTAGCAGTTTAGAGAACTGATTGAGTTTTTGACAAAGCTAAATGCTCATGCTAATACGAAGGCTGCTCTGGCATTAATGAGACTCACTTTGTTCAAAACAAGATAAGGGGGCGTGGTTTTCAACAGAAAGTGATGTAAGTTGTGAGGTCTCAGCAAGTGACTAAGCTTCTAATATTTTTCCATATTTTAAGTTATTATTATGATTATTGTTAATTGTGTATGTATGGTCAGTTGCTCAGTCATGTCCAACTCTTTGCCATTCCAAGGACTGTAGCCTGCCAGGCTCCTCTGCCATGGAATTTTCCAGGCAAGTATACTGGAGTGGGGTGTCATTTCCTGCTCCAACAGATCTTCCCGACACAGGGATAGAACTCACATCTCTTCTGTCTCCTGCTTTGACTAGTGTATTCTTTACCACCAGCACCACCTGGGAAGCCCCTTGTTGTTGACTATCATTATGGAATTAAGGTAAATATCTTTTGGAAAGAGAATGGGCAATGAGACAGGGGAAAAAAACGGAAGAGATAAGTACACAGTCTTTTGAATGGAGAAATGCATATAATACATAATCAAACTAAGCTTGTTTTAGTTAATATTAAAAATTATCATGAAAAGAGAGTACATGTTAAAATGTGGTGGCTTATAGTTTATTCCTAATACAAACAAAATGCTGGACAATTTGAGTAGGCATGGTGCCTTGTCTATATTTGGGTACCCCAGTTATTTGTTGAGTGAATAAGTAAATGCCAGTAAGCAAAGTGGTGGGAGTTTAGCCTTCATGTGAAAAGTATGTAGTGAAATAACCAAGACTGCTTACAGAATGATAGGTTGAGTTATTATTTAAATCACGACAAGGACCCCTAGATCAATATGTACTTGTTCATAAAAATAACCCTTGCACTGTCATTCTCCTTGATCACTGGATTGCATTGCCAGCAAATGCAGTTCTGAGAAAGGGTAGTGAATATCAAATTAAATTGACTTGAATCATATTGAGCTCTTTGTTAGTATGCTGAAAATATTTGCAAAATGGAGAGCATAGCCATCAGTGATCTGTTCATTGACTGTAACAATATGATTTGACTCATGGAGAATATAAGATTCGGGACTGAGAATAGGAAGTTTCTGATCAAGGGAGAGCCCATCACTGTCTTCCTAGTTTGAGATCCATCAGCACATATGGAGCAGTTATGATATTGATTATGTTGTGGCATACACTGATATATTCATTATCCTGGAAAATAGAGGACTTAAAGCGTAGGACTGAAATGTTCCTCATATTCATGATAGGGGTGAACCTAGAAAAATATGACAACTTTAAAATGATTAGCTTCACCTCTTATCAACTTCTTGACCTTTTTGCACAAGGTCAAGAAACCACATTATAGTCTGTGACCTTGTTGACATTCAATAAACCGAATGGTTGCTTTAGCAAGCTGGTTGTTACAGGTATGTTATCGTAAGAATCTTATTCCTGCTTATATTGACACTGCTGCATCTCTTGGCAAGGTATTTCCTGAGTTAAATGGGAAGCTCCCCAGCATGACACCTCCTCCCAGGCACACCTGCCAAATACCCAGTGGCCAGAAAGTAATGGAGCAAGAATCTGCTAGACCCACAAACTTGTGATTTCCATTTGCTTCTGTGACTAGTTATTTTCTTTGATACTTGTGTGCGTGCCTGCTAAGTCACTTCAGTCATGTCTGACTCTTTGTGACCCCAGGGACTGTAGCCGGCCAGGCTCCTCTGTGCATGGCATTCTCCAGGCAAGAATACTAGAGGGGGTTGCCACGTGCTCCTCCAGGGAATCTTCCCCACCCAGGGATCAAACCCACATCTCTTACATATCCTACATTGGCAGGCAGGTTCTTTACCACTAGTGCCACCTGGGAAGTGCCATCTTTAATACCTAAGTTCAGTTATTGATAAAATGATTTTGGCTATGACAACCATGCTGTTGACATTAAGACCCTGGGGTCTCTATCCTTATAGCAGATTCTTCTCTCTTAACTCTTTCCTTTCCTACTTTCTTCCTAAAACACACAGTAGAAAAATTACTATTTCATATCTAAACCTTTTCCCAGATTTCCATGGGCATAGAATAAGGGACAGATATTCCTATATTCTGTGCCATTCATAAAATTTGCAGTAGGTCCAAATTTGGTAGTTGGAACAGAGGGGATACACACATCAGCATATTTGTAACCAAAAAGGTAAGTTAAGTCTCATAATCATCAAAAAAATAACTTGGGTGGGGAAAGAAAGGGAAGGGAGAGAGGAAATGAAGGACGGGGAGAAAAGGAGGAAGGGAGGAAAGGAGAGAGCATCCTGCCTTTCTATTTAATGCAAGCTGTATAAGTCCTGCCCTTAGACTATTTTGTTAGATTCTGGTCATAGTATCTTTAGAGAAAATTTGTCAAGAGCAAAGGGAATTATAAAGGAGTATGAGAATAACAAGCTCATTCTTTAGTGTTCTAGAACTGGCAAGAGACAAATTTAGGAAAACAGAAAAGTATAGAGCTTTCTCAGGGAAGAGCAAACTATTAGAACTTGCTACTCTAATTAAGAGGTACAATATTATGGGAATGGTTAAACAAATTATCCCATTAAAAGAGATATTTTGTGCCATAGTATATCCCAATAAATATTCCAGTAGGATATTTCAGTGCTAAAGCCTTATATATTAACACATAAAGATGCATATATTATAACAAGATAGAAAATTACATTTACTTTGACAACATCTGTATAAAAACAACTATACGAATTGAGACTAAAAGTGAATATAACAAAAATGGAATAATTTCCACTGCATTAATTGCTAGACTTGGCATCACGAAGAAAAAATTACAATGTATGAAGAAGTGTCTGTTGGTTGGAATTACGTAAGAATCATTAAGGATCAGATGTTATTTACTCCCGCAGTAGGATGGCCCATTCCCATTAACAGTGAAGCATGTACTTCCCACTGGCAGTCATTTCTTAACTGTATGTCCTAGGAAGTGGGGAAATGTGGGATGAATTAAGGGGAATGAGTAGAAAAGTTCTAAATAACTTGAGCCGTATGCTCTGATAACCACATGACAGCCTGTGCAAAAATCTGTTTTTTATGGCAAAGCAAATCAAAGTTGCTGAGTCGTGTCCGTCTCTTTGAGACCCCGTAGACTGTAGCCCACCAGGCTCCTCAATCCACGGAATTTTCCAGGCAAGAATATTGAAGTGGGTTGCCATTTCCTCAGACAAGGAATAAAAGGATTCTCTAATTTTCTCCCAAGAGGTGATTTTATTTTTAAAACTGAGAGTAGGGAGGAAGGGTTGAATGAGGGATAGGGTAAAGAGAAACTAGTATTCGTGTAAGCTCATGACTTTGCTGTTAAAAATGAGGGAACTCAAACTGAAAGATTTTTTTTTTTTTTTGTATTTTAAACATTTTATCATTCTAGATATATTTGTGACAAGCCTCTCTGTGACCTTACAAACATCCAAGAGCATGGTCAGAAAGACATATGAGATGGTATTAAGGGCAGGGGCTTTTTAACTTGAGAACTGAAGTGAAAGTCGCTGTCATGTTCAACTCTTTGAGACCCCGTGGACTATGCAGTCCATGGAATTCTCCAGGCCAGAATACTGGAGTGGGTAGCCTTTCCCTTCTCCAAGGGATCTTCCCAACCCAGGGGTCAAACCCAGGTCTCCTGTATTGCAGGTGGATTCTTTTCCAGCTGAGCCACTAGGGAAGCCCTATTTTTTTTTAAGTCCCTCTAAACTCAGGAGAGAGAAGGCACTAACTCTTAAACTATGATCTTCCATGTGTTGGGTTTAAAGAGTCTTGTATCTGCTCAACCTATAGCAAGTAAGGATAGTTTGCAGAATGATGAACTCATGTTGCATAGGCTTCCTTCTAGTATTGAAAAAAGAATACAGCTCTGTACCAGTCAACAATAGGCCATTTTAACAGATGACAAGCTTTTGGTCTGTATTCTTTGGTATTTGGTTTTTCTAAACTATTTTATTATTTTTACACTGTTGGGTAATGTTAGTAGAATAGTAATTTTTTTAAATATCTCATACTTTTGAATAAAAAGCTTTGGAATGACATTGGATAATGTTAACTGAGGTTTGAAGACAGTTTTGTGTCTTGGTTTTATTATTTCTAGCTATGATTTTGAGTCATCTTTTTCTCTGCATCATATTGAGAGTTGATTAAAAATTTCATAGATTGATAGGGTTAGTATTCTTTTTTTCCTTCCCTCCCCACCCTCCCCCCCAAGAATACAGCTGCTACTGCTGCTGCTAAGTCGCTTCAGTCGTGTCCAACTCTGTGCGACCCAATAGATGGAAGCCCACCAGGCTCTCCCGTCCCTGGGATTCTCCAGGCAAGAACACTGGAGTGGGTTGCCATTTCCTTCTCCAAAGAATATAGAGACTGATTAAAAAAGAGGTTTTGAGGTTTTGTTTGTTTTGGTTTTACTATCAATAGTTACCCATGTTATGGAGCTCTGTTTTCTCAACTTCTGACTATGGATATAGTTATGAAAAATTTAGAAGTATTACCCTTCCCAGTACAAGAAAATTTGCTATATGAAAAAGGAACACATTTTAGAGCATAAAGTTGATTATACCTCAATTGGAAAACTTTGTATCTTAGTGTCAGTGAGGGTTTCCAAAACGTGTAAATATTTGTAAATTCACTCCTGAGCATCAGCAAAAATAAAAACTGTATAAAGGAAAAGTCACTAATATATATTTCTTGACTCCATACTATTTTATTGTCTGATTATATCAAATTTCTTTTTGTTCATTTATTTAACAAATATTCATTGAGTACATACTGTATGACAGGACCTATGCTTACTGCTAGGAGTATAATGATGAGCATCTGCTTAGCATCTTATAATTAATGTCTATGTTAATTACTAATTAATTACATAAGTAGTTATTAGCATCTATAGATATTTATCAAATAAACCATCTAAAACATAGAATTGCAGCTATAACAAGTTCTACAAAAGAGAAGTACAAGAGGTGGTGATAAATTTAAACTGGCCAAAGGTTATGAAAGGCTTCCTTGAAGTGAAGTTTGAGTGTAAGAAATTTCTCCATCTGAACAGTATCTGATTAAGTGCTAACAAGGAAGAGCATTTGCGTTCCACATATGGGCATGAGCAAAGGTCCCTAGCGGGTAGGAGAGAAACCTGGTGAATATTATGAGGCTGAGAGAAAGGTATTACAGCTGCAGTGCTGACAGTGAATGTTGAGAGTGATATGTGAAGAGGCTGAAGTGGGTAGATTTGGGTAGCAATTATGTGGGTGGTTTGTAAGTACTGATCAAGTTGTCTATTTTGATACACTGTTCTATATATGCATTCTACTTCAATTAAAAAGTTTGACTAAAATTTAGATTTACTTTAGTGACTATTTTAAGGCTTCAAAGTATATTTTAAGGCTCCAAAGAATATTTTAAGGCAAACAAAAGAGCACCCTAGTAATTCTCTTCTATCCACTCCCATTTACCACTCTCTCTTCGCTAAAGGTAGCCACTACCCTGGCTTCAGTCACCATGGGTTATTTTTGTCTACTGTTAAACATGAAATGGCAACCCACTCCAGTATCCTGCCTGGAAAATCTCATGGACAGAGGAGCCTGGTCGGCTGCAGTCCATGGGGTCGCAAAGAGTCGGGCACGACTGAGTGACTAACTCATAACTCATAAACATGAAATAATTAGAATCACGGTATTTATGAGTTTATATCTGGCTTCTATTGATCCCTTTTATGTCTATGAGATACTTCTGTGTTTGCACAAAGCAGTAACTTGTGCACTTTTATTGCAGCATAGTAACCCAATTTATAAAAATACTATATTTTGTTTATTCATTCTGCTGTGGATGGTCACTTGAGCACTTTCTAGTTTGGGACTATTACAGGAAATGCTGCTATGACTATTTTGTATATATCTTTTGGTGTGCTTGTAGACTCATTTCTATTAGAAGTGTATATTGGAGTCAGATTGCCAGGTTATAGGGTATGCATATGTTCAACTTTTAGTAGATATTACTATAGTTTTCCAGAATGGTTGTGACAATTTATACTCCCACCAGTAATGTATGAGAGGTCCAGTTGCTCTATGTCTTTGTCAGCACATGGCATTACCACTTTAAAAAAGGTTAGTCATTCTGGTAGCATATAATGTTATGCATTATGATTTTAATTTGCATTTCTCTGCTGAGATTGAAACATTTTATATGTTTTTTCTGCCCATTTTGATATTCTTTTTTGGGTAGTGCCCAGTCAAGTCTGTTCACAACTTTTCTATTTGGTTCTCTCTCATATTAATTTAGGAGTTCTTTATGTTTCTGATATAAGTCCTTTGTCAGAGGTTTTATAATACAGATATCTTTTATTCTGTGGTAGAAACATATCTTCTGCTCTGCTGCTTAAAAAATTCAGATTATCAGTTTTTCTTTTATGATTAGATAAGGCATTTCTGTGGGCTTCCGAGGTGGTGCTAGTGGTAAAGAACCTGCCTGCCAGTACAGGAGATGCAAGAGATGCAGGTTTGATCCCTGGGTAGGGAAGTCCCCCTGGAGGAAGAAATGGCAACCCACTCCAGTTTTCTTACCTGGAGAATCCTATAGACGGCAGAGCCTCACAGGCTATGGTCCATAGGGTCGCAAAGAGTTTGACACAACTGAAATGACAGCACACACGCAAGGCATCTCTGTACCTTGTTAATGGAATCTCTACCAACCCAAAAGTCAGAAAAGCATTCTCCTATGCAGTCTTTTAGGAGCTATTGTTAAGTTACACATTTAGATGTACACTTGAACTTGATTTGAGTATGATGTGAACTAGGAGTAAAGATTCATTTTTGTTGTTGTTCCAAATGGATATCCATTTGTCCCAGTATTGTGTTTTGAAAAGACCTCACTATACCACATTGTCATCTTTGACATAAAGTAAGTGACCTTATATATGTGGATCTGTTTCTGAATTCTCTGTTCTCTTGGTTCATTTGTTTCTTTTTATGTCATTAGAACACTTTTAAAATTATTGCAAATTTATACCAGTTCTTATATCTGCTAGTGTAATTTCTCCAACTTTTTTTCTTTTTTAAAATTATTATGACTATTTTTCAGCTATTTTAGATATCAAGTTGCCAATTTCTACAAAAATAATCTGGAATTTTTAAAATTATTTATTTTTGACTGTGCTGGGTCTTCATTGCTACTTGGGCTTGTCTCTAGTTTTGGTAAGTGGGAGCTACTCTGTTGCTGTGCATGGGCTTCTCATTGGGGTGGCTTCTCTTGTTGCAGAGCACAGGCTTTAGGCATGTGGGCTCAGTAGCTGCAGCTCAGGGGCTCTAGAGCGCAGGCTCAGTGGTTGTGACCCGTAGGCTTAGTTGCCCCATGATATGTGGGATCCTCCTGGACCAGGGATTGAACCTGTGTCCACTGGTTCAATCTGCCACTGCATTGGCAGATGGTTTCTTAACCACTAGACCAGCTAGGGAGTCCTCTGCTGGGATTTTGATTGGGATTATACTCAATCTCTGGAGGAGAAAAATGACAACCCACTCCAGTATTCTTACCTGGGGAATTCCACGTACAGAGGAACCTGGTGGACTACAGTCCATGGGGTCACAAAAGAATCAGACACGACTTAGTGAGTAAACAATACTGAATCTATAAATTAATTTGAAGAGAGCTGGCATCAATACTGCACTAATACTACATCAATTAATGTGAATGTAGTATTAATTATAGTATTAATATATTCCTCCATATATTTGAGTCTTTAATTCCTCTTAATGTTTTAAAGTTTTCTGTGTAGAAGTCATTTGCATATCCTTTTAGATTTGTGTTTGAGTATTTTTGATGCTAGTGCCAATGTGTGATTAGTTTGTTAGGGCTGCCACAGCAAAGTACCACGGAGTCAATGGCTTATACAATAGAAATTTGTTTCCTCACACTTTAGAAGGCTAGAAGTCCAAGATCAAGGTGTCAGTATGCTTGGTGTCATTCTGAGACTCTTTCATTAATTTGCAGATGACCTTTTCCCTGTGTCTTCATGTGGTCTTCCCTATGTCTGTGTGTGTATCTGTAAGCTAATATAAGGTATAGAACACCTACTCTTCTTATAAAGACATAGTCATAGTGGAGTAAGGTCCCCCGTGTAACCTGATTTTACCATATTCTTTAAAGGACTCATGTCCAGATACTGTCACATTCTAAGGTACTGGGATTTAGAACTTCAATATATGAATTTTGTGGAGACACAATTCAGCCCATAACACAATGGTGTCATATTATTTGTCGTTGACTTATAGACATAGAATTTTAATTTTTAATATTGACTTTGTATTTATATAGTGATCTTGTTAAACTCACTTATTAATCTAATAATGTTTCTGTTAACTGTTTTGGATTTGTACATAATTACATCACCTGTGAATAATGGCAGTTTTATTCCTGATCTGAGTGAAAGCCTTTAGTATTTCACCATTAAGAAGAAACTTGCTATGGGCTTTTTGTAAACACTTTTATCAAATTATGGTAGCTTTTTGTTGCTGCTGTGTTTGTTTTTTTGCTTTGTTTGTTTGTTTTAATCATGAACTGAGTTTGAAACTCTTAGACTATATGAAATTGTTATAATGGAGACAAGTTGGTTGAATTTACTGGTGGATAATTTTTGATATGAAGAATGATGGAAAAGAGAAATTTCTTGTTCAAAATATGAAGTTTTATTGAAAAAGTTAAAAATTTAGCCATCTAATATTTCTAAAGATTCAGATATTTATAATCATCAGCACTTGAATATTCTAACATGATTTTTTAAAAAAATTCTTGCCAGCTTATGTTGTTATCTGAATACTAACTGTATTTTCAGTTAGTAATTGAAATAACTGCTCTGGTTTCTTTGCTTTGGTATTTTGGAGTTTGGTGCTCCAAAACAGTGAGTGTGTGCAAAAGTTAAATTGTGCATTGCACAAATAGCTTTCATTTTGTAGATATCTGGAAATCATTAAAAAATATGCTATTCAGAAATAGATGGATGACAAAAAATAGTCATGATGATAATGTTAATAATAATAGTAATTATTAGTAATAATAGCTAAAGATAGTAATAGTAATAATAAGTAAAGGTAATATTTTTTGAGCAATTAAAAATTTCTTACTTTTGATCAGACACTGTTCTAAGTTATTTAACTCTCATACAACAATTTCATCCTTCCTTTTTACTATTAAGGAGACTGAGGCACAGAAAGATAAGGAACTTTCTCCAGGCCACAAAGCTAATAAATGATGGAATCATGATTTGAACCCAGGCAATTGGCTCCAAAGCTTTCTTTTGAAGTCTGTGTTATGTTAGGCTGAGATAGAAATCTTTAATTTTTAAAATAGAATCTTAAAATAGATGGGTAGTAATACATTTTAATCTCAGACTCAAAAAATACAGCAGAAGCAACAAAAATGAAATTCAAATATCTCACCTGAAATACAAGAGTTCTCCCCATTATGGCTTCATTAATTGTCCCTGTATGTATACTGAGTACCTAGTTCCTCTCCCACCTGTTACTATTAAACAGTTTGTCTAATTCTGTGCCTAATACTCTGCTTCCTAAACCAAATGACTTCACACATTTTATTTTGACTGTAGGTGAGAGAATGTTGGAAGATCAGCATGACTATACTACTCTTGAATAAAGAACTTAAGTTAGTGGTCTTCCTGAGGTAGGAAGTAGACGCATGTTAAGGATGACACTCAGAATCAGATAAAAGTAATTTGTACATTAGGATCTATTTGTAAAGTTCTGTCTTATATCTAGTAAACCAAAATAGTGAAATTCATTATTCATTTCTTTCTATACCTTTGCCTGATGTTTAAGCATAGTGGTTACAAGCCCAATCTCTGGAGCGTAACTACACTAGTCGTTATATGTTCTTCAACAAGTTCCTTAATCCCTCTGTACTTCAGTTTTCTTATTAGTAAAATAAAAGATAAAGGAACATACCTTATGAAGTTATAATGAAGATTGAATAAGATAATACATGTAAACCCTTAGCAGAGAGCACGCACTTATTTAACACCTCACTGATTGTTAGCAATGCTCTCAGCCTTGAAAATCTCAGTTAGTGGAGGCTAGGAGAGATCATGCTTAACAAGAAAAATGTTTCTGAATCTTAGGAAATCTTATTCCTATAGATTGCTATTATTGATAAAGGGGGAGGGAAATTTAGTGGATTACTATCTAGCATCCACATGACAAACAATTTTCATTTTTTAATTGATAAATAATATCCTCATGTCTGAATGAAAAACGAATAACATAATAGGTAAATTTAATTATCTTCCTTCATTGGCCTTGTGTTTGATGTTGACCATGCAGTTCAAAGGATTAATTAAAAATGCTGCTGAGAAAGTGATTATAGGACCTTGAAAGAACATATTTTAGGACATTAAGTAACAGTTTACTTTGTAGAAAAATTTTCTTTATCTACAAATTCAGTAATTTTACTTTTGACCTCACAAGGTAGTCAGCTCACTTTTGACCTCACAAGGTAGTCAGCTCACTGACTACACAAGGTCGTCAGGTCTTATTTACTCTGTGCCAGGCACTGTATGTAATATCCATTAATCTTTTCTTCCCTAAGGGAATAGCCTTTTATCTCTCTTCACTGTTCCATTCTTTATATATATATATATACACACACACACACTCACACACACATATATGTACCTTTAAATCCCAAAACAAGCTGAGATGGCACAGTGTATTTAAGCAATGCGGATTGCATCAGACATCACATTCTTCCAGATATATTTTCCAAATGGAAAGATGGTTCAACATTTTCTATTATTATTTTAGATGAAATGTTCTGCAATATGTTGTTGACATTGTTCTGAAGTAAATACTGTATGCTCCAGTCTCTCAGGGACCCTCATGGAAATGAGATGCATGTCCCAGGAGGCTATCTCAGAAATGAAAAATTCTAAATAAAATAGAATAAATGAAGAGACACACAAGAATTTGTTATAAGAAAATATTCTTTTGTATAATCCTGGACCTAAAGAACATGAAATGTTGGCACAACAGATTGCTCTCATTATATGACTCTATGTGGTCACATACTCATAATAATTTGTCTTTTTTTTCCTTTTCTAGTCAAATAGACTGAAGGTATTTTGTTTTACAGTGATGGAGCATAGTTATGAACAATATTCCACATTCATTTGATCCACTACAAATCTGTCTTTATAACTGACAGTTCAGGCTGCCTTCTCTTCTGGTTTTGGGGGATATGTTTTTCTTTAAGAGAGACTGAGTGGGAGCCAAAGAAATCTCAGACTTTACTTTAGTGAAGTGCAAATTAACCCAGGAATTGAGGTGCAATTGAAAAAGGGCCAGTGATCCTAGAGTAGTTTTAGACAGATACAGAGATAAATGTTCAGTCTTCTTTTAGCCTTGGGTGTTCTTTAAGTTTAGGTGCCCCTTCTGCATGAAGAACATTCACTTCAGGTCTTACAAAACAATTTTTTAATTTTTGTTCTTGTCCAAAAGTTTATTGATTACATATTTAAACTGTTCACAATTCAAACCTTTTTCCTGTTATCAGGACATTTACTACTTCACAAATACCTCATGATACCCACCCTAATTCCTCTCCTAAGGAGAACCTAGGGTCTCTTTTCTGTTATTCATGGTTACTGAGTTGATTATTATATGTTTAAATTTCCATCTGGTATTTTCTTTAATCCAACACTAGGGCTTATGTATTTTCAGTCGTTTTTGTTGTTGTTCAGTTGCTCAGTCATGTCCAACTCTTTGCGACCACATGGACTGCAGCATGTCAGGCTTCCTTGTCCTTTGCTATCTCCTGGAGTTTGCTCAAACTCATGTCCATTGAGCAAATGATGCCATCCAACCATCTCATCCTCTGTCGCCCCCTTCTCCTCCTTCCCTCAATCCTTCTCAGCATCAGTGTCTTTTCTAGTGAGTTGGCTTTTTGCATTAGGTAGCCATAGTATTGAAACTTCAGCTTCAGCATCAGTCCATCCAGTGAATATTCAGGGTTGATCTCCTTTAGCATTGACTGATTTGATCTCCATGCTGTCCAAGGGACCCTCAAGAATATTCTCCAGCACCTCAGTTCTTTGGCACTCAGCTCTCACACCCATACATGACTACTGGAAAAACCATAGTTTTGACTATATGGACCTTTGTTGGCAAAGTGATGTCTCTACTTTTTAATATACTCTCTAGGTTTGTCGTAGCTTTTCTTCAAAGGAGCAAATTGTCTTGTAATTTTATAGCTGCGTTTTCAGTAGTTTTGTCTATTTACCAAAAATAGTTTATTGCTTTTTGCTGCTTTTTAAAAGTAATCATTGTTAGGTTTTTAATTCAGAAAAGATATTTAAAAACATCTTATAATCCTGTACCTAGATAACTTATGCTAATATTTGAAAAAATAGTTTGTTATTAGACAAATAAAATTGTCATGAAAGTATAGAACTTGTCTTCCATCCCCACAAAGCAAAACATTTAATAGATTTTATATATTGCACCAAGAAAAATTATTTTTATATTTAATGTTTTATTGTGTAAACAGAAAGGATCTTATTCTATGTACACTATGATATGAACGTAAGAAAGATATAGACCCTTATAAAAGTTTGGTGAGTAAGTTTTGGTTGTAATTCTAGTTACTATTTATTAATATGTATCATATTCTTTTTATGATATATTAGTTGGATCTCTTTTAAGCTAGAAAAAATATGTTAGGAACAGAAGGAAACCTCATGAAACTAAAGCAAAGGATTCAAGTACTTTCAAAACTTGTCTATTACTTCTGCTTCTCTTTAAGCATCCACTGTGTTTTCCCTAAAAACACAAGTTTTCTCAGATCCCCAGATTATGTAGTAGACAACATGGATGCTCATAGTTTTCAAGGTTATAACTCTATTTTTAAGAGTCTGTCTTAGCCTGATTTTAAAATCTGTTAGTTTCGATTCAGATTTCTGAGGAGACTATTGCCCAGCTTGGAATATCCACTTTAGACGAATAATGATTGCCTCAGGGACCAAATCATCTTGTGAAAAATAGTTGTGGTTCCCACATGAGTAAAGGGTGGACATTTTCTTCAAAAGAGGTGCTAGACAGACAACAAAGTATGTATCTACTGTAGTCATTGAAATAACAAGGTGCTAGGTGATTTTATAGCTTTCTGTCCACAAAGTTGCAGTATCAGTCTTGTATTTTTAGGAAATTTGGAAAAATTCAAAGTCTCATTATTTCTGAAATAAAATGTCTATAGCCCTCAAGACCAGATTTTTTAATTCCATTTGCCTGATTATAATTTCCTTTCCTCATCATTTTTATCTCTTTCATAGCCCATAGAACTTTATTTTATATAATGTATAGTTTGTTCCTTTTTTGTTCCTTTAAAACTAATATTTAACGACTTTAACTAGTGATTAGTGTTCTGCTAAACTCCAGAACCATTTGGGGAGGAATAGTGGGTACTAGGAAGGGCTCTGGACCCACAAGCAGAGGTCTGGGTGTGAGTTGTGAATTTCTCTCCAACTCATCATATTATTATAATCTAAAAACAGCAACACTATAAACTGTCAATTTCATTACAGGTTAGTTGTGAGAAGGGTCAGACAAGATAATATATATGAAATTGCTTCATAAATTCAGAAATATTCTACCCAAACAGTCATTAGACATTTGATTTCGACAGAGGGAAAGAAACGGAAATCTTGCCCTACCAACTGATCGAGACTGATGAAGACATGTGATTTGTTAGAAGAACAAAAGAGAGTTGAAAAGAACAGCTGGCTACTTTTATGATTTGTATAAATGAGAAATTACATTAGCTATTAAAGATTGCTTACATCTAAAAATAATCCATGCTGATCTGTGGAGCAGAGGGTGAACCATAGAATAAACTTGTCTTTGTAATGACCTGATCATGTAATGGGGTTGACAAAGGAGAGCAAGACCATTTAGTTATTTTGACATAATAACATATCTTGATACACAGATTGTATAGTAATGATTTAAACATTATTAAGACAACACATAGCAATACAAAAAATCTTAATCCCCTTATCCAAGAATTCCTAATGCTAAACTTTTGATGTGTTCCCCATGTGCGGTTCAATCCCCAGTCTCCTCCCTGCCACCCATGGAACTTTTTGGCTCTACTACTTACTAGCTGTGTGACTTTGGACAAGTTATCTAACTCCATGTGCCTTAGTCTTTTCATCTGAAGATATAGTAATACCTACTACAAAGGACTGTTGTGAAAACTAAATTACACTAATAGATGTTAAATGTTTAGAACAGTGTCTGGTTTGGTCAAGGGCATGACAACCCACTCCAGTTTTCTTGGCTGGAGAACCCCATGGACAGAGGAGCCTGGTGGGCTACAGTCTATAGGGTTGAGAAGTCGGACATGACTGAAGTGATTTAGCATGCATGCTGGTATTTGGTAAGTGATAAAAAAAAATTAAATTAATCATCTTACTGATTTTTCACTTAATGATATTTTCATTATATTGCTGCTTCATAGAAACTTCTGTTCTCAGTCGCTCCCAATGGACTGTAGCCCGCTAGGTTCCTCTGTCCATGGGATTTCAGGCAGGAATACTGGAATGGGTTGTCATTTCCTCCTCTAGGAGATCTTCCTAATCTAGGGATCAAACCACATATCCTGTGTCTCCTGCACTGCAGGCAGATTCTTTACCTGCTGAGCCATCAGGGAAGCCACAGAAACTTCTGAAATTTTGTTAAACATAAGAAACATTTACTTAAATTTAGTTTCTGCAAATGATACTTTCTCTTCTTGAACTTTTTATTAGGAAAAGTTTCAAACATACACAAAAGTAGAAGGAATATATAACTAACCCAATTAGCCATCTCCTATTGGGTTTGGCAGCCTCTAAGATGGTCCTCAATAATCTTTGTTTTCTGGTGTGCCTGACCTTTTGTAAACTTCTCCTTTTGCATGCAGCCTGGACCTAATGACTTAACTTTTACCAACAGAATACATCAAAAGTGATAGGATGTTACTCCAAGAGGAGGTTACAAAGAGACTTTGTTATTTGGTGTCCTTCCTTTCCTGCTCTCCTACTCAATCACTCTGAGAGAAAGTCCGCTGCCATGTCTGAGCTGCCCCATGAAGGTTACGTAGTAACCAACTGGGGGAGGCCTCTTGTTAATAGCCAGTGAGAAACTAACACTCTCAGTCCAATAGTCCACAAAGAACTGAATTTTGCCACAATGATATAAATGAGATTGAAAGCAGATCTTGCCCCATTTGAGTCTTCAGTTCAGTTCAATTCAGTCACTCAGTCATGTCTGACTTTGCAACCCTGTGGACTGCAGCACGCCAGGCTCCCCTGTCCATCACCAACTCCTGGAACTTACTCAAACTCATGTCCAGTCATCAGATGACATCATATTCCTGGCTGACAGAATGACTCTGTCAAAATTCAGTTGGCCATAAATCTGAAGGTTTATTTCTAGACTCTAAATTCTGTTTCCTTGACCTATATGCCTATTCTTACTTCAGTACCATTATATTGATTATTTGGTTTTATAGTAAATATAGAATGTTTAATAATCAGGTGCTACTCTCTCTTATGTCCTGTCCATATAGGCTTACTATTGTCAGGAAGGTATAGCTAGCTTGGGCCCTCTCTGGTGTATCTTACCTATATGTGTGTTCTGTTCAGTTCAGTCGCTCAGTCGTGTCCGACTCTTTGTGACCCCATGAACCGCAGCATGCCAGGCCTCCCTGTCCATCACCAACTCCTGGAGTCAACCCAAACTCATGTCCATTGAGTCGGTGATGCCATCCAACCATCTCATCCTCTGTCATCCCCTTCTCCTCTTGCCCTCAATCTTTCCCAGCATCATGGTCTTTTTCCAATGAGTCAGCTCTTCACATCAGGTGGCCAAAGTATTGGAGTTTCAGCTTCAACATCAGTCCTTCCAAAGAAATCGCAGGGCTGATCTCCTTCAGAATGGACTGGTTGGATCTCCTTGCAGTCCAAGGGACTCTCAAGAGTCTTCTCCAACACCACAGTTCAAAAGCATCAATTCTTCGGTGCTCAGCTTTCTTTATAGTCCAACTCTCACATCCATACATGACCACTGGAAAAACCGTAGCTTTGACTAGATGGACCTTTGTTGACAAAGTGATGTCTCTGCTTTCTAATATGCTGTCTAGGTTGGTCATAACTTTCCTTCCAAGGAGTAAGCGTCTTTAAATTTATGGCTGCAATCACCATCAGCAGTGATGTTGGAGCCCAGGAAAATAAAGTCAGCCACTGTTACCTCTGTTTCCCCATCTATTTGCCATGAAGTGATGGGACCGGATCATCGAAAAAGCAAGAGCGTTCCAGAAAAACATCTATTTCTGCTTTATTGACTATACCAAAGCCTTTGACTGTGTGGATCACAATAAACTGTGGAAAATTCTGAAAGAGATGGGAATACCAGACCACCTGACCTGCCTCTTGAGAAATTTGTATGCAGGTCAGGAAGCAACAGTTAGAACTGGACATGGAACAACAGGCTGGTTCCAAATAGGAAAAGGAGTACGTCAAGGCTGTATATTGTCACCCTGCTTATTTAACTTGTATGCAGAGTACATCATGAGAAATGCTGGGCTGGAAGAAGCATAAGCTGGAATCAAGATTGTCGGGAGAAATATCAATAACCTCAGATATGCAGATGACACCACCCTTATGGCAGAAAGTGAAGAGGAACTAAGAAGCCTCTTGATGAAAGTGAGAGAGGAGAGTGAAAAAGTTGGCTTAAAGCTCAACATTCAGAAAACTAAGATCATAGCATCTGGTCCTATCACTTCATGGGAAATAGATGGGAAAACAGTGGAAACAGTGTCAGACTTTATTTTTGGGGGCTCCAAAATCACTGCAGATGGTGACTGTAGCCATGAAATTAAAAGACGCTTACTCCTTGGAAGGAAAGTTATGACCAACCTAGATAGCATATTGAAAAGCAGAGATATTACTTTGCCAAAAAAGGTCTGTCTAGTCAAGGCTGTGGTTTTTCCAGTGGTCATGTATGGATGAGAGAGTTGGACTATGAAGAAAGCTGAGTGCCGAAGAATTGATGCTTTTGAACTGTGGTGTTGGAGAAGACTCTTGAGAGTCCCTTGGACTGCAAGGAGATCCAACCAGTCCATTCTGAAGGAGATCAGCCCTGGGTGTTCTTTGGAAGGAATGATGCTAAAGCTGAAACTCCAGTACTTTGGCCACCTCATGGGAAGAGTTGACTCATTGGAAAAGACACTGATGCTGGGAGGGATTGGGGGCAGGAGGAAAAGTGGATGACAGAGGATGAGATGGCTGGATTTCATCACCGACTCAATGGACATGAGTCTGTGTGAACTCCGGGAGTTGGTGATGGACAGGGAGGCCTGGTGTGCTGCAGTTCATGGGGTTGCAAAGAGTCAGACACGACTGAGTGACTGAACTGAACTGAACTGATGGGACCGGATGCTATGATCTCAGTTTTCTGAATGTTGAGCTTTAAGCCAATTTTTTCACTCTCCTCTTTCACTTTCTTCAAGAGGCCCTTTAGTTCTTCTTCACTTTCTGCCATAATGGTGGTGTCATCTGCATATCTGAGGTTATTGATATTTCTCCCGGCAATCTTGATTCCAACTTGTGATTTTTCCAGCCCAGCATTTCTCATGATGTACTCTGCATATAAGTTAAATAAGCAGGGTGACAATATACAGCCTTGACGTACTCCTTTTCCTATTTGGAACCAGTCTGTTTTTCCATGTCCAGTTCTAACTGTTGCTTCCTGACCTGCATGTAGGTTTCTTAAGAGGCAGGTCAAGTGGTTTGGTATTCCCATCTCTTTCAGAATTTTCCACAGTTTATTGTGATCCACACAGTCACAGGCTTTGGCATAGTCTATAAGGCAGAAGTAGATGTTTTTCTGAAACTTTTGCTTTTTTGATGATCCAGTGGATGTTGGCAATTTGATCTCTGGTTCCTCTGCCTTTTCTAAAACCAGCTTGAACATCTGGAAGTTCATGTTTCACATATTGCTTAAGCCTGACTTGGAGAATTTTGAGCATTACTTTAATAGCACGTGAGATGAGTGCAATTGTGCGATAGTTTGAGCATTCTTTTTTTTAATATAAATTTATTTTAATTGGAGGCTAATTACAATATTGTATTGGTTTTGCCATATATCAACATGAATCCACCACAGGTGTACACATGTTCCCGATCCTGAACACCCCTCCCTCCTCCCTTCCCATACCATCCCTCTGGGTCATCCCAGTGCAACAGCCTCAAACATCCTGTATCATGCATTGAACCTGGACTGGCAATTAGTTTCAAGAACATTCTTTGACATTGCCTTTCTTTGGGATTGGAATGAAAACTGACCTTTTCCAGTCCTGTGGCCACTGCTGAGTTTTCCAAATTTGCTGGGATATTGAGTGCAGCACTTTCACAGTATCATCTTTCAGAATTTTAAATAGCTTAACTGGAATTCATGACCTCCACTAGCTTTGTTCATAGTGATGCTTCCTAAGGCCCACTTGACTTCACATTCCAGGATGTCTGGCTCTAGATGAGTGATCACACCTTTGTGATTATCTGGGTCATGAAGAGCTTTTTTGTACAGTTCTTCTGTGTATTCTTGCCACCTCTTTTTAATATCTTCTGCTTCTGTTAGTTCCATACCATTTCTGTCCTTTATTGATCCCATCTTTGCATGAAATTTCCCTTGTTATCTCTAATGTTCTTGAGGAGATCTCTAGTCTTTCCCCTTCTATGTGTGTAGAATTTACTTATTTGTTCTATGCTGCTTCATTTTCTGGATCTCACTTTTAAATATCTGGATAATCTAAAGGTCCATTGCTTAATCCAACCAGGGTTATAACCTCAGGCTGTGAGTCACTGGTCTTCTCACTTCATTTGTCAAAGAGATCACAGTTACTGAGAATGCTACTGGGTGTGGCATTTTTAGTAACAACTGACATTGAGACATTTGACAATGAGACATTTTTCCATGTCTCATTCCAAATCGAGTCAGCCTCCTCTAGCAATAAAATTGTTGTTTTTCACAGCTTCCCCTGCCTTGATATGAGAGCCGCTCCAGGCAAGAATGCCACAGACTCCCAAAGTTCAGTAGTTTTTCATGTATAACCACTTCTTAATTTAGTATATACCTTTGATCAATTTCTGGAACCCTGAGATAGTTGTTTCTGACAGTTTGTCAAGAAACTGTTTATGGAAAAAATTTGCTGGTAGTAAAATATCCATGCCTTATTTTCTCTTTTTTAATTTTTTTGTTGTTTTTTTTCCTTTTCCAAAATTTTAAACATTAAAAAATACGGTTAAAGTAATATAAAGTAATAAATATGCTGGTACCTAGTAGAGACTTCAACAACAATTAAACCATAATCTGTCTTGTTTCATGTATACACCCACTTACCTCCCTCTGTTATTATTTTAAAGCAAACACCTGATATCATGTATAATTTGCAAATATTTTAACATCTATCTCTAAGAGATAAGATTTTGTTTTTAAGTATAATTATATCCCATAGCCACAGATTAAAATAATTCATAGTAATTTCTTAACTTATTGTACATCCCAGTGTTCAAATTTTCAGTTGTTTCATAATGTCTTACATTGTCTGTTGTGTTTTGTTTAAATCAGGATCCAAGTAAGTTTTACGGATTGTAACTGGCTGGCATATCTTTTAAATCCCTTGTACATAATCTATGTTTTGTCTCTCTTTAAACTTCTTCATTGAATAAACTAGGTCACTTGTCCAGTAGGGTTTACTACAGACTGACAAAAACCCCACAGTGTAGTGCAGTATATTTCTTTGTTCTAATTTCCTACCAATTCATCATTGGATCTAAAGCTTTGCTGTCTAGTTTGATAGCCATGAGATACATGCCATTAAATAAATTAACATTTTAATCAATTAAAGCTAAGTAAAATCTAAAAATTACTACTTCAGTGTCAGTAGCCACATTTCAGATGCTCAGTAGCCACATGTGGGTCATAGTTTCCATATTGGATGGTACAGATAGAACATTTCCATCACTGCTGAAAGCTCAATGAAAATCACTAATCTAGAAGTTTCATTAAATTCAGGTTTGCATTTTTTTAAGACTACTTCACAAATGATTTTATGTTCTTTCAAGAGGAGGCATAACATCTAATTCTCTTTTTTATGATGTTAGCAGCTGCCAATGATTGTTTCATAGATTTATTATTTAAAAGGAGGTTGCAAAATGGTGATATTAATGATTCTAGGGAGGAGGGAGGAGGGTTCAGGATGGGGAACACATGTATACCTGTGGTAGATTCATTTTGATATATGGCAAAACCAATACAATATTGTAAAGTTAAAAAATAAAATTTTTTAAAAAAGAAAAAAAATGATTCTACTGTTTGTGCTTCATTTATTAGTTGGAACAGTCTATTGAAAAAAGACTTCTCTTCACCTTTATTTGGTTACTTAGCAGCTACCTAAGGCTTCCCTGGTGGCTCAGCGGTAAAGTACCCGCCTGCAGTACAGGGCACACAAGAGACTCAGGCTCAATCCCTGGATCAGGAAGATCCCCTAGACTAGGAAATGGCAACCTGGTCCAGTGTTCTTGCCTGGAAAATTCCATGGACAAAGGAGCCTGGTAGGCTACAGTCCATGGGGTTACAAAGAGTTGGACATGACTGTGTGACTGAGCACACATAGTGGCTACCAATGATATATAAGAAAGACAGGACAAATTGTTCATTCTTAACTTACTTGAAAATAATATTTTCTTAAAGATAATACCCAACCTAAATATAAGGTGATTTAATTTCTCTTGTTAAATTATTTTAATGGAATTCTTAGGTTAAATACTAGCATTCTATATGTAAAATATTATAATGCTTGTTTTAAACATTTTATTTAAGAATAAAAACATAAAACTACTATAGGGTTTACAGGCATTCTATGCAAAGTCCCACAGTTGTATTTGATATTTTTGTAATTGGTATTGGATAGAAACTTACATAGCTTTTAGACTCAATCTGTTGTGGTTGTTCACTGTCACCTCATCACCGCAAAGTAATTTTAGCATATTAAATTTTGGGAAACTTGTTTATATCAAATTCAGTTTTGACATGACTTAAATATAAGTCATCCTCAGGTCTGTAATGGAGGTCATCCTTATATATAGGATTTCCTGAAGGAAATGTCTACAGGCAAATGCTGTGTAAATATTTGAGCTTTTCAAGTAAAGAAACCACAAAATTCATACATATTTCACTGCAAAAAGCATCTACCTAATATTAGCATTTCTTTAGCTAATATTGTTATGAAGTTTTCTGATTGACTTGAACTCATCTCAGAAGCAGAATTGGATTGTTACTATAATTTTTTTAATTCAAGATTAATTTTTATTTTATTTTGGTCAAAGTTAATGTGTCATATTTATATCTTACATATTTACCTCAAGTTTATATCAGTAATCACACATCCAAATAAATTTTATTATTAAAGTAATTTTTTAAAGAGTAGCATTTTCACTGTTCAGGAAAATGCATTTAAAAATATAGAAAATGGTATTTAGAACAGTAATAAATACATTATTTAATAAATGACATTATTAAAATTGTCCTTGCAGTTACTTTTTGAGGATGGACCCAGTGTTGTAATTATACTGTCAACTAAAACTTTGGATAATTTTCTTTTCAATTAGAAGTTTTAATACTTATGAATCATTATGCTTTTTATTTAAACAAGCTGTTAAGTAATACTCTTGTGTGGATTTGAAGTTGTGGAGCGTTCAGAAGGACAGTGTTGTGACCGTTAAAGTGAGACATACAGAGGTCAGGGAGCATGCATCAATAAACTCTGTGATATGAGAGGAGACCAAAAAGCCCTGGGGATTGCTGGAAGCTGCTAAACTAAGTCACCTGTTGGTGACTGGTTTGAATTTCATCCTGTAACCTTAAGATAATTTTTCAACTCCTCTTTGGTGAACTTCAAAATGTGCAGACATCTTGGAGAAGTTTTAACCTGGTTATAAGCAATGTTAGTACTTGATGGATGCCCATCATCCAAGTGTTTGGGGTATACAATGCTGCTTGTAGCAGTTAGGAAAGCAGAACCATTTCCTCTGCACTTCAGGTAATCCTTGACAAAAACAGTGATTTCAGAGGGTCTGTATTAAGCTTTTTTAATGTATTGAGAAATACAACTTTATGTTACATTGATCCTCTATCCATATGTGGGTAGTATTGGGCCTCTGATACTTAGCGGCTTATATTTGTATAGAATCAGCTCAGTTCTCATCCTGTCAATGGTCTATTTAACTGGAAAGTTGCATTTGATAAAAAGAATATGAGAATCTTGTTGATGTTGAATATATTATCTGATCATAGTAGAAAAGGAGAATAAAGATGATGGAGTATTAATTGGAAATTTTCCTTGTCAGAGGGTTTGGGACTTTTGCTTTGATTTATAAATGGATTTTTTCATAACGACTGCCTATTATGTCTTTCGAAGATAATTTTCCATTCTTTTCAGATTTAGTTTCTTCTTGCACTTGTTACTGATATATCCGTTTATAAGATAGCCCTCTTCTCTAGTTAAAACAATCTTAATTAGGAATCTGAGAATGCTTTGAAAATCATAATATGCTCTGAAAGTTTAAAGGTTTGACATAATTGTAGGAGCTTTTAAATTCTCTTATTCATAATCAGGCCCTGATGATATGTATTATTTTAATTGGTAATATTGCAAATGACTGTTGGTGCTCATTGTTACAGGTTAAAAATTGATTTTTTTTTTATCACTAAGACACTGGAGAAGCCCCCCTCCTTAATTAATTTAGGATCTTGCTGTAGTTTAATATACCTTAGATTTTTTTTTAAAAAATTGGTGAAATGATATCCTTTTAATGAATTGTGTGAATGAATGATCTGGAATTCATATACACCTTCCCTTAACCATTAAATATTTGGTCTGCTTGGTGTAATTCAAGTTTCCTAGAAGTAGTATTGATAATAATAAGCACTTTTTCAATAAAATCTCTCAGAATCTAGTTTTAAGAATTCCATTTCCCTAATCCACTGCATATTTTTACTATCTTTATGTGGTTTTGTTTATATTTAACTTTGCACACATGTTTGTGTGTGTGTGTGTGTGTGTGTGTATAGATAAAATACCCCTGGTCTTTTCTCCAATTTTTTTTTTTTTAATTTAGAGGTAATTCAAATGTTGAGTATAACATTTCTTCCCAGACAGACATTGTTACAATGGTAAGCAGTTCTGTTTACTTATAGGCTTATCAGTAACCTTTACACATAATGTGATATTGTCTGAATGTCTTATTTTGTTCAGCTTTCCCTGGCACTGATGAAGCCTAAGGCTGCTATTTCTTTCAGTTACTGATAATTTTTTATCTGATTAACTGACACATTTAGTTGAAATCAGACTCAGCCCTTAGGCTGGGCATGGATTTAATTTAAAAAGTATCAAAGGTTTGCTCTGTGTGCTATTTAATCATCATGTTTATCAGGCAAAGAAAAATTACTGGAAGGACCATAGGGAGAGGGTTATCTTAAGGAGCAGTAGCTTGGGAAATTGATAATAGCTACAAGGTAATTTACTGCTAACTTTTACATTCATTAATATAACATTTCCCGCTAATAATTACAGTGCATGTAATATACTAATTAAATTGAAAGCATTATCACTAATTTTCTTTTTGCTGAACCCTAAGATGGCTAGATAAGAAGTGAGAATGTGAAGTTGAAGAAAACCCATGTAGTCACACACTAATTTAAACAATTGGTTAGTTGGCCAGTTAAAACATTTTGGAGATAGACAATGAAACTACTGTGGATGTTCAGAAAACTCATTTTAGGCTGTGACAAGAAAATGAAATTTCTAAATGAATGAAATCATTACGTACTGTAAGTTTATAAAATATTGCACTGGTGTAACCTGTAAAAGTAATACATTACCGGGAACTAATGCATCACTACCGTCCATGTGTATGATGGCGCTACTCTAATGAATGACTATGCTGGATTGATGGAATACACTGATGGTATGGAGCTTTTGCAGTGCCTTTGTTTGTTATATAGCTCTTAACACTTCATAAAATGATTCATTTTTTACTTGGAAAAATATTACGTAATGTATAGCAAAGTACCGTAACTCCATGTTAATATTTAAGAGAAAATCTACACCCACCTAAATATCAAAACAACAAAAAAAGCTAAAATAAGATTTAAAATTTTATGTAATTTAAACAATAAATGTTCTACGTTGATATATAGTTATTGTATAATTGTACATTTTAATCTAGCAGTAAGCCTCCAGGGTTTTTTCCCACTTTCATTAATGATATGCATAGGGTATAATAAAAACGAAAATAGCCTAATCGTTTCAGCTTGTATGAAAAATAAAACCTATAGGTAAGAAGTCTTATCTTTGTAGATATAATATTGTGCTACCTCTAAATATCTTTTGTCACAAATCTCAAATGTATTTGTTTTTATTTGGTTTGGTTTGGTTTTTGAGAGTCTCATGTTGTGATTGTTTTTATAACAGAAAAGTTTAGTAGTTTCCATAGAAGGAAAATGTTATAAAAAAGGAAAAGCTTTGTTAACTCTAAATCTGCATAGTCTTTTGCTACCTGTATTTCCTAGATTATTTTTCTTAACACTTAATGTTAACTATTCTACAGTGAATACTCTGAAGGATAAATGATGCATTAGGATTTCTCTATAATATACATTGTTACTAGTAAGTGGAACTCAATCTAAACTCACTCTCTCTTGTATCTGGTCAATCACAGGACCTTGTTTTAAAGAAGTTTCACCTCTAAGTAATACCATAGGAAAGAACTTGACTTTATAATTACAGAGTTTTAATTTTTATTTTATGTTGGGATATGGTTAATCTACAGTATTGTGTTGGTTTCAAGTTTACAGCAGAGTGATTGTTATACATGTACATATATCCATTCTTTTTCAGATCTTTTCCTATATAGGTTATTACAGAATATAGAATAGAGTTCCCTGTGCTATACAGTAGGTCCTTGTTCATTATCTATATATAGTACTGTGTATATATTAATTTCAAACTCCTAATTTATCCCTCCCTCCACATTCCACCTTTGACAACCGTAAATTTGTTTTCAAATTCTGTGAAGTCTGTCTCTGTTCTGTGAGTAAGTTCATTTGTATCATTTTAGATTCCACATATAAGTGATATCATATGATATTTGTCTTTCTCTGACTTACTTCACTTAGTATACTAATTTCTAGGTCTATCCATGTTGCTGCAGATGCCACTATTTCATTCTTTTTATGGCTGAGTAGTATACCATTATATATATTTACCTCATCTTCTTTATTCATTCATCTGTCAGTGGACATTTAGTCTGCTTCCATGTCTCGGCTATTGAAAATAGTGCTTCAGTGAACAATGAGATGCATTTATCTTTTTGAATTATGATTTTCTCTTTAATAAATGCTCAGGAGTAGGATTCTTGGGTCATATGGTATTGTGTTGGGCAAAAAGTTTGCTAGTGTTTTTCTGTAAGATGTTAGAGCTTGTTAAAGCTAAACAAGCCTTTTGGGCAACACAGTAGTTCTGGTTTTAGTTTTTTAAGGATCCTTCATACTGTTCTCTGTAGTGGTCGTGCTAATTTATATTCCCACCAACAGTGTAGGAGGGTTCCCATTTCTCCACATCACCTCCAGCATTTATCTTTGGTAGACTTCTTGATGATGACCATTCTGACTTGTGTGAGGTGATACCTCATTGTAGTTGTGATTTGCCTTTCCCTAATAATTAGCCATGTGGAGCATCTTTGTATGTTCCTCTTAGCCATTTCTATGACTTCTTTGGAGAAATGGCCGTTTAGATTTCCTGCCCAGTTTTTGATTGTTTTTTTTTTTTTTTTAATTGAGCTGTTTGTATATTTTGGAGATTAATTCCTTGTTGACGATTTCCTTTGCAAATATTTTCTCCCATCCTGTGAGTTGTCTTTTCATTTTGTTTATGATTTCCTTTCCTGTGCAAACGCTTTTAAGTGTAGTTAGGTCTCATTTGTTTATTTTTATTGTCATTACTCTAGGAGGTAGATCCAAAAAGCTACTGGTGTGATTTATTTCAAAAAGTGTTCTGCCGGTTTTCCTCTAAGAGTTTTATAGTATCTGGTCTTACCTTTAGGTCTTTAACCCATTTTGAGCTTAATTTCATTCTTTTCATGTAGCTGTCCAGTTTTCTCAATAACGCTTCATGAATACAATCTTTGCTTCATTATATATTCTTGAATCCTTTGTCATAGATTAATTGACCAAAGGTGTGTGGATTTATTTCTGGACTTTCTAGCCTATTTCATTGATCTATGTTTGTTTTTGTTCCAGTGCAATGCTATTTTGATGACTGTAACTATTAGTGTAGCTTGAAGTCAGGAGGCCTGGTTCTTTCAGGTCCATTTTTCTTTCTAGGATTGCTTTGCCTATTTGGGATCTTTGGGGTTTTGTAAAAATTTTTAAATTTTCAAAAGTTCTTCATTTAGTTCTGTAAAAAGTGCCATTGGTAATTTGATAGAGATTGAATGGAATCTGTATATTGCCTTGGGCAGTATAGTCTTTTTGACAGTATTGACTGTTTCGATGCAAGAACATAGTATATCTTTCCATCTGTGTGTGTCATCTTTGATTTCTTTCCTGAGCATCTTGTGGTATTCAGAGTACAAGTTTTTTGCCTGTTTAGATAAGTTTATTCCTACATGTTTTATTCTTTTTGATGTGATAGTGAATGGGTTTGTTTCCTTTAACTCAGTTTTTCTTCTGTATCTTGAATACTGTGTTCAGTTCAGTCGCTCTAATGTGTCTGAATCTTTGTGACCACACAGACTGCAGCGTGCCAGGCGTCCCTGTCCATCACCAATACCCAAGTTCTGCTCACACTCATGTCCATCAAGTTGGTGATGCCATCCAACCATCTCATCCTCTGTGGTCCCCTTCTCCTGCCTCCAATCTTTCCCAGCATCAGGGTTTTTCCCAATGAATCAGTTCTTCTCATTAGGTGGCCAAAATAGTGGAGGCTCAGCATCAGCATCAGTCCTTCCAATGAATATTTAGGACTGATTTCCTTTACGATTGACTGGTTCGATCTCCTTGCAGTCCAAGGGACTCTCAAGAGTCTTCTCCAACACCACAGTTCAAAAGCATCAGTTCTTCAATGCTCAGCTTTCTTTATAGTCCAACTTTCAATATCTAAACATGACTAATTGAAAAAACATAGCTTTGACTAGATGGACCTTTGTTGGCAAAATAATGTCTCTGCTTTTTAATATGCTGTCTAGGTTGGTCATGCTTTTCTTCCAAGAAGCAAGCGTCTTTTAATTTCATGGCTGCAGTCACCATCTGCAGTGATTTTGGAGCCCCAAAATAAAGTCTCTCACTGTTTCCATTGTTTCCCCATCTATTTGCCATGAAGTGATGGGACCAGATGCCATGATCTTGGTTTTTTGAATGTTGAGTTTTAAGCTAGTTTTTCACTCTCCTCTTTCACCTTCATCAAGATGCTCTTCAGTTCCTCTTTGCTTTCTGTCTTAAGGGTGGTGTCATCTGCATATCTGAGTTTATTGATATTTCTCTCAAAAATCTTGTTTCCAGCTTGTGCTTCATCCAGTCTGGCATTTCTCATGATGTACTCTGCATATAAGTTAAATAAATAAAAGGGTGACAATATATAGCCTTGGTGTACTCGTTTCCCAATTTGGAACCAGTTTGTTATTCTGTGTCCAGTTCTAACTGTTGCTTCTTGACAGGCAAACAAGTTTTGCAGGAGGCAGGTCAGATGGTCTGGTATTCCCATCTCTTTCAGAATTTTCCACAGTTTGTTGTGATCCACACAGTCAAAGGCTTTGGCGTACTCAATGAAGCATAAGTAGGTGTTTTTCTGGAACTCTATAGCTTTTTCTATGATCCAATGCTTGTTGGCAATTTGATCTCTGTTTCCTCTGCCTTTTCTAAATCCAGCTTGATTATCTGGAAGTTCTCAATTCACATACTAGAATTCCAAGTCTGACTTGGAGAATTTGGAGCATTACTTTGCTAGCATGTGAAATGAGTGTAGTTCTGCAGAAGTTTGGACATTCTTTGGCATTGCCTTTCTTTGGGATTGGAATTCCAAATGACCTTTTCCATTCCTATGGCCACTGCTGAGTTTTCCAAATTTGCGGGCATATTGAGTGGAGCACTTTCACAGTATCATCTTTTAGGATTTGAAATAGCTCAGCTGGAATTCCAACACCTCCACTAGCTTTAATGGTATTACCTAATATCTTCTGCTTCTGTTAGGTCTGTATTTTTTCTGTCCTTTATTGTGCCTATCTTTGCATGAAATATTCCCTTAATATCACTAATTCTCTTGAAGAGATCTCTAGTCTTTCTGTTGTTTTCCTCTATTTCTTTGCATTGTTCACTTAGGAAGGCTTTCTTATCTCTCCTTGCTATTCTTTGGAACTCTGCATTCAGATGGGTATATCTTTCCTATTCTCCTTTGCCTTTTATTTCTCTTTACTCAGCTATTTTAAGGCCTCCTCAGACAACCATTTTTGCCTTTCTTCATTTCTTTTTCTTGGGAATGATTTTTATCACAGCCTCCTATACAATGCTATGAACCTTTGTCCATAGTTCTTCAGGCACTCTATCAGATCTAATCCCCTGAATCTATTTGTCACTTCTGCTATATAATCGTAAGGGATTTGCTTTGGGTCATACCCGAATGGTCTAGTGGTTTTCCCCACTTTCTTCAATTTAAGTCTGAATTTGTCAATAAGGAGTTCATGATCTGAGCCACAGTCAGCTCCTGGTCTTGTTTTTGCTGGCTGTATAGAGCTTCTCCATCTTCAGCTGCAAAGAGTATAATCAATCTGATTTCAGTATTGACCATTTGGTTATGTCCATGTGTAGTGTTGACTCATGTTGTTGCAAGAGGGTGTTTGCCTTGACCAGTGTGTTCTCATGGCAAAACTCTGTTAGCCTTTGCCTTGCTTCATTTTGTACTCCAGCACCAAACTTGCCTGTTACTCCAGGTATCTCTTAACTTCCTACTTTTGCATTCTGGTCCCCTATGGTGAAAAGGATACCTTTTTTTGGTGTTGGTTCTAGAAGATCTTTTAGGTCTTCATAGAACCATTCAACTTCAGCTTCTTCAGCATTAGTGTTTGGGGAATAGATGGATTAATGTGATATTGAATGGTTTGCCTTGGATATGAACAGAGCTCATTCTGTCATTTTTGAATTTGGTCTCTTTTGTTGACTATGAGGGCTACTCCATTTCTCCCAAGGGATTCTTGCCCACAGTAGTAGATATAATGGCATCTGAATTAAATTTGCCCATACTGGTCCATTTTAGTTCACTGATTCCTAAAATATCAATGTTCACTCTTGCCACCTCCTGTTTGACCACTTGCAATTTACCTTGATTCATGAACCTGACATTCCAGGTTCCTATGCATTATTGTTGTTTACAGCATCGGACTTTACTTTCACCACCAGACACATCCACAACTGAGTGTGTTTCCGCTTTGGCTCAGCCTCTTCATTCGTTCTGGAGCTGTTGCTCTGTTCTTTTCCAGTAGAATACTGGGCACCCACCAACTTAGGGAGTTCATCTTTCAGTGTCATATCTTTTTGCCTTTTCATGCTGTCATAAGCCTTCAGTTGTCTTAAATCTCAATAACCTCTGTAGCCACTTGCCATGATGTTTTGCTGCTTTGTTTTATAAAAATTTTTATTTTGTTCTTTTCATTTATTGTTTTGTATTATTAATTCTCTATTCATATATCTTTTTCTCCTGCTACAAGAAGCTTCTTGAGGGCAGATACTGTGGCTTACTTTGCTTTTTAATATTCTGTCCTCTCTCTTTCTTGTTCTTGCTGTAATTTATTATTATTCTACTCCACTACTCTTACCCCTCTTCTTGACTATCTTTTTTATCTGGTATGTATTAATTTCAGGTTACTCTGATGTTTTTACTCCAGAAATCAACACTATTAAAATTTTGACATGTTTACAACTGGCAAATAATGAAATGCTTCAAAGAAACATTAAACATTTTTTTCACCAAATGCATCAAAAAAGTTTGCTTTTCTGTAAATAATATCAGAATATCAAAGACTTGATGTAAGAAGTACATAATTCAACTTAATATGTCTTCAATAGCACTGCAGTCTCCTTAATTGTAATTGGACATCATCTTTGTCAATACTTTGTCTGGAAAGACTTTGGTAAGTTTGGAATACTGGTTTTGATTAAGTTTCCAGATTTATGATTTCTGAGGGCCTTCAAACAGAAGGTTCAGAGAAACTAAATAAACATGATGTCTATAGCTTCTGAATCTACTGCTGATCTTTGGATTTATTTCCAAATCTGTCCTATAACTGATACCCTGAAAATAGAAAATCACACCAGCAGTCTCTTGGATGTATGTATGGAAAGAACACTTATAAAAGACCATCTCTATGTTTTAACTCTCACTCTCATCCTATCTTCATTCTATGCAATATTTAATGTTTGACAGCTGGTACCAGGATAATAAGAAGGGGGGAAAGTGGAAGCAGTGACAGATTTTACTCTCTTGTGCTTCAAAATCACTGCAGATGGTGACTACAACCATGAAATTAAAAGAGGCCTGCTGCTTGGAAGGAAAACTATGAAAAACCTGGACAGCATATTCAAAAGCAGAGATATCACTTTCCTGACAAAGGTCTGTATAGTCAAAGTTATGATTTTTCCAGTAGTCATGTAAGGATATGAGAGTTGAACCATAAAGAAGCCTGAGCACTGAAGAACTGATGCTTTTAAATTGTGCTGAAGAAGAGTCTTTGAGAGTCTCTTGGACTGCAAGGAGATCAAACCAGTCAATCCTGAATATTCATTGGAAGGACTGATGCTGAAGCTGAAGCTCCTTTGGCCATCTCCTTTTCTGAAGAGCCGACTCATTAGAAAAGACCCTTATTCTGGGAAAAATTGATGGCAGCAGAAGAGAAGGGGGCAGCAGAGGATGAGATGGTTGGATTGTGAGTAAAGTCCAGGAGATGGTGAAGGACAGGGAAGCCTGGTGTGCTGAAGTTCATGGGGTCACAAAGTCAGACACAACTTACCTACTGAACAACCATCACCACCACCTCCAGGATAAGTCCTATGTTGCAGTACTTTATTATCCAGTTACGGAGATGAAACTGGAAGGAGAGAGAAAATCAAGAATGGTGGTAGGTATTTAATTTTCTTTTTTTCAGTTTTCCCAGTGTGAGTAGGTAGTATGAGGGGCAGTATTCTAATTCCTGTCTTCATAGGACTGGGCCTTTTATGTCTCAACTCTTGATGTCAAAGATCTTCTGAATGAACTTTTCATGCATGTGTTACTTCCCAGTGCAGTTATGGGGGTAATATTCTTTAATCAGAGAATTCTACCTTATTTGAATGCAAAGTAGGAAGTCAAGAAACACCTGGAGTAACAGGCAAATATGGCATTGGAACACAGAAAGAAGCAGGGCAAGGCTAATAGAGTTTTGCCAAGAGAACGCACTGGTCATAGCAAACACCCTCTTCCAACAACACAAGAAAAGACTCTACATGTGAACATCACCAGATGGTCAACACTGAAATCATTGATTATATTCTTTGCAACCGAAGATGGAGAAGCTCTGTACAGTCAGTAAAAACAAGACTGGGAGCTGACTGTGGCTCAGATCATTAACTGCTTATTGCCAAATTCAGACTTAAATTGAAAAAAGTGGGGAAAACCACTAGACCATTCAGGTATGACCTAAATCAAATCACTTATAATTATACACTGGAAGTGAGAAATGGATTTAAGGGACTAGATCTGATAGACAGAGTGCCTGATGATCTATGAATGGAGGTTCATGACATTGTACAGGAGACAAGAGTCAAGACCATCCCCCCAAAAAAAGAAATACAAAAAAGCAAAATGGCTGTCTAAGGAGGCCTTACGAATAGCTGTGAAAAGAAAGGAAGCAAAAAGGAAAGATATACCTATTTGAATGCAGAGTTCCAAAGAAAACAAGGAGAGATAAGAAAGCCTCCCTCAGTGATCGGTGAAAAGAAATAGAGGAAAACAGCAGAATGGGAAAGACTAGAGATCTCTTCAAGAAAATGAGATATACCAAGTGAACATTTCATACAAAGATGGGCTCAATAAAGGACAGAAATGGTATGGACCTAACAGAAGCAGAAGATATTCAGAAGAGGTGGAAAGAATACACAGAAGAACTGTACAAAAAAGAACTTCATGACCCAGATGATCATGATTGTGTGAACACTCACCTAGAGCCAGACATCCTGGAATGTGAAGTCAAGTGGGCCTTAGGAAGGATCACAACAAACAAAGCTGGTGGAGGTGATGGAATTCCAGTTGAGCTATTTCAAATCCTGAAAGATAATGATATGAAAGTGCTGCACTCCATATTCTAGCAAATCTGGAAAACTCAGCAGTGGCCATAGGACTGGAAAAGGTCAGTTTTCATTGAAATCCCTAAGAAAAGCAATGCCAAAGAATGCTCAAACTACCACACAATTGAACTCATCTCACATGCTAATAAAGTAATGCTCAAAATTCTCCAAGCCAGGCTTCAACAATACATGAACCATGAACTTCCAGATATTCAAGCTGAATTTAGAAAAGGCAGAGGAATGAGAGATCAAATTGCCAACATCTGTTGGATCATAGAAAAAGCAAGAGAGTTCCAGAAAAACATCTACTTCTGCTTTATTGACCATGCCAAAGCCTTTGACTGTGTGGATCACAACAAATTGTAGAAAATTCTTGAAGAGATGGGAATACCAGACCACCTGACCTGCCTCTTGAGAAACCTGTATGCAGGCCAGGAACCAACAGTTAGAACTGGACATGGAGCAACATACTGATTCCAAATAGGAAAAATAGTACATCAAAGCTGTATATTGTCACTGTGCTTATTTAACTTATATGCAGAGTACATCATGAGAAACACTGGGCTAGATGAACCACAAGCTGGAATCAAGATTGCCGGGAGAAATATCAGTAACCTCAGATATGCAGATGACACCACACTTATGGCAGAAAGCAAAGAAGAAGTAAAGAGCCTCTTAAAAAAAAAAAAAAAAAGAGCCTCTTGATGAAAGTGAAAGAGGAGAGTGAAAAAGTTGTCTTAAAGATCAACATTCAGAAAACTAAGATCATGGTATCCAGTCCCATCAGTTCAGTTCAGTACAGTTCACTCATTCATGTTCAACTCTTTGCTACCTCATGAACAGCAGCATGCCAGGCCTCCCTGGCATGCTGACTGATGCATGTGTATCATGCAAGTGCACTGATTTTGCCACTTCGTGGCAAATAGATAGGGAAACAGTGGAAACAGTGGCAGAGTGGCAGACTTTATTGTTTTGGGCTTCATAATCACTGCAGATGGTGACAGTAGCCATGAAATTAAAAGACGCTTACTCCTTGGAAGGAAAGTTAGACAGCATATTAGACCTAGACAACCTAGACAGCATATTACAAAGCAGAGATTACTTTGCCAACAAATGTCCGTCTAGTCAAGGCTATGGTTTTTCCAGTAGTCATGTATGGATGTGAGAGTTGGACTATAAAGAAAGCTGAGCACCGAAGAATTGATGCTTTTGAACTGTGGTGTTGGAGAAGACTCTTGAGAGTCCCTGGACTGCAAGGTGATCCAACCAGTTCATCCTAAAGGAGATCAGTTCTGAGTGTTCATTGGAAGGACTGGTGCTGAAGCTGAAACTCCAATACTTTGACCACCTGATGCGAAGAGCTGACTCATTGGAAAAGACCCTGATGCTGGGAAAGATTGAGGGCAGGAGGAGAAGGGACGACAGAGGATGAGATGGTTGGATGGCATCACTAACTCAATGGACATGAGTTTGGGTAAACTCCAGGAGTTGGCTATGGACAGGGAGGCCTGGCATGCTGCAGTCTGTGGGGTCACAAAGAGTCAGACATGACTGAGCGACTGAACTGAACTCAACCTTATTGATGACTAATACTAAACATTAGAAAATCTTTATTTATTTAACACTTTACATTTGCATAGTATTGCAGTATGGTTTGAGAGAAACAGTTTGGCTGGTGGTCAGCATTCTTTTTCCTCAGGGATGCTAAATGAATAACTAAAATATTATCTACCAGGAAAAATTGGCAAATAAATCTGTGTTTTAACTTAATTATCCTAACCATGTGCATGCAGACTATTAGCAGGTTAACTTTTTAAAAAATCTGAAAACTACAGTCTCTGCTTTGAAACTTTAATGTTATGTCTGTTGGTGCTTTCTTTATTTTGAGTTTATCAGGGGCAAAGAAGAGTTAAGGATGTAACTGGTCCTCCATATTTGCTTTTCCTTTGTGTAATTCCATATGTTTATGTGGCAACATTCTGCTAGAGTCTTAAACCTAGTGACTGTATAGTTGTAACAGCACTTCAGGCAATAATATGTAGATCAAGGCTAATTGGAATTTTTCTCTTGAATTTTTCTCTCTCTTAAAGAGAGGGGAAAAAATTAAATTGGTTTGGAAATCAGTTTCCTGCCAAATTTGCTAAGGGCAAAAAGATTCAGAGGATTTCACTGTTGTGCTGTTAATTTTACTAATTTTTTGAATAGACAGTGTATTCACCTGGTTCAAAATTCAAAATGTTCAAGGGACCTCTGATTTGTAGACAATTGGACAAAAAGTTGTAAGCACCTGGAGACCCACTACTTTAGACTGGCATCTGAAGGAGTTGTGAGAATGGTCTTGTAAGACTGAGCCCTTAACCTGTGCGGTGCTGTTTCCAGGCAGGTAGTGTCAGAGTTGAGTTAAGTTGTAGGACATTAAGCAGATGTTGCAGAATTACTTGATGTGGAACAACCTTTTCCTGACATTTGTAGTCAAAAGTGTTGTGAGTGTGGTAGTAGTGTAGAGTAAAGGAGAAACCCAAACTATGGATAATAACTGCTTTCTGCAATTTCTGGTCCCTGAGTTCTCTCTCAGTGTTCTGTAGGCTTCTGAGTTCTGTAACCTATGTAATTAATTCTCAGCCCTATCACTTCATGGCAAATGGATGGGGGGAAAGTAGAAACAGGGACAGATTTTCTTTTCTTAGTCTCCAAAATCACTGTGGACAGTGACTGCAGCCGCGAAATTAAAAGACACTTGCTCCTTGGAAGGAAATCTATGGCAAAGCTAGACAGAGTATTAAAAAGAAGAGACATCACTTTGCTGTCAAAGGTCTGTATAGTCAAGCTGTGATTTTTTCCGTAGTCATGTATGGATATGAGAGTTGGACCATAAAAAAGGCTGAGCACTGAAGAATTCATGCTTTTGAATTGTGGTTCTGGAGAAGATTCTTTGAGAGTTCCTTGGATGGCAAGGAGATCCAACCAGTCAATCCTAAAAGAAACCATTCCTAAATGTTCATTATAAAGACTGATGCTGAAGCTGGAGCGCCAATACTTTGGCCACCTGATGCGAAGAACTGACTCACTGGAAAAGACCCTGATGCTGAGAAAGATTGAGGGCAGGAGAAGGGAAGCAACAGAGGATGAGATTGTTGCATAGCATCACTGACTCAATGGACATGAATTTAGCAAAGTCTGGGAGATAGTGAAGGACAGGGAAGCCTGGTGTGCTGCAGTCCTTGGGGTCACAAAGGTTCAGACATGACTTTGCGACTAAATGACAACTTTTCTTTAAATTCTTAGAGTGGTTTCTTTCTTTTTTTTTTTCCTCTAGTTGTACTTTGACTGGTACAGTCATCAAAGTGATAATATTATAAAGTGTAACTTTAATGTTGCTAAATAAATTGCTCATCCCTTCACTTTTATCATTGTAGTATCTATAGTAATGACTGAATTCTTCTTATGTGCTTTTTTGCTAAGTTAATGTAAAACACGGTACTGGGTGCCTGTGAATGTCAACAGAATCAGAGTTTTTTGTTACTTTATATATATATATATATATATAAGCATATTTGTAAAATGTATTTTATATATGTATCAAATAGTATTTGTAATGTGACTCAAGAAGTGTATAAAGTAAGAGTTAGAAAGGGTTGAAAGGCAGTAGAAATCACCTCTGATCAGAAGGATCAGACGAAGTCATGGGTTGTGAAGAATGAGTAGGATTGCATTTAATCGAGATTGTGGTCAGAGGATTGGTAGACAATGACAAATGGAAAGAAGAGTAAGATAGGAAATTAGTACATTCAGTCTAAATAGAAGATAGTTACATAAAGGATTTATGAAAATAAGCCTGGATGAGAGAGAGAAATGAATTTGGCCAGTAGGGAAATGTGAAGGGATTGCTTTTGGGAACATAAATCTGCTAGTTGATCAGCTAGAGGGAGAAGAAATTACAGGTGGAGAGAGCAAGGACCATTCCATTGATATTATTCTAAGGAGAGCTGAGAAGATCTAAACTAGCAGTACTGTAGTGAAATGCCTAAGTTAGAAATATTTTTAAAGTTTTTCTTCTGAGAGTACAATTTGAGATAAAAGTAAGAAATTTTCTCATTTTCTTCTACTTTTTGGAAGACAACTGTGCTTTTAGCTTATGAAGCTACATACATTTTCTTATGGTCCTTCTTGACCTAGATAATGTTTCTATATGTTAGTAGAAGTAAGACTGAACTCAAACATGTTATTTTTTTTCATGGTGGTGCACCACTATATTTTATGATCATGTAATACTAAACATTATGCATTCCCCCTTAAATCCTACATTCTCTCCTAGCAGTTGTACCATCTCTCTACCAGAGATCTTTGTGGAATATTTATTGATATTTATTTTCTTCCTCATTGCACATTCTCATATGCTGCTTCATTTTTTTTCTCATCAACAACAGAACGTTTAAACTTGTCTTCTTAAAGTCAACAACAACTAAATCCTTGTTTTATTCATTTTCACTTCAGTCTTTTCTTTCTTTGACTGCTTTCAGTTCAGTTCAATTCGGACTCTCAGTCATATCTGACTTTTTTTTTTCAAATCCAAAGGAAGTGAAATCGTTATCTCTGAAATATATCTGTACTCTCATGTTCATTGCAGTTTTATTTAGAATAACTAAGGTATGGAAACAACCTAAGTATTGTTGGTTGTTCAGTCACTCAGTCATGTCTGACTTTTTGCAACCCCATGGACTGCAGCACACCAGGTTTCCCTGTCCTTCACCATCTCCCAGAGTTTGCTGAAACTCATGTCCATTGAGTCAGTGATGCTATCCAACCATCTCCTCCTCTGTCATCTCCCTCTTCTCCTGACTTCAGTCTTTGCCAGCATCAGGGTTTTTTCCACTGAGTCAGTTTTTCGCATCAGGAGGCCAAAGGATTGGAGTTTTAGATTCAGCATCAGTCCTTCCAGTGAATATTCAGGACTGATTTCCTTTAGGATTGACTGGTTTGATCTCCTTGTTGTCCAAGAGACTCTCAAGAGTCTTCTCTGATACCACAGTTAAAAAGTATCAATTCTTTGGCACTCAGCTTTCTTTATGGTCCAGCTCTCACATCCATACATGATTACTAGAAAAACCATAGCTTTGACTATATGGGCCTTTGTTGGCAAAGTAATGACTCTGCTTGTTAATACGCCATCTAGGTTTGTCATAGCTTTTCTTCCAAGGAGCAAGCATCTTTTAATTTCATGGCCTTAGTCACCATCTGCAGTCATTTTGGAGCCCAATAAAAGTCTGTCACTGTTTCCATTGTTTCCCCATCTATTTGCCATGAAGTGATGGGCCCAGATGTCATGATCTTCGTTTTTTGAAAGTTGAGTTTTAAGACAGCTTTTTCTCTCTCCTGTTTCACTTTCATCATGAGGCTCTTTAGTTCTTCTTTGCTTTCTGTCATGAGGGTGGTGTCATCTGCATATCTGAGGTTATTGATATTTCTCCCAGCCATGTTGATTCCAGCTTGTGCTTCATCTAGTCCATCATTTCACATGATGTACTCTGCATAAAAGTTAAATAAGCAAGGTGACAATATATAGCCTTGACATACTCCTTTCCCAGTTTGATCTCTTTAGGAGCTAGTAAACTTTTCTTCTTTGACCGTGGCTTCTGTGATTTCCTTCTGTCTTAGTTTTCCATCTGTTTTTCTGTCCTTAGTTGTCTTTCAAGATCCTTCTTTCTCTACCCACTTTATAAGTGTTATGGTTCCTTATGGCTTCATTTTTCACCCTCTTTTAGTCTACACTTCCATTTGACTTCATCTCATCATCTCTTCTTCTGGCTTCAGTTACCACTGATGTACACATTTGTATCACCCAATTATATATTCTTTGAGCTCCATACTCGAATGTCTGCTGAGCAAGTCTCATTGATTGACCAAAGGCACATAAAGCTTAATGTCCAAAATAGTACACATTATATTCCTCCTCAAATGTGTGTATTTCTTATAAAAGTAATGCCATTGCTATCCATCAAGTGACCAAGCCAAAATATTGAGAGCTTTCTGGATTTCTTTCTCAGCCACATGCTATCAAAATCTGTTAATCTTTTCTTATATCACAAATAAGCCTTTTCATTATCATCATCATAAACACTGCCTTACTTTAGACTTCCATCATTTCTTATGTAGATTTCTTTAGGGTTCCCTCAGTAGATATTTTGCTTCTGTACACTTTTCCAATCAATATTCCTACCTAGTCATTTAAAAATGTAAAGCCAGTTGTGCAAGAGTGTTAGGTATTTAGCATTTGGCACTCAATTAGCAAGATTAATATTGTTAAAATGACCATACTACTCAAAGCAATTTATAGATTCACTGCAGCCCTATCAAAATTCCAGTGGTTTTTTTTGTAGAAGTAGGAAAAAAAAATCCTACAATTTGTATGGAACCACAAAAATTTCCCAAATAGCCAGAGCAATCTTGAGAAAGAACAAAGTTGGAGGCAAACTATATTGCAAAATAGTAGTAATTAAAACAATATGGTGTTGGCATAAAACAGACACATAGATTAATAGAACAGAATAGAAAACTCAGAAATAAACTTGTGCATATGTCATCAATTAATTTTTGACAAAAGAGCCAAGAATGTACAATGGGCAAAGAATAATCTCTTCAATAAATGGCAATAAGAAAACTAGTTAGCCACATGCAACAGGATGAAACTGGACCCCTGTGTTACACCATACATAAAAATCAACTCAAAATGTATTAAAGACTTGAATGTAAGATCTAAAACTGGTTAAATTCCTAGACAAAAACATAGGCAATAAACTCCTAGACACTCATCTTAGCAATGATTTTTTTTGGACTTGACACGCAAAGCAAAGACAACAAAAGCACAACTAAACACATAGGTCTCCATAAACTAAAAAGGTGTGTTCAACCTCAGAAATCATCAACAAAGTAAAAAGGCATTTTATGAAATGGGAAAAAATATATGCAAACTGTATGTATTATAATGGGTTAATATCTGAAGTATACAAGGAACTCAAACAACTCAAAACCTCACCCCCCAAAAAAATTAAAACTAAAAAAGAAAAGGAAAAACAACAACAACAAAAAAACCCAAAAAAACAGTAACCAATTTAAAAAATAGGCAAAAGACCTGAAGAGACATTTTCCAAGAAGACATGAATGGCCAGCAATATATGAAAAGGTGCTCAAAATTACTAATTATCAGGGAAATACAAACCAAAATCACTATGAAATATCAATTCACACCTGTTAGGATTATTTATTATCAAAAAGATAAGAAATGCAGGGAAGGATACGGAGAATATGGAAACTTGTACAGTGTTGATGGTCTTGTACGTTGAACAGCCACTATGAAAAGCAATATGGAAGTATCTCAAAAAATTAAATATAGAACTGTCATATGATCCAGCAATTCTGCTTCCAGGTATAAATCTAAAGGAAGTGAAATCGCTATCTCTGAAAGATATCTGTATTCTCAAGTTCATTGTAGGTTTATTCAGAATAACTAAGATACGGAAACAACCTAAGTATTGTTGATTGTTGTTCAGTCAACTCAGTCGTGTCCTTCTCTGCAACCCCATGGATTGCAGTACGCTAGGCTTCCCTCTCCTTCACCAACTCCTCCTCTGTCGTCCCCTTCTCCTCCTGCTTTCAGTCTTTCCCAGCACCGACTTTTCCACTGAGTCGGTTTTTTGCATCAGGTGGCCGAAGTAGTGGAGCTTCAGCTTCAGCATCAGTCCTTCCAGTGAATTCAGGGTTGGTTTCCTTTAGGATTGACTGGTTTTATTTCCTTGCAGTCCAAGGGACTCTCAAGGGTCTTCTCCAACAACATACTTCAAAAGCATCTATTCTTCAGTGCTTAGCCTTCTTTATGGTCCAACTCTCACATACATCTGTAGGTGACTACTGGAGAAACCATAGCTTTGACTATATGGACCTTTGTCAGCAAAGTAATGTCTCTGCTTTTTAATATGCTGTCTAGGTCGTATGGATCTTTATGTTGAACATTTTAAACATCATACAATTTTGCCTGTTAATTATTCCTCAATGAAGCTGGAGTAATTAAAAAACATAAAATATAATAATCCCCATTTATATAAGTTGCATTTTAAATATTATCTCTAATCAAAGAAAGTTTTCTTAGGAGCTTAGAAAATGAGTTTAGAAAGCAGCTTTTAAACAGATTAAACACTTGCTACCAAACTGATTTGTTTAGAAATGAATAATTCTTGATTGTTTCTTTATTCTTCCCACAAAGAGTAACAGCTTAATCCTTTATTCATGTTGTTGTTATTAAAGAGTTTCACAGAAGTCCTCAAAATGTCACCTTCTTATCAGGATGAATATTCTTGGAAACCCAAGGAGGGAAAAGTTGTTCCAGAGTTCAGTTTTATTTCAGGTTGAATTTGGCCTAAGTTGACTAGCAATGTATGAATTTGTACATTGAGGTTGGAAGACACTCCAGGTAGCAAATGACAGATTTATTCCAAACTAGGAGTGTCATACTGTTACAACTAAGATGCAAACTCAAAAGTAAAAGAAATCACTTTAGTTTTAAAATGGAAATAAATGACAAATGATTACTATAATCTACAGTTTCTTTGTTAAATGATTTCCTTAACAACTTTTTCCCTGTTTAATTGAGAAAGCTCACAAAGGGAGATAATAATGTTACAAATTAGTGACCTAGTACTCCATCATGAGCTTACTGTTTAATGGCAGAACTCCAGATGGTGATCATTTCCCATTTTGGAAATGGTTTATATTGTTGATACTAAGAAAAACAATAATAAGTCGAACAAAAATTTTAGTCAGATGCCTGAATATATCTCTTGGCAATTCTCAGTGTCACTTTCAGAATTATTTCATGTGAAAGAGTATTCATTTCTGTGGCTATTTTTCTTAACCTGGACTTGTGTAATTCTACTGAAGTGAAGAATTAAAAGTTTAAGGAAAAATCATCTAGTGCTTTACTGGCCACATAAATTTTTTGTTTCATTATCCAGTCCCCAGAATATCATTGGCATTCACAAATGTTTCTTATTTAATAATGTCACATTGCCAGAAGTCCAAATATCACCACTCAGAGCTATAATGCAAGGGTGCTTCTTTAATGAATGGTTCATATTAAAAATGTTAGAATGCCTTTCAGATGAAAAACATTTTAAATTCAGCAGATCATTTTTTTCTCAACAGGCAGGAACTCATTAACAGAATAATACTGGTAACTGAAGCATTTTTCAAAGAAAATAATATCCCCGATAAATGCAAGCTGCATATCTTCTTGTCTTTGGAATAAATAGACCTAGTTTTCATTTGTAAAAAGGGACAGCTTGTTTTCATCACATTGCACATTTTAAACATCTTACAATTTTATTTGTCAATTATATCTCAATAAAGCTGGAGCTGTTTAAACATAAAAAATAATAATCCTCATTTATAGAAGTTGCATTTTAAAAGTTGGTTGAAAAATTTATGTTGTTGGCTTTGTGAATCAACTTCTCAGTATGAAGATAAGTGAATATTGAGTGAATAAATCTAATTTGGGTCTAAATTTCTACCTTTAAACCCTCCTTCTAAACTTGTAATTTTCACTGCTACCATATGACCAAGGGTATGCTGTCTTCATCCCAGTCTCTGAATTGGGTACCTTTTAACTGTTGCATGGTAGAGCTTTGCATATAAATGAGGACACACTAGGTACATTTCATAGTAAAAGTCCATTTCTGTCCTTGTGTGTCTGTGTTCCTGATGCCTTAGGGTGTTGATTTTAAAAGACATAGATAAGGCTTAGTAGTTAATAAGACTTTGGGACTAGGTTATACATGGACAAGTCTAATAATTTGATACAGCCCCAACCTGATACAAAACCTTGGACCAGGCCTGAACTGGGCCCATAGAAGCTACATGGAGTCCTCAGGGCAGCTCTTCATCCAGCAGAGGACTCTTACTTTCCAGAGAACCAGGCCCAAGCCAAAAGCAGTAAGCATCCCAGGAGCCACAGAAGAAAGGTGCCAGGTTGGCACAGGACCTACTTCTGTGGCCCTAACAGATTGACATGTTCTTTTTTTTTTTTTTTTGTATAATTATTGATTACTGTTTGCTATAGAAGATTTGACCACACAATCAGATATCAAATGGAGATAAATAGGTGTATGTCAATTTGTTAGCTGATATATTATATACATTTCTTTTTAGAACCAGGTTTGTTTGTTTGAAGAAAAAAATTTGGTGGATTTTGTACACAAATCCTATTTGAAGGAGGAAAACAGTAGAAGCTGTTATCTATTTTCTTATGATCAGAAAGGGCAAAGAATCAACATTTCTGACTGTTTCATGTTTGGAATATAATTTTTTTTGGAGGATAATTGCTTTACAATATTATGTTGGTTTCTGCCATGCATCAACTCGAATCAGCCACAGGTATACATATGTCCCCTCCCTCCTGAATCCCCCTCCAATCTCCCACCCCTCTAAGGTTGTCACAGAGCACTGGGTTGAGCTTCCTGAGTCACACAGAAAATCCCCACTTGCTATCTATTTAAAATATAGTTTTGTATATGTTTCCATACTTTTGTATCAATTTGTCCCACCCTCTCCTTCCCTCACTGTGTCCACAGGTCTGTTCACTATATCTGCATCTCGATTGTTTTCCTGAAAATAGGTTCATCAGTACTTATTTCTAGATTCCATATGCATGCATTAATGTACAATATTTGTCTTTCTCTTTCTAACTTACTTCACTCTGTATAATAGGCTCTAGATTCATCCACCTCATTAGGACTGATTCAAATGCATTCTTTTTTATAGCTAAGTAATATTCCACTGTATATATGTACCAAAATTTCTGTATCCATTCATCTGTTGATGGGCATCTAGGTTGCTTCCATGTCCTAGCTATTGTAAAAAGTGCTGCAACAAACATTGAGATACATGCATCTCTTTCAATTACCTTTTTTTTTTTTAAGTATTTTCTAATCTCATCCCCCTAGAAAGATTCTTTTCTTTGTGTTCCATTATACTCTGTATGGACTTACGTCACTTATTTTACTTAATCTCTCAGTGTGTCCATTCTCCTGCATCCCTCACCACCAGATTTTAATTTCTTAAGGTTAACATCTGTGCTTTTTTCAAATGTGTTTCAGCCTTCCTGGTATAGGACCTGTCACACAATAGGCCTTTATAAATTGCTGCATAATAAACACATGAATAATTTTGTGTGCCAGCTTACCAGCTCATAGGATGAGTACATATATGCATATATGGGTTTTAATAAATTTTCCCCTAATTGAAAAGGTAAATACATTGTAAAAATGTTTGAGGATATATAAAGTTAGAAATAAAATAGCAAAAATGAACTACTATTCAGAATTAAGCATTATTACGATTTGGTCTATTTCTGGTCTCCAGAATTTAAAATATTCTGAGAAGCACATTTGACCCTCTGTAATCAGACATTGGATTCTTAAACAAGAGTGTTGATGTATTGATATATTTGTCCTTTCTGAACATACAAGTTAGGTGTACAAATAGTAATAAGGAAGCTATGTTTTGAACCAGTTTATGTGTATGTGTCTGTTTTTGCAAGTGACCTCTCTGTTGTACCCTTCCCTGTTGGCTCAGAGAGTAAAGAGTCTGCCTTTAATGTGGGAGACTTGGGTTTGATCCCTGGGTCAGGAATATACCCTGGAGAAGCAATGGCAACCCGCTCCAGTATTCTTGCCTGAAGAATCACATGGACAGAGGAGCTTGGTAGGCTATAGTCCATGGGGTCACAAAGAGTCTGGACATGACTGAGCAACTAACATTTTTACTCTCTCTATTGTTGCAATTGGTGAGGTAGGTCAGGTAGCTGCCTAGACTAGCTCCCCAGCAGTCTTGCAGTTGTGCTTCATATTGACCAAATTGTGGAAAACAGTGATCTAAGCAACAAATAAGCTTGTGATGTCTGTTTGGCTAATCTGGTCGTTGTATTTATAACTATTACATGACATGTACATTGTTTTATTAAGGTATTCTCTCTTTAGAGAGAATGTGTGTATGTTATATCTAAATGCTGTACCATTTTATATAAGAGACTTGAATGTTCTAGGATTTTGATATCCACATTGGAGTCCTGGAATCAATCCTCCTCACATACCAAGGAACAAGAGAGTTTAGAGAAAGATGGAGGTGCTATCAGCACGTAGGAGAACTTGAGGCCACGGAAACAAACAAGAACCTCAAGAAGCAGAGAACGGAGTGAGAAGAGGACTCAGTATATGACCCTGAGGGTGCAATGACTTGTAGGAAGCACACACACATTGTTAATTTACCAACTTTTCCCCCAAATGATATGAGTCACAGATTAGGACCTGAGCTTAGCTCTGTATTTTCTACAGAGTAGATTGACTATCTGCTAGATTTTTACCTTTTAAAGATCTGTCTTGCCTTTCTTCAAAATTAGTAGTATGTTCTGAATGATAAGGATTCAACAAAAGTCTTACTTAATCTTTGGATTATTCAGGACTCATTAGGTTTGAAAAGTTTGTAACTGGACTGTAGAGTTGGTTGTCAAGGGATGTGTATTAGTCAGGATTCTCCAGAGAAACAGGACCAATAGAATCTATAAAGATATATGGAAAGAGATTTGTTTTGAGGGATTAGTTCATCTGATTATGGAAGCTGAGAAGTCCCATGCTGTGCCACTGGCAGGCTGGGGGACTAAAAAACTAGTGATATAGTTCAAATCCAAACCCAAAAGCCTGAGAACAAGGGACTAGTGTTGTAAATCTCAGCCTGAGTCCAAAAGCCCTAGAAACGGGAACACTGATGTCTGCGGACAGGTGGAGATCCCAGCTCAAGCAAATAAATATGCCCTTCCTCTACTTTTTTGTTCTATTCAGGCCCTCAAGAGATTGGACGATGCTCACCTGCATTGGCTAGGGCTATCTTCCTTACCCAGTCTACCATTTCAAATCATAATCTCTTCCAGAAACATCCTCACAGAAATGATGCTTTATCAGCAATCTAGGTACTCCTTAGCCTAGTCAAATTGACACATAAAACTATTACAAGTCGGGGAACCTTTGTTAAAAAGTAATAATGAGCAAGAGATTAAAGCCCAGGAATGAAGGGCTTTGTTTGTCAAGTTAGGCCTTTGTCTAGTTGTAGTAGTAAACAGTAGTGGTGGTAGTTAGTAGTAGTAATAGTAGAAGTAGTAACTGAAATAGTTATAGAATAATATTAGTAATAATAAAGAAGATTTATAATGACAGAAGAAATTATTTACTAAGCGCTTACTAGATGCTTGTCACTGTTATTTTTCTGTATTATTTTACTCAGTGTTCATAATAACCCTAGAAAACAGACCTATAATTATCTTCACTACATAGATAAGGAAACTGAGACACAGAGAAATTATATAACTTGTTCAAAATCACAGAGCTAAATAGGTAATAGGACTGAATTTCTAATGGGTAGTAGTAATGATGATTGTTGAAAAAAATGTAACTAATAATCTTTATTTAGGTAGGCTTAGTATTGAAGAATAGCCAAATTTAGCTGGGTATATAATTCTAGAACTGATTAGTTCAATATTATGAAATAGAAAATGAGAGATAGAAATAGAAGAGAATTCCTGAGACTTCATGTAGACTAAAAGGAATTAAATAATAATTATTTGGGGGTTATGGTGAATAATAAATGAGAATTATAGAACATTAACCCATTTTAAATAGATAACAAATGTCAATTATTAGTTTTAAGTGGCTTGACTTAGTGTGCAAAGAAAAACTTCAATGACTGGTATTTGTTTTCATGATCTATTGAGAGTCACACGGACACACACATATATATAATATTCAAGACCTTATACTTTCTTTTGACAGAACTTCAGATAAACTATATGGTATATATTTTATATCTGGTAAACTTTATTTTACCAGATAAAATATATGGTATAAAAATATAACTGAAATTTTGATCTTGTTGATAACATCACTCACTACTCTGTGATCTATGCCATATTTGCATGTAATGAAAAACACTACACTTTGCCTTTTTTCTACTAATACAATGACTTTTATAAAAATAAAGTCGCTAGAAAGGTTAGAGAAAGGTTATAAGCAAATGTTCTCACAAAGTTGCTGAAATAAGAAAACAAAGGAAATAGCTCTTTTCCTGGAGAATCTATTTATTATAAGGAAATTTGGGAAGATATTTCCCTATCATTTTAGAGTAGAACTTTTAAATTTGCTTTAATCTTCAAAGACATGAGAGATTCCTCTTGTTCATTTTTGTTTATTATAGCATCATTTTAGGACTTTCAAGGTTATTTTAGAATATCTCAAAGTATTACATTTATTTTTATGCGAAATGCTGTTGTTGTACTTTGTAGGTTTACAAGTTTGGAAAGACCAGAGTGTTAATAAAGAAATCATCTCTCTGAAGTAGTTTCTTCTGTACTCCATACATCTAGGATGACTTTTCTTTTATGCCTATTCAGAGAATTTCTATTCAGTTTGTTATTCGTAATCACCCCCAAGTCACTTTTTCCGTATCTGTTTTCCAGATAACTGTTCCCTAATTTATACCTGTATTGTGTATAATTCTTCCCTTAGTGTATTATTTTATACTTCTTTTCATTAAATCTTATCCTGGGCCTGTCCTTCCAAATCCCTGTGTTGTCCATATCCATCTAGGTACTTAATTGATTTTCTTTTCCTTTTAATCCATTCTAGCTTTCATCTGCAAACTTGATCATATTTGAAATTACATTTTTAATGGGTATGCTAGATAGATAGGTTAGCACTCATCCCTGGGGGATACTGCTGAATATACTGTTGGGTGTTCTGACTTGTAACTCTGTTGACAAGAATTCATTGTGTCCTTCTCATCTGAGATGTCTTTATCCTCTATCATCAATACTTCCTGGATCTTCCTCTGCCAGTCATTTTTTTTTTAAGATACAAATTAAAATCATTGTATTCCTTTATCTACTTATACCATTGCTTATAATTATACAGTGGAATCCCTTACAGTTATACAGTGGAAGTGACATATAGATTCAAGGGATTAAATCTGATAGACAGAGTACCTGATGAACTATGGACAGAGGGTCATGACATTGTACAGGAGGCATTGATAAAGACCATCCCTGAGAAAAAGAAATGCAAAGAGGCAAATTGTTTGCTGAGGAGGTCTTACAAATAGCTGTGAAAAGAAGAGAAGTGAAACGCAAAGGAGAAAAGGAAAGATATACCCATTTGAATGCAGATTTCCAAAGAATAGCAAGGAGAGATAAGAGAGCCTTCCTCAGAGATCAATGCAAAGAAATACAGGAAAACAATAGAAAGGGAAAGACTAGAGATCTCTTCAAGAAAACTAGAGATACCAAAGGAACATTTCATGTAAAGATGGGTACAATAAAGGACCAAAATGGCATGGAACTACCAGAAGCAGAAGATATTAAGAAGAGGTGGCAAGAATACACAGAAGAGCTATACAAAAAAAATCTTCACAACCCAGATAATCACGATGGTGTGATCACTCACCTAGAACGAGACATCCTGGAATGTGAAGTCAAGTGATCCTTAGAAAGCATCACTATGAACAAAGCTAGTGGAGGTGATGCAATTCCAGCTGAGCTATTTCAAATCCTGAAAGATGATGCTGTGAAAGCACTGCATTCACTATGCCAGCAGATTGGGAAAACTCAGCAGTGGCCACAGGACTGGAAAAGGTCAGTTTTCATTCCAATACCAAAGAAAGGCAATGCCAAAGAATGCTCAAACTACCTCACAGTTGCACTCTTCTCACATCCTGGCAAAGTAATACTCAAAATTCTCCAAGGCAGGCTTCAACAGTATGTGAACTGTGAACTTCCAGATGGTGAAGCTGGATTTAGAAAAGGCAGAGGAACCAGAGATCAAATTGCCAACATCCATTGGATCATCAAAAAAGCAAGAGAGTTCCAGAAAAACATCTACTTCTGCTTTATTGACTATGCCAAGGCCTTTGACTGTGTGGACGACAACAAACTCTGGAAAATTCTTCAAGAGTTGGGAATACCAGACCACTTGACCTGCCTCCTGAGAAACTTGTATGTAGGTCAAGAAGCAGCAGTTAGAACTGGACATGGAACAATGGACTGGTTCCAAATCAGGAAAGGAGTATGTCAAGGCTGTATATTGTCACCCTGATTGTTTAACTTATACGCAGAATACGTCATGAGAAATGCTGGACTGGATGAAACACAAGCTGGAAACAAGATTTTGGGGAGAAATATCAATAACCTCAGATATGCAGATGACACTACCCTTATGGCAGAAAGCAAAGAAGAACTGAAAACCTCTTGATGAAAATGAAAGAGGAGAGTGAAAAAGCTGGCTTAAAACTCAACTTTCAGAAAACTAAGATCATGGTATTCTGTCCCATCACTTCATGGCAAATAGATGGAGAAACAATGGTAACAGTGAGAGACTTTATTTTGGGGATTCCAAAATCACTGCAGATGGTGACTGCAGCCATGAAATTAAAAGACACTTGCTCCTTGGAAGAAAAGCTATGACCAACCTAGACACCATATTAAAAAGCAGGGACATTACTTTGCCAACAATAGTCTATCTAGTCAAAGCTATGGTTTTTCAAGTAGTCATGTATGGATGTGAGAGTTGGACTATAAAGAAAGCTGAACACCAAAGAATTGGTGCGCTTGAACTGTGGTGTTGGAGAAGACTCTTGAGAGTTGCATAGACAACAAGGAAATCCAACCAGTCCATCCTAAAGGAAATCAGTCCTGAATATTCATTGGAAGGACTGATGCTGAAGCTGAAACTCCACTAGTTTGGCTACCTGCTGCAAATAGCTGACTCATTTGAAAAGACCCTGATGCTGGGAAAGATTGAAGACAGGAGGAGAAGGGGACGACAGAGGATGAGACAGTTGGATGGTATCACTGACTTGATGCACGTGAGTTTGAGTAAACTCTGGAAGTTGGTGATAGACAGGGAGGCCTGGCATGCTGCAGTCGTGGGATCTCAAAGAGTCAGACACGACTGAGCGACTGAACTGAACCATTGGTTCAATTTTTTTAAAGTTACTCAATCTGGGAAAACTTCCTTAAATAGAAAAAATTTCCTTAAATAGAAATTTCTTAGAAATTTCTGTCAAATATCAGTGAATCTTTAAAGGGATATCAAGTCAGAAAACGTTTTGGAAGTGCTGCCTTTATCTTCTCCTTGGAAAATGGTCTCTAGTAATTGGGGTTTTTGGTAAAAAGAATAATTATTTCTCCCCAGAACTGACAGGGTGAGTTAAACATGTATTTTTTAATATACTTTTTTTCCCTGAACGTGGATTGTATTTTCAGTAAATTATTCTATTTCAAGGTGGTTTTCTAAATGAAACAATTCATTTATAATTTTCAGAACATGATACAGAGCCACATGTTTATTTATATTTTTACACATGTTTTGCTTTATTTTCAGGAAAAAGAAGAAGTAGAGGGAATATCAGTAGGTGCTATACTCTCTGACTATCAGCGTGTTCGAGTAGAAAATGTGTAAGAGAACATTAATTTGTTTTATATTTTTTAAATGTAGTAATTAAGAATGTGAATTAATGAAAAATAAATAATTATACCCAAATGATAAATAGATATAGCATTCTACATGTTGCATGGACAGAGGAGCCTGGTGGGCTATAGACCATGGGATCTCAGAGTCAGACACGACTTAGAGACTGAACCACCATCACCACCACATGTCCCATGAAACTAAATGTATTGCCCTAAGTAACAAAAGTTGTATTTTTACTTTTTTTCTATCTTTATATCTATGCATGAGAAAACTTATCAAATTACCATAAGGGATAAATTATAATAAAAATTGAAGCAAAAGTTTTTTTGAAGTATTATTCTCAAATTTCCCTTATTTGAAATAGTATAACTTTTTAATATTTTTTAACTCATTATCATTTGTAATAAAAATCAGGAGCAAATACAAGTAGTGTAGTAATATTTTAAAGGAAAAAATATATTAAGAAATATCTTCTTTGGTCCTTCAAACTCAGTGCTTAGAAAAGAATATTCATGAGATTGAAATACTTCTATAAAAACCCATTCAACTTTAAAGGAATCATTAGATTGTTACTCCTCCCATCTCCCTCACCTCCCATGTGAGATAGTAATGTGTATTTTGAAAACATTTCCTTGTGTTCTGTCTGCCTGCATTTGAGAACAGCTGATTTATAGATGGAGATGGATTGCATATCCCTTAGCCAAATGTTAAAAATAATGTTATTCTCATCCAGTTTTAAGTCATATTCTCTGAGAATATTTTGTGTGAAAATCTTTGCTTTTGAATAAATTCAAACGTATGTGATTTAATGGATAGCCAAACTGTAGGTAGAGCTGATGTCTATTTATAAAAGCTTTGCTAAGTCACTTCAGTCGTGTCTGACTCTGTGCGACCCCATAGACGGCAGCCCACCAGGCTTCCCCATCCCTGGGATTCTCCAGGCAAGAACACTGGAGTGTGTTGCCATTTCCTTCTCCAATGCATGAAAGTGAAAAGAGAAAGTGAAGTCGCTCAGTCGTGTCTGACTCTTAGCGACCCCAAGGACTGCAGCCTACCAGGCTCCTCCGTCCATAGGATTTTCCAGGCAATGTGTTCCTGTTGGGAAGCCACTTTATATCTACATGAGAGAGGGGCCCATTGGATACTCAAAAGTGGAGGCAAACTGTTTCTCAAAATGCAATCTCAGGTACACTTCAACAAATAGTTTAACCATATTATATACCATAAAGCACATCTGTTCATTCCCGGGTTTCAGCACCAAAAAAAAAAAAAAGCACATCTGCAGTATTTTTTTTAATCTTCCCTGGTGGCTCAATGGTAAAGCGTCTGCCTACAATTCGGGAGACCCAGGTTTGATCCCTGGGTTGGGAAGATCCTCTGGAGAAGGAAATGGCAACCCACTCCAGTACTCTTGCCTGGAAAATCCCATGGACAGAGGAGCGTGGTAGGCTACAGTCCATGGGGTCGCAAAGAGTCAGACACGAGTGAGTGACTTAACTTTCTTTATTGGGAGCCATTGGTCTACAAACTCAGTTTTGAATTAGCCACTCTCCAATTTGTAATTTCTTCATTATATTTTCGAGGTATAAAGAGTTTAATAGATGTCACAAGCTCAAATACAGTAGTGATTTACAGAGGAATCTTATTCCAACCATGATATTTTATGCTGTTAAAGAATTTAAATAAGTATAAGATATACATTGCTGTTTAGTCACTACTGAAGTGAAGTGAAGTCGCTCAGTTGTGTCCAACTCTTTGCGACCCCATGGACTGTAGCCTACTAGGCTCCTCATGTCCAACTGTTTTGCATCCCCATGGGCTGTAGCTCACCAGTCTCCTCTGTCCATGGGATTCTCCAGACAAGAATACTAGAGTGGGTTGCCATTACCTTCTCCAGGGCATCTTCTCCACCCAGGAATCAAACCTGAATCTCCTGCATTGGCAGGCACATTCTTTACCACTGCACCACCAGGGAAGATCCCCAAAGAAATATGACTTAAGTCTAAAAATACTCAAAAGATCAGGGATACCAAAGAAACAACCAAGAATTTTCCAGTAAGGCCAGGAAGGAATAAAATTTTCTTCAAAAAAACAACCGAAAAATCTTTACCTCAAAAATGTGGAGAGAAAAATTTGGTTAGTAGACATTAAATATTGGTGATAGGACAGCAAAAACTGTAATGCTTGTATTACGTGGGTAGTTACAGTTTTATTATTTTATGTTTATTAACTGCCTCAGCATTGTCTCAACATTGATTTAGATGCTCAGGACATTTTACAAAGGAAAATTATACAAAACAGTCTCAACATTAAGGAAGATCTTGATTTCTTTGAAAGTCAAGGTATATGTGCAAGAAAAAAAAAAGTGGTATTAATATTGCTTAAGACCATGAATGAGTAAATGACCAAATATGTGGTACATTTAATAAGTATTGGAATTTTCTGCAAGACAGAGTGTTCCATGTATGCTGGAGTCGTCATCCAGGAAACTTAACTGACACTAGGGATGGTGGAGCCTAGAGCTATATTTTTTACTTGAAATTTGAGCTCAGCCACTTACAGTGTGACTTGAGTGAATCATTTGTCTCTACTGTTTATTGAATACCTATTTTATCCAGGATTGTACAACATTTTTATCTATATTACTTTTAATTGATTATCAGTTAATCTATATTAATTTTAATTAATTAATCCTCCCTGAGGAAGTTATATCTAACTAAAGGCATGATGCAAGTGAGGAAGGTAGGGAGCATGGCAAGTATGTTAGACAAGAGTGAGCAGGCCGGGGCAGGGGGTGGGGTGGCGGGGGGCGGGGGCAGGTTGGAGTGTAGTGGGAGGTGAGGTATGAGAGGCAACCAGGGTGGGACCCCTTCAGGGCTTATTTACTAGGAGTGACAAGGGGAGGGTTTAGAGCAGAGGAATCCCATGATCCATTTATGTTTTAAAAGGATCACACCAACTATTATATAAAGGGCAAGAATGGAAACTTCTCTGGCAGTCCAGTGGTTAAGACTCTGTTGTAAAGTAATTAGCCTCCAATTAAATAAATTTATATTAAAAAAAAATAAAATAAAATTATCTGCCAAGTAGAGTAAAAAAAAAAAAAAAGAAAAGACTGTGCTTCCACTGCAGGTGTGTAGGTTCAGTCCCTGGTCGGGGAACTAGGATCCTGTATGCCGAAAGATAGTGGTGGCTCCAACCAGCATGTTACAGTGGTACTGGTGAGGAGTGATTGCATTCTGCATTGTAGTAGATTAGATGTAGAATGTGAAGAAAAGAGGAATAAAGGCTGACTTCACTTTCTAATATTGTAATCTTCTCAAGAACTTTGGAAAGAAATATTTTTGTCCCTATATATGAACTAGGAAACTAAAGCTTAGTGTCTGGACTCCAAAATCTGAATTCTTCCAGCACCGTAATGTAAAATTTGTAGTACAATACTTGCAGCATATTAAGTGCTCAGTGTTTGCACTTTTTGTTATTACTTTTTCATTCAGACATGAATTCTTTTTTTTTTTTTTTGCCGTCATTATAGTTATGCTTATTCTTGATTCTTTTTGCTTGTTTTTATTAAAGTATCTTTTCACCTTTTTTCTCTTTTATTTTCAAGTATAGATTTGGAGAAGGAAATGGCAACCCACTCCAGTGTTCTTGCCTGGAGAATCCCAGGGACGGGGGAGCCTGGTGGGCTGCCGTCTCTGGGGTCGCACAGAGTCGGGCATTACTGAAGTGACTTAGCAGCAGCATAGTTGATTTACAATATTATGTTAGTTTCAGGTATATAGCAAAGTATAACAAAGTGTATAGCAAAGTGTGTATAGCAAAGTTTCAGTATATAGCAAAGTCATATATTTTTTCCAGATTATTTTCCATTATAGGTGATTATAAAATATTGAATATAGTTCCAGTTCCCTGTACTACACAGTTAAACCCTTGTTGTTTGTCTATTTTATATATATAATAGATAATTTTTATCTGTTAACTCTCATACTTCTAATTTTTTCTCTACCCCCTCAGAGTCAAATTCTTTAAAAAAAGTTTCAAAGTTAAATAAGAGTAGTTCATTTAACCATAGATATTATAAATTTAATCAGTATATGATTATTTTGTTAAGATATGATTATTTCCTATTTATTAGGATATAAATTTATCCTAATTAATATGATTATTTTATTAGGATAAATTTATTTGCCTATTTTGCTTAAGCTTTGCAATTTTGACTCCTAAGGAAGTTCTAAAAACAAAAATAATCATCCATTAGCATTTGGAAGCTTTTTTGCATAGATTTCTAAACTTAGAGTCTTACTAAAATTAATATTTCTAATCTGCCTGGAGATTTCATTTTTATCTGTTTAGGCATAGCTTGTGGAAATTAAACATGTTTATGTTGTATACATAAACTTCATTATGCAAAACATGCTTTTTAAAGTATTTTATATGCTAAAATCCTTGAGAGAAGCAGTATGTTTAAAATCAAAGTAATTGCTATGGATCTAAGTATAGAACATTAAGATGTTATATGATTTTTTTTTAATTATTTTATAGGTGTAAAAGGCTTAATCTCCAGCCTTTAGCTTACCTTTGGCAGAGAAACCAGGAAGATTTGCTCCAAGAGATGATATCATCTAACATTCAAGCAATCATCATCAAAGTAGCAGCTCTAGGTATGTAGCCAGACTTTCAAGGGAGCTGTCTGTTACCACTCAGATAATCTGAGTTCACTAAAAAACAGTTAAAACTGAAAAGGAAGATTGACTTAGAATATAAAAACGTGGAGTTATAAGCTAAAGGAATTGAGTAAGGGTAAGTTTTAGAATGGGCTTTTGATTATTTACCAAAGTGATTAATAGTGAGTCTTTTTTCTTTTTTGGCTTTCTTTTTTGTCCCTAAATATATAACTGCCTCTAAACTGGCATTATATTGTAGTCCTTCAGTTTAAGTTCCTTTTATAAGATATGGAATTCAGATTCATAGGGAACAAAAAGTATAGATTGATTATTTTTTTAAGCTTTTTAAAATCTGTATTTGGCACAACACATGATATTTTTATCTTTTTTTAAAAATACACCTTGAATAATGCTAAGTATCAATAGAATGATTGACTCTCTGGTATCAGAAATATGCTGGGTAGTGGATTTTTGTTGAGGACAATGAGAAATTCACGTTTGAGACAGTGTCATTTGATCGGTTAGCATAGACACAACAGGCAGGTGGTAATCTGATTCAAATATGGATATTACATGTGAACACATTTAATTTGTTGTTGTGAATTTTTATAATTATATTCATTTTCAAGAAACCATGGGGTTTGAGCCCAATTCATTTATTTCATGAGCCTATTAACAGTAAATGCCCTGGAGCCTCAGGGTCCTCAAAGCCTAAATCATGTACCTCATTTGATAGTGTACACCTTGCTGATCTCTGAAATAACAAGGTCTCAAGCTGTGGAAGATGTTACAAATAAATTCACATTTTAAACAGCATTAAAAGGAAGATTCCATAGTATTCCTTCTTGGTAAACACCAAGCTACTCTCTTCTTGTAGAAATCAAGGTGTTATCTTTGGTGGAAAGCCTTATTTAGAGAACATGCAGTTAATCTCCTTAGCTGTTAAAAAGAAAAAAATGAGGTGGTTTTGTGTTCTTATTTTTGAGAAAATGTTGCTCAGCAACTCTTATGATTGAAATTCTCACTACAGATATATTTGTCTTGAGTTTCCCTATGAATGTCCACAGAGTATGCTCTCACTTTCTTTGTTGCTCACTTGCAGATTTTCTAAGATTGCATAGCTCCATATTGAAGTTCATGTGACATTTCACTGAACAGTACATATTCTACCCCTAATACTGCTAGAAAATAGATTATAACCCGGAGAGAACCTGACCTGTTAGAAAAACAGAGCTATAGAATATGACCTTACTGTGACTGATATTACTTTTCATTTGTGTGTATGTATGTGTGTGCACCTCTTTGAAAGGTTGGAGATGGTGATTAACGGTATTAAACTTTTGGGTAAAGTATCAAACCAAGTTGATTTGTCCTTGACATTCCAATGACAAAAGTATAGATCTGATTTTAACATTTATAGCACATAGTTTCTATTGATTGCCTATAGGTGTACAGAGACAGAAATTATTCTCAAGAACACTATTAAAGAAAGATTTGCTGAGTGGCACATTCCTTCTAAAGATACAGATATAAATGATACAGTGTAGGTTTTCAGGCTTACCCCCCACCCCCAACACACACACACTTTAATTTTCAGAAAAAATTTAAGCAAAAAAAAAAAGGACGATAGAACTTTTCCATGTGGAGAAGGTATCAGCAAAGTTTTGTGGCCATAAAATTATGGAATGGTCTTATATAAGGCTTGGCTCTATATGGATGTATAGAAACATATTTCTATAATTGTGTTACATAACCTCAGTGTCTTACAGGTGTGGGTGAACTCATGAAATTTTCATATTAATGACTTAGTATTTATTGACATTTCTGGTTTTTAGACTTATTTAAACACTATTTCCATATTGGATTTCAGAACAGTCCTGCCATTTAGAAATATTTATTTTTAATTGTATAAGTATTACATGAAAACATTCTTTTTTTTTTTTAATTTAAATCAAGAAATTTTTATTTAGTTTTCCAAGGTTCTTGCCTTTTATTTGAATACAGAATGCTAATGGAATAAACAGCATCCAAGAGAAATTGTATAGACTCAAAAGTTCACAAAAAGTTGCCGAGGACAAAAATTAATCTAAACTGAAAATACCAAGTTCTTCCTAGCCAAAGAATCTGGAGATAATTGGAATGCTTTTTTTTTTTTTCAGTTTTTCATTTTAAATTTTATTTATTTATTTTTTTTAACTTTACAAAATTGTATTAGTTTTGCCACGTATCTAAATGAATCCGCCACAGGTATACATGTGTTCCCCAGCCTGAACCCTCCTCCCTCCTCCCTCCCCATACCATCCCCCTGGCAATATATGGTAAATTTTCACGATACAGAAAAATTTGTTGTATTTTCTATCAACTCTTCTCTTGCCAATCATTCCCTTTCCCAGAGATACCAATGGAGTGATGCTGATCATCTTTTTTTGGTATGTGTATATATAATATTGGGACATCGCTAGTAGCTCAAATGGTAAGGAATGTGCCTACAATGTGGGAGACCCAGTTCGATCGCTGGGACAGGGAAATCCCCTGGAGAAGGAATGGCAACCCACTCCACTACTCTTGCTTGGAGAATTCTATGGACAGAGGAGCCTGGCAGGCTATAGTCTATAGGGTCGCAAAGAGTCAGACACAACTGAGCAACTAACATACACACACATATATGAAGCATATTCTGTATGATTCAACCATAGAAAATTAAAGGATAGAAAAAAATGAATCCACAGTGTTAAGAATCTGGAAAACTGTTATCTCCAGGAGGGCAAGTATTGACTAGGGAGATACTGGCAATGATCTAAATCTGGATTTTGGTTTTGATTACATAAATATGTCTAATTTTTAAAAATTCATTAAGTTGAACACAGATCCATTAGCATAAATGATGATATGTGAGTAGGTCATGAAAACCTTGCTCTTGGGAAGTGAAGAAACTATTCATGGGGAAGTAACAGATCTTCCAACTTAGTTACCTTGCATAGGGCCACATAGTTAAAAAAAAAAAAAAAAAAAAACTTCCAAGCCATCCAAAAGAAAGGAGGCAAAAAGGAGGGAGATGAAAAGATAGGAGAAAAGATATATATGTGTTCTCCGAATATACACAAAATTAACAGAGATGTATCTGGAGAACCCCCACCCCACATTTTGAAATTAACCAACATACTTCTATTAACCTACTAATCAAAGAAGAAAGTATTTGAGAGTTGTGAGATGCAAGTAAGCTCATATTATATAATTCCATTTATGTGACATTTTAAAAATAGAAAATTATAGACACATGGTAAGTAACTGGATGCCAGATGCTGGGAGTTGGAGAAAGGACTGACTGCAGAGTGGGAAAATGACAGCATCCAACTTTTCTCATTAACTTTTGCAGAGTGGTGGAAATATTCTGTGTAATTATGTTGATGCTTGCATGCCTGTATATATTTACTGAAATTTAAAATTGGCGTATTTTATTTAAAGCCAATTTTAAAAATGAAAACAAACATGGCAGTGAATAAAATTTCCCAAAGCCAAGAACTGGGATATTAGCTGGCAAGTAGACTATATTGGACCTTTACCAAAAGCCCCAAGAGGCTGCAAATGAGTGTTAACTGGGATGATACCTGTTTAACCCTAAGCCGGATTTAACCTAGGCAACATTGGGAAGTATGGTTAAAGTTTGGAGCAGCCAATTCCCCCTCCTTTGGCCCACTTCAGTATAATCTGACCATTGTATACATTTCACTGCTATAAATACACAGAAATGGACAAGAAATATCTCACAGGTGTGCTACATTTGTTAACATCTGTAGAGCAGCGATATAATTGAAGACTGAAATGGGAAATTGATGCACTAGTTAATTAAAATGGCCGGAAAGGAAAAAAGGATTTAATGATTAGCTTAATTATTTTATGCTAACATTGACTATGGTAGCAAGCCATGCCAAGATTCTACTGGGAATGCTTCTGGGATTGGAAGGTAAGAATGAGGTGATGGGGGATGATTTAAGTATACAACTATCTATTTTTCCCATTTTACAAGTTTCTTTTGTTTTGTTTTGCCTGATCTCTTGGTCCCAGGCCTGAGCTTAAAGTTACATGCACCAAAAGAAAATGTTATCAGTGCAGAAAGCACAATATTAATACTACTAAATTTGACAGTGTCTGTCCTTAAAGACTCTTGGGAATATGTCACAGCTTCATCCATGGAGGTAAATTAAGCCCTATGTCTAAACACAGGGCCATGTGTGCTGTGATTCTTTATCTGTCAAAATCTGTAATATCAACCTTGGAGTGAGTCCAAGGAGAAGCGTTAACAAGGCTGCTGTTCTTACTGTCCTCATGGTTTTATAATACATCTACTGAGCCAGAAAGGCCAATCATAGGGGAAAGGGTATGGGTCAAAACAGGTTGTAAATGGAAATGAAGGGTATCAGAGGAGATGGGAAAGCACTTATAAGTAGATTACAATTCTAGCAGAGTACAGTTATGTGACCTCCATGCTACCCCTCTGAGCTAGAGAATACCACACTTAAGGCATTCCTCTCAGATCTAATACTGACTACTTACGTTGAGAGGAAACTCTGGACCTCTTTTCTACAGAGAATGGAAGTTGCTGATATATGAGCTCTACCTGAAGATTTTACCTGGGCAATCTGAAGCAACAGAATGACGAAGTTCCAGTTGATGGTTCAGTATAGGGGTAGTTTATTTACTATAGTTACCACTCAGTTATTGATTTATTGTCTATAGTTACCATTCTGATCATTTTTCTGATGATAATTACTAATGAATTATGTCAGTGAAAAATTCCAAACAGTAGAGCTTTTTCATTCTCTGTGGGCATAAAACAGAATGGTATGTTGCTAAGACACCTACCTAGGTGTAATGGAAAGCAGATTTTTACCGCCTGTCATAGCTTGATCTTAGAGAAGGAAACATCAACCCACTCCAGTATTCTTGCCTGGAGAATTCCATAGACAGAGATGCCTGGCAGGCCACAGTCCATAGGAGTCACAAAGAGTCAGACATGACTGAGAGACTAATACTATAGCCTGATCTAGTCCTTCAAATACAGAATATGTGAATGTAATGGACTTCATTTAAATCACTGCAGAATCACTACAGTGTCAACCCCAAAATCACTGCAGATGATGACTGCAGCCATGAAATTTAAAGATGCTTGCTCCTTGGAAGAAAAGCTATGACAAATCTAAACAGCATATTGAAAAGCAGAGACATTACTTTGCCAACAAAGGTCCATCTAGCCAAAGCTATGGTTTTTCCAGTATTCATATATGGCTGGGAGAGTTGGACCATAAAGAAAGCTGAGATCCAAAGAATCGATGCTTTTGAACTATGGCATTGGAAAAGACTCTTGAGAGTCCTTGGACTGCAAGGAGATCCAACCAGTCCAAAGGAAATCAGTCCTGAATATTCATTGGAGACACTGATGCTGAAGCTAAAGCTCCAATACTTTGGCCATCTGATGGGAAGCACTGACTCATTGGAAAAGACCCTGAAGCTGGGAAAGATCGAAGGCAGGAGGAGAAGGGGATGATAGAGGATGTGATGGTTGGATGGCATCACTGACTCAATGGACATGAGTTTGAGCAATCTCCAGGAGTTGGTGATGGACAGGAAAGTCTGGCGTCCTGCAGTCCATGGGGTCACAAAGATTAGACACGACTCAGTGAGTGAACTGGACTGAATGGACTTCATTCAAGGAAATTGGAACACCTTTCTTGAGGGAGATGGACTTATTAGAGATACAATGAATTGATATTACTGATAACAGTTATGTGAAGTACATTTATGGAAAATCTGTGACGGCCAGGCAGAGCTGTGTTTGGCATAATATGCTAATTGAAATCTCATGAGATTTATATTTTGTGTACAAACCATTTTTCTAAACTATACAAATGTCACTAATGTACCGTAGTAATAACACGCATTGTGACTTGATTACTATTTCCTCTACTGTGCTAGATGTTCTGTGTGGATTTTTGATCCTGACATTTCAGTTCTATATCAGACCAAAATACATAATATTCCTGAAAGCTCATCATGATGAAAAGAACTTGCTAGTCCAAATATAGACACTAGAGGGAGCTCTTTTCCAGGAGACTCACTACATCTGGAAATGGCCCTGGAGGGACAACAGAGCTCTAAATAACTGGACCAATAGAGTATTTACTTTCATGGAACATTGTGTCAGTCAACAGTATTGGAAGAGGGCCTAAATACTTACCCAGGAGAGACTATGGAATATTCTAATCATTATGGAAGTTGCTGTGTTTAAAGATAACAATCAGGAGTATCAGAAACCAAGCTAAAGATGCCAGTTTAGCACACTACCGTTAGCATAGATTATGGTAGGACATTACTGAACATGTGACCTTCATGCTTGTTTTCTAATGGCCCAAATACCACAGATATAAATGAGATTTGTCTTTTCATGGTACATTGGTGGAAATTGGACAGATAAAGGAATACCACTATGTTGACCTGAAGAGAGCATGTTGCACAATGACATCTGGAAACCAATGGCTGGTAAAACCTATACTGTGACGTCTGGGATAGAGGTAAATCCTCAAACCAGATGGAATCCACAGTTTAATTATACAGTAATATCTCTGGTCACACCACCCTGGTCACAATAAAAGTGAATGTATGCAAAAGAAAGTTGATTTTGATGGGCAAGATATGAAGAATGGTGCTGTAGTCCTAATTGACTCTTTATGCCCTCCTGTGCCAGAGCATGATCAGTATGACAGTGAAGGACATGGAGAGTTGTTCTGATGCTCCTTGACCTCTGCTTGAATTGCTGTGTTGTTTGTTTACTTCTGTTCTTTAAATTATCAGTAGAGATAGGTGCTGAATAAGGTCTCAGATTTGTTTGAATCTGACTTGACAATCCAATCTTTTGGTTTAACTCAATTTCTCATTTATTTTGTACCATATTATGTAAGTAGGGTTGTAGAGAAAATGCATTTATGCTTCTGCACAATTAGGGCTTTCTGAGCAAATTTTGCAGCAACTTGGGACCTCAGTTAAAAGCAAGCATTAGAATTTAATGTATGATGGAATAGACAGAGAGGACTCCAGAGAGACTTACTTCTCTGGAGGTCTGTGTTTACATTTCAAGGGTGGAGGGATGAGACCTGGACCTTGGAGACATCTCCTGGGTTGTAAAACTGGAGACACTAGTTTTATTCCTCCCCAGAGAGAGATTTTTTATATTACAAAATGAAGACACAAGTCTTTGCTTTTACTTTTCCAAAGAATCTCTCAGAAGGAGAGGGGAAACAACTGTCCCCTTTTTCCTAAGTAAATATGCAGCTTTATACCTTACCTACAGAGGATGCAACTACTTGAAAGATTGCATCTCATTCTCATCATCTTGCTTCTGGGTAAAGAGCTGGCACCAAGAAGAACCAGAATGATATTATCTACTTACTGTGTGTATGAATATTATCTGTTCTGCTCCAAGAAATTCATGTTGACTTTCAGCATGTTAATAAATACAAATATTAAAATTTTAGCAATCTGTGAAACAACAGTTTCAGAATCACAGTGCTAATACCCCCACCATCACTGTAATTGTTGAGAACAGTTAAAAATAATTTTTTACATGTGCTCTCCTGAATTTCACTTCTCATCTCTTAAAAGTTCTATATCTGTTTTATACTGTACACTATTTATAACAGTTTTATGGAAATATAATTAGTATGCCATGCAGTTCACCCATTTAAAGTGTACAGTTATTAGTATATTCACAGTGTATTCCCATCTTTATGTCTTTATATATTTGCTATTCTGCACATTTCCTATGAATGGAGTCCTACAATATGTTGTCTTGTTCATATGACTGGCTTCTTTCATCTGAAATAGTGTTTTCAAGGTTTGTGTATATTATAGCCTGAATCAGTATTTGATGTTTTTTTATTGCCATATAACGCTCCATAATGAATTGTCCCTTTCTTTATTGCTTTATTCAGTTTGTTCATACTCTGTTTAGGAATTTTGCATGCATGTTGAAAAGAAAGATACAATCTTCTTTCCTAGTAATGACATATACGGGTAATAAGGTTACCCTGGCCTCATAAAACTTACAAGTGTTTCCTCTTTTTCTGTTGTCTGAGAGAGTCTCAGTAAGATTGGTGAGTCAATAAGTAATTTCTTAATTTTTCTTCTTACCCATTTTCATTTTATCCATTTGATGTGAACTATTTTTCATGATTTTTAAAAAAAATTTCTATCTTTTGCTCTGTGGGATATTTTAATGTTTCACATTGTTCTAAGAGGGATTCATTAGCTTTAATTATAATTAGCTTTAATCTTTTCAAAATCATTTTTCAGCTCATAATTTTTAAATTAATACATAAAATATAATAAAATCTTTTCAGTCCTTCCTAATCAATATAAGGAATTTAAGGGACTAGCCCATAGACAGGCCAGAAACAGTCCTATTTGGGATCCTTATATCCCAATGATACAAAGGATTGACCTTTGATTCAAAATGGCTTGCTGTATTTTTTTCAGTAATATGTTTAACATGATGGACCTTATATGTTCTATTTTATAAGCTGAAAATAAAGATGAATAGAGAAAGAGTTTTATTAGAATATAGCCATGCTTATTTGTTTACATATTGCCTGTGGATACTTTCTTATTACAATGTAAGAGTTGAGTAATTGCAAAAGAAACCATATGGCCCACAAAACCCAAAATGTTTACTGTTTCGGTTGTAGAAAATGTTTACCAATTCCAGTTTAGAGAGACCTGATGGGATTTCACTCTAGTCAGACAATTTTATTGGTAACTACATCACTTTCACTTTTCACTTTCATGCATTGGCGAAGGAAATGGCAACCCACTCCAGTGTTCTTGCCTGGAGAATCCCAGGGACAGAGAGGAGCCTGGTGGGCTGCCATCTATGGGGTCGCACAGAGTTGGACATGACTGAAGCGACTTAGCAGCAGCAGCAGCAGGTATCTTTGAGGGGATTTGAAACTCAGAATCCTGCCTAGAAAGCATTCTCCTGAGAGAATGCTACTGATTCTTTGTGTTGACAAGTTATCTTCATTCAATTCTTATTTCTTTTAATTTCAAGGAATTTGAATCCTTTGCCTGTATGTGTTTGGTATGTGCCTGTATGTTACTTTTTCCAATAACATTTCTCCCCCAGTTTCTACTCCCGAAGTTTGAACACACATTATTGTTACTATATATATATATAGTTATTATACACACACACACACACATACACGCACAGGGGCTTTCCTGGTGGCTCAGACAGTAAAGAATCTGCCTGCAATGCATATATATGTTGTTGTCGTTGTCCAGTCGAAAAGCTGTCTGACTCTTTATGACCCCATCAACTACAGCACGCCAGGCTTCCCTGTCCTTCACTATCTCCCAGAGGAGTTTGCTCAAACTCATGTCCGTTGAGTCAGTGATGCCATCTAAGTATCTCATCCTCTGTCACCCCCCTTCTCCTCTTGCCCTCAGTGTTTTCTAGAATCAACATTTGCATTTCATGATCTGATTTATAGAACTTCTTTGACACAAGTATATATCTGACTGGGTTTTGGTTCTTAACACCAGTTATTTTATGTTACAACTTCCCTTCTCTTAACTGTTTTTTTTTTTTTCTTTTTCTTAATTTGTTCTGGTGAAATACGTCTTCAATATCTATTCAGGAATTATAGGTATTTCAAAAAATTTTTTTCTTGAGCTCAGGTTGTCTTTCTTTTGCTTTAACATGTGAAAGTCAACACATGTTCATGGATAATTTGAATTTTCTCCTTTGTAAGTAACTTGCTTGCTTGTTTGTTTTTCATATATTTCCTCTACTGTTTTATTTTCTTGTTATGCAAAAAGAGAGACTTAGATATTGTATAATTGTGCTGCAACATAAATCCAATCCACCTCTCTTTCTCCACCTCTAAAAATCACTGGAAGTTTTCCATGCAGCAGATGGAATATAGGCAAGACAATTAAGCCTGTGGTTTTCAGTGGAGCTAGATGTATTTTTCTTTTTTGACAGGTTCAGAAAAGTCAGTGTCTAAATTGTGGTTAAATCTTGGGACTTTTTGACTTCCTGTATTATACTTTTAATCTCACATTTTTATCTGCTTTGTTAAAGATATTTCAGGTATTTCAGATGAGATATAGTTATGATTTGGGATACTAGAATAGCATCAATTAGAATAGTATCAACTAGAATAACAATTTCAAAATAACAATGTTTTTAAGTGACTGAAATGGTTTAATTTGAAAGATAATAGATGATTTCATAATTGACTTACACCAGTGTTTCTGGGAGAAAATGTTTGTATTAAGCAATTAAAAACATAATTATAATGATTATTGCACAAAGCTCATCTTTATAAGGTCTTAAAGAGCAAATGCTATACTACAAATAGTTTTAGGTAGTGATTAGATTGAAAATGACTGATTTTATTTCATTTTATTTTTGGGGTACTGGATAAAGAAAGATTTTATAAGAATAAATTTGTCACCTGCCTTAGGCAGGAGTAATTAGATGTAAGCAAATTTAATGGAGTCTGTGTGCTCTGGGGCCATTCAGCTGTGCTTCAATAATTGCAACTTTTTTTTTTCAACATATTTTTTTTAACGTATCAGTGGCAAAAATGTTAAAGTATAGGGTGTCCATTTATCTTTTAGGTAAATAACTTTATGTACTTTATAAGCAAAGAAGCAATGAATGTATTAACAAATAGTAGACTACAGTCAGAAATGAATGTTGCTGATGGTATACAGTTATTCTATTTCCCTAATTCATTAGCATTACATGACTTAAGACTACTTCCATCCTTTGTTGTCCTTCATTCTGTTTACTGTCACTAAAAAAATTCAAGGTTTACTTAAACAATATATATTTGAACAAGTAAATATTGTATTTTGATACTTCCCTTTTTAATTCAGTCTTTACAAATTAAAAAGGTTTAATGATTTTCCAAGACACAGATCCACAATAAAAATTATTTTTTCCTCTTTTTTCCCCCCAAAGTGTAGGTTTATCTCTTCTGTACAAAATCTCCTGGAATCTAGCTCCTGCTAATCACTATTATGATTTTGCCACTCCTCACTCATAAAAACTACACACCAATACTCAGTTAAAATAGCATTACTAAAATATTATTCGTATCAGGGATAGGTTTTTTCTCATTACAGAAATCCTTACAATATTGAATTCTGTTGATACTTAAAATGTGATTTAACTTACAGTTTTTCAAAGACATCTTTTGTATAAAGAATCAGAGTATGAGAATGTAAAAATGTATGTCTGTAAGTGAAGATAAAACAAATGACTTAATTAATTCATGTTTAATTAAACAAACCTCATAAGAAGTTGATAATACGTTAGTATCAACATGTAGGAAGGCCCATGTTGATGTATCACATCATTCTTTCTCTATCCTGCTCTTTCATTCTCTTAAACAATTATTTGAATGAGCACTTGCATGGTATGCTGATTAAATCTGTGACACTAAGGTTCTTGGGATCACTAATACTTTGAATGATAGAATCAGAATACTGACTCGCATTATTGGCTGGAACTAGAGACTAAAGCTGACCAGGTGAAATGTAATAGAGGTAAATATACAGAGTTCTGGTTTTTAATCCCTAAAACCAACTTCAAAACATAGAATGGGTGCGATATTGCTTAACACTAGGACCTGAGAGAAAAATCTTTGAGGTTTTGATTTTACACTTACATGTGTACATTGTAGGTACAAACTCAGTGCTGAAGCAGCTAAGGGAATATGAGGGGTTGCATTAACAAACAGGATGAATATCAGGATCTTCAGACTAGGCGAAATGTATTCCTTGGTGGCGGGGAACCCTGAAAATAAAACCAATGATGGATTAGCAGCAAATATCTCCAGAAAGTGTTAAATATGAAAAATTTAAAAATTTTGTTTTATGTTTCTTGTATTTCCTTTAAGGAATGGAAATTGCTTTTTTAAACTGGGGGAAAGATTAGAGTAAGATGGGACACAGAAACACCTATAATTCAGTGAGTGGTGAGTGACCAGAACACTGAAGGGACAAGAAATGGTGCCACTGGAGGACCATTTAGTTCAGTTCAGTTCAGTTACTCAGTCGTGTCCAACTCTTTGTGACCCCATGGTCTGCAGCACGCCAGCCTTCCCCATCCATCACCAACTCCTGGAGCTTACTCAAACTCAAGTCCATTGAGTCAGTGATGCCATCCAACCATCTCATCCTCTGTCATTCCCTTCTCCTCCGGCCTTCAATCTTTTCCAGCATCAGGGTCTTTTCAAATGAGTCAGTTCTTCCCATCAGGTGGCCAAAGTGTTGGAGTTTGAGCTTCAGTATCAGTCCTTGCAATGAATATTCAGGACTGATTTCCTTTAGGATGGACTGATTGGATCTCCTTGTAGTCCAAGGGACTCTCCAGAGTCTTCTCCAACACCACAGTTCAAAAGCATCAATTCTTCGGTGCTCAGCTTTCTTTATAGTCCAACTCTCGCATCCATATATAACTACTGGAAAAACCATAGCTTTGACTACATGGACCTTTGTTGGTAATGTCCCTGCTTTTTAACATGCTATCTAGATTGGTCATAGCTTTTCTTCCAAGGAGCAAGTGTCTTTTAATTTCATGGCTGCAGTCACCATCTGCAGTGATTTTGGAGCCCCCAAAAATAAACTCTCACTGTTTCCATTGTATCCCCATCTATTTGTGATGAAGTGATGGGACCGGATACCATGATCTTAGTTTTCTGAATGTTGAATTTTAAGCCAACTTCTTCACTCTCCTCTTTCACTTTCATTAAGAGGCTCTTTAGTTCCTCTTCGGTTTCTGCCATAAGGGTGGTGTCATCTGCATATCTGAGGTTATTGTTATTTCTCCCGGCAATCTTGATTCCAGCTTGTACTTCATGCAGCCTGGCATTTCACATGATGTACTCTGCATATAGGTTAAATAAGCAGGGTGTCAATATACAGCCTTAACGTACTCCTTTCCCAATTTGGAACCAGTCTGCTCCATGTACAGTTCTAACTGTTGCTTCTTGACCTGCATACAGATTTCTCAGGAGGCAGCTAAGATGATCTGTTATTCTCATCTCTTGAAGAATTTTCCACAGTTTGTTGTGATCCACACAGTCAAAGGCTTTGGCATCGTCAATAAAGCAGAAGTAGTACTCTTGCCTGGAAAATCCCGTGGACAGAGGAGCCTGGTAGGCTGCAGTCCATGGGGTTGCTAAGAGTCGGATATGACTGAGCAACTTCACTTTCACTTTCATGCAGTGGAGAAGGAAATGGCAACCTACTCCAGTGTTCTTGCCTGGAGAATCCCAGGGACAGGGGAGCCTGGTGGGCTGCCATCTATGGAGTCACACAGAGTTGGACACGACTGAATTGACTTAGCAGCAGCAGCAGGTGTTTTTCTGGGACTCTTTTGCTTTTGTGAGGACTATTTAAAGGAGCCATATATTTAGGCTGAAGTGAAGGCAGCAGGTTACTGGGCCAAGGAGAATGGCAATTTTTATAGCAGTCCATAATATTTGAGGGCTTCCCTGGTGGCTTAGATGGTAAAGCATCTGTCTGCAATGCTGGAGACCCGGGTTTGATCCCTGGGTCGGGAAGATCCCCTGGAGAAGGAAATGGCAACCCACTCCTTTACTCTTGCCTGGAAAATCCCATGAACAGAGGAGCCTGGTAGGCTACAGTCCATGGGGTCACAAAGAGTTGGACACAACTGAACGACTTTACTTATAGTATTTGAAAGTCTACTGATACTTTCTGTGGCTTCAGAGAACAATTCTAAGAGAAAGTGGAAGCCGTATAGTGAAGCAAATCTTGGTTTGGTATCAGAACTTTTTGACATTTGGAGCTGTCAAGTAGTGGCATTAGGAGGTTGCCATAGGCCCTTGTGTGACTTTCTTCAACTTCTACTTCATGCCCTTGCTCTTCCTTATGTAAACCTGTCCCGTCATGCTGAAACAGAAGTAATCTGAGGTTGTAGAACTGAGCTGACTAAGGTTGCTTCTGGGAGGAAATTCCATCCTTCCCCAAAGACTATATTCATGAAGGGTAGAGGTTTGCCCCCATTAGGTAACTTTAGAACAATATGCCACTTGCTCTGAGGGCAGTTCTATAGAGAGAATTTTGGAAATGGATTGATTAAAGGCGAATATGTATTCTACTGGAAAAAGCATATGTACTGTGCAAAGGTGGCCACTGTGAAGGTGACAGCCCTCATTTAAATACATAAAAATCAGTCTAATTATGACTTCTTAGTTTTCATTAAAATCTGAAGCTTACATGGAACATGATGAGAAATTTAAACTAGTTATGGTTTTCAGATTCCACTTGTTAGGTAAAAATTTTGTTACATGCTTATTTTACCCTTGCCCGTTGGTCTCTTACTATATGTTTGTTTGTTTTTCTTGATTTGGAAGCACATGATTTGGAAAGACATTTCCCTATGGGCTTCCATGGTAGCTCAACCGGTAAAGAATCTGCCTGTGGTGCAGGAGACCCTAGTTTGATTCCTGAGTCTGGAAGATCCCCTGGAGAAGGGATAGTCTATCCACTCCAATATTCTTGGGCTTCCCTGGTGTCTCAGATGGTAAAGAATCCAACTGCTATACAGGAGACCTGGGTTCGATCCCTAGGTCATGAAGATCCCCTGGAGGAGGGCATGGCAAGGCACTCCAGTAGTCTTGCCTAGAAAATCCCATGGACAGAGAAGCCTGGTGGGCTACAGTCCATAAGATCACGGAGTTGGACACGACTAAGCAACTATGCATGTAGGGTACCTACTGTTACTCCACATCTTGTCTATAGTGAAATTATTATTTGTTTTTTAAACCAAAGGTGATCTATATGTGTCTGGAAGAGGTAACACAGTGTTAGGGAAGAAAAGAGAAATTGTCCCTGAAACTTTGTTTTCATTACTTAGCAAGTTTTACAATTAATGACTGAAGTTTCTCTTGTGGCCTCTCTTCCCAAAGACTGTGCTTATTTATTTTTCCCAGTAGTCTCATGTGACCTTGTTAAAAGCTTCATGTAATTCCCAAATAAATTACATTTACTGGTTTACTTCTATCTAGTATTTTATTGACATTTCCAGATAAGTTTAATAGGATGGAGAGAAACAGTGTTCTCTTTATAGACTCAGTGGGTGATTTGACCTTAGCAGGTTAACCTTATCCTGGTTGAAGGAAGCTATTCTTAATTAGACTCTATCAGCTTCTCCATTATCACCAGGAGAGACACTGGTCTGTACGTCTATAAATTGTAATTTGATTGTTTTTATTTCTTACAGAAAAACTGCCATATTAGAAAAATGGCAGTATTTGAAAACAGTTGTGATTTTCTGAATACATTGCATATTCTCATCTGTAGTGGAGCCATTTCACACTTTATTTCCTTCAGAAACTCTCAGTTGAATACCATCTGGCCATGGTGATTTATTACTGTGGAATTTCTCAAGTTGCTCTATTATTTCCTCCTAGGAGATTGCTCTCTGCTACTACCCCCACTGATTTTCTCAGAAAGTGCCCTTGGAATAGTCGTTTCCCCACTATGCTGTGCAGCAAAGGTCAATGTCAAATAAAACGGAATTAAATTTCTCTGCTGCTTCTTATCCTCTTACTTGTCCTTATTGCAAGTCCTCACTGATGGGGAGAAACTCAGTAGTTAGTCCAGCCACTCATGTCGGCTACTTCATGTTGTCATTTTTTTGTCCTTTTAACTTTCAAATTCTTTTTTTCCCCAACAATATATTTTTGGTATTTAACTCAGAACAAAAAACACAAATGTGAAAAAAATGTTCTAAATACTTTCAATGTATTCATAAGTGACTCTGTGAAATTATTTCCAGGTTTTTTTAAACTATCCATAGATTTCCCTTTGACCTTTCAAATAATGGGCACACTATATATCTCTTATTGTTACTGTCCCTTTATGTCTTCCAAGCAGCCTGGATTATTTTTAACTCCCTTACTTTCCTCTCAGAAAGCTGCTAACCATTTCTTCTCTTCAAGTTTTGAACGTATTTATTTTAAAGTTTCACTCATTAGGTTAACATTAAGAGATGCCCATACTAATTAGAAAATAAGCTATAATTGTGCAAATGTCCCAATTGCTGAATTTTACTCCTACACATACTCACCTACAGTAATTTCCTATACGATGCATTAATCTGCTTTTTCTTTTATAACTGCCCAAATAAGCCAAGATAAGGCATATTAATTATTGCTTCTACACATTGCACTCTTCTGTCATTTATCTGGATAATAATGGACATAATTAAAATCATTCACAAGCAATAGTCTTCCTAGAAAATAATGCTGAACGGTGAAGGTTAAAAGCAGATTCCATTATTCTTTCATATTCTGTGGTTAGCATAACATTTTTTACACCTGAACTTTGTTCAAATAATTATTTGTTTAAAAAAGGTTACTTAATGTGCATTCAAGCTTAGTTAATTGCTACTAGAAATATATTTTTACCTTTATACAAAGTACTTTAGCATAGAATTTCTAGCTCAAGTATTGAAACATAGAAGTCGAAACGTTTAAAATCTCCCAAATGTGCTATCAGTCATGTAAACTCTGGGAATTGGTGATGGACAGGGAGGCCTGGTGTGCTGCGGTCCTTGGGGTTGCAAAGAGTCAGACACGACTGAACCACTGAACTGAACTGAACTGCGTGGTCTAGTGGTTTTCCCTACTTTCTTCAATTTAAGTATGAATTTGGCAATAAGGAGTTCATGATCTGAGCCATAGTCAGCTCCCGGTCTTGTTTTTCCTGACTGTATATAGCTTCTTCATCTTTGGCTGTAAGAATATAATCAGTGTGAAATTGGTGTGGACAATCTGGTGATGTCCATGTGTAGAGTCGTCTCTAGCGTGTTGTTAGAAGAGGGTATTTGCTATGACCAGTGCATTCTCTTGGCAAAATTCTGTTAGTCTTTGCCCTGCTTCATTTTGTACTCCAAGGCAAACTTGCTTGTTACTTCAGATATCTCTTGACTTCCTACTTTTGCATTCCAGTCCCCTATGGTGAAAAGAATGTCTTTTTTGGATGTTAGTTCTAGAAGGTCTTGTACATCATTATAAAACCATTCAACTTCAGCTTCTTCAGCATTAGTGTTGGGGCATAGACTTGGATCACTGTGATATTGAATGGTTTGCCTTGGAAACGAACAGAGATCATTCTGTCACTTTAGAGATTGTACCCAAGTACTGCATTTTGGACTCTTTTGTTGACTGTGAGGGCTACTCCATTTCTTCTAAGGGATTCTTGCCCACAGTAGTAGATATAATGGTCATCTGAATTAAATTTGGCCATTCCAGTCCATTTTAGTTCACTAATTCCTGTAACATTGATGTTCACTCTTTTCATCTCCTGTTTGACCACTTATAATTTACCTTGACTCATGGACATAACTCTAGGTTCCTATGCAATATTGTTCTTTACAGCATCAGACTTTACTTTCATCACCAGTCACATCCACAACTGTGAGCTGTTTTCGCTTTGACTTCGTCTCTTCATTCTTTCTGGAGTTATTTTTCCACTCTTCTCGAGCAGCATATTGGGCACCTACCGACCTGCGGAGTTCATCTTTCAGTGTCATATCTATTTGCCTTTATACAGTTCTTGGGTTCTGAAGGCAAGAATACTGAAGTGGTTTGCCATTCCCTTCTCCAGTGGATCACATTTTATTAGAACTCTCCACCATGACCTATCTGTCTTGGGTGGCTCTGCGCAGCATGGCTCATAGTTTCATTGAGTTAGACAAGGCTGTGATCCATGTGATCTGTTTGATTAGTTTTTTGTGATTGTGGTTTTCATTCAGTCTGGCCTCTGATGGATAAGGATAGGAGGCTTGTGGAAGCTTCCTGATGGGAGAGGTTGACTGTGGGGGAATCTGGGTCTTATTTTGATGGGTGGGGCCAGCAAATCTTTAATCCAGTTCTCTATTGATGGGCGGGCAGTGTTCCCTCCCTGTTGTTTGTCCTAACTATGGTAGGGGTGGGTAATGGTGGCAATGGTAATGGTGACCTCTTTCAAAAGAACTTATGCCTACACTATTGTATTCAGTGCTCCTGACCCCATATCAGGCCACTGTTGACCCATGCCTCTGTCTGAGACTCCTGGACTCTCACAGGCAAGTCTGGCTCAGTATTTTGTGGGGACACTGTACCTTTTTCCTGTATCCTGGTGTGCACAAGGTTTTGTTTGTGCCCTCCAAGAATCTGTTTCCCCAGTCCTATGGAAGTTCTGTAATCAAATTCCACTGGCCTCCAAAGTCAAATTCCCTGGGGGTTCTCAGTCCCTTTGCCAGATCCCCAGGTTGGGAAATCTGTTGTGGGTCCTAGAACTTTCTTAACAGTGTGAGAGTTTCTTTGGTATAATTGTTCTGCAGTGTGTAGGTCATCTGCTTGGCGGCTCTATGGTGGGGTAATACCAACCTCGTCCAAGAAAGAGGGCTTATGCCACACACCACATGTCCCAGGTCTGCTGCACTCAGAGCCCCTGTCCCTGTGGCAGGCCACTGCTGACCCGTGCATCTGCAGTAGTCACTCAAACACTCAAAGTCAGGTCTGGCTCAGTCTCTGTGGAATATCTGGGTCCTGGTGCACATAAGCTTTTGTTTGACCCACCTGAGCATCTCTGGTGGGTTGTGCTGGGGCCTCTCCTTTGTCCTTGGATGTGGGTTTTTTTTTTTTTTTTTTTTTGGTGGGATCCAACATTTTCCTGTCAATGGTTGTTCAGCAGCAGGTTGCAGTTTCGGAGTTCTCTCAGGAGAAGATGAATGCACGTCCTTCTACTCTGCCATCTTGTGTGTATCTTGCAAATGTGTTGTAAATACCATTTTAAATTGAAAGAAAAGAAAATCAAGGCTCAAATATTAGATTTTGAGTATATGCAATAGAATGTTTCCTTAAGGTTCAAATACAAACACTACTAGTCCTCATCTCTGAATAGAGTGCTTTTTGCTCAGTCTGTAAAGGGAAGTAGCAGATTACAACAGCAGAACAGTGCTGGCTTAGGCAGCATATATATAACAGTAGAGGAAATAAATGCTGATTTTGTTCATTTTATGGCTGAAAAGCCCATCTTTTCTTCACCAGGTAGGGCAGGCTGGTCTAAAAATGTTACTCATATGACTGTTTGGTTCTAGTATGGATATAGGCTTTGAATTTTTGAATACATTAAGATTCTCTTCATCCCAAGCTTCTCTGTACGTATACATATATGTGTGTGTGTATAGCCTTCCAAAAAGTATGTACTGTATTATAATTCTTGAACCTTTCTGCCTTCAACTCTACAATTCCCTTTATTCTTCAAAATATACAAAACACAATATTCACAAATATATAAAATCTTATTTTAATGCATATTATTATAAAACTTGTCCCTCTATAGTAACCTTTATGACTATGTTAGTCAGTTTACACTAGAACTTTCATGTTAATATATAACAATTAACTGAAAATTCCTCCTGGAAAGATAAATCTTTGAGCCTTCTTCTGTTTTTCTATTTAGTAGTAAGACTATTTAATAACTGTATTGCATAAGCAGATATTTGTGTATAGGAATATTTCAATATCATTCTATATCTGCAATGGTTGGAAAGTGAAACTTTTCCATCTCAGATGTGAGCCCAATGTTTATGTATTAAAACTGCTTGGAACAAGAATATGTTATAACGTTTGTTGGGCTTTGGCCTCTGACAAATTCTCTTTCAGAAAAGTACTATTGTATTGGTTGATATCTCAAACATATGTAGGTAAATATTTAGAAATGTTTATGGATCAGAGACTGTAAATTTACATAAAAACCAGGTGAGATTTGCGTCTCACAGTGTACGATCTAAGGTATGGACAATAATCAGGGTTCTCTGGAGTCACCTGTACTCTCTTTGTAGCAAGTTATTCTTTCACTGGAAATGTCTTAGGACAGATTTTCTTCTGAATTTGATTCCAACTTCACTCAAGCAAACAAATTTAGTTCAAATTTTGGGCAATTTCAGTGCTGATACTTTCCTCTTCCTTTATTCAGTGATCTTTTAAGTGGAGTTTGTAATGGAGAGGACATGTATTAGTCAGGATTCTCCAGAGAAAACCAACATGATATAAAAAGAGGTGTATTATGAGGTGCTGGCTCACATAATTATGGAGGCTGTGAAGTCCCACAGTCTACTGTCTGTAAATTGGAAATCCAGGAAAGCCAGTAGTATAACTCAGTTCAGGTTCAAAGGCTTCAGAACCGGAGGATCCACTAATGTACAGTCCAGTCTGAAAGCAGAAGAGGAGATGAATGTCCCAGTTCAAGCAGTGAGGCAATAAAAAAAAAAAGGGGGGGGGTCAATTCCTCTTTCCTCTGCCCCTTACTCTATTTAGGGCTTCAACAGATTGAGTATTGCTCACCCATGTTGGAGAGGGCAATTTACTGAGACCACTGATTCAAATGCCAGTGTCATCCACAGACACACTCAGAAAAAATGTTTCATCTGGGCATCCCATGGTCAACTCAGGTTAACATGTAAAATTAACCATCACAGAAGAAAAGGAAGAAAAGGAAAGAATTGAATGCCAGTGCTCATATAACCATCTTGCCCAAAAGTACAAATAAAGGATTTTAAAATGAAGATGATCAGATAAAATCTGTATTTTGAACAGTTCTCTGATTGCTGTGGCTATCAAAGTTTGATATTCCTCCAAGCTCTTACGTATATTTTATTTTCTCCTTTACAAATTCTCCTTGAGTGATTTCATCTCATGTCATCTGTTTCTGTATTAGTATCCTCAGCCCAGACTTCTGTGCTAGGCTCTCACCCCATTTTCCTAATTGACAAATACCTCTTCTTGGTTGATTCCCTGAAACCTCAAACTCATGTCTAAAATTGAATTTGCCCTTTATTTTACTTCCCAAACTGTCTTGTGTTCTGTTTTATATCTGAAGTAAATCATGTTTGTTGACACCATGTTTTACTTTGACAAGTAAGAAACCTGTGAATTATCTTTGCCTTTTCTTGTGTGTGTGTGTGTGTGTGTGTGTGTGTGTGTGTGTGTGTTTGAGTAAAATGCAATTGTTTAAATTTTTAATTAGAGGCTAATTACTTTACAATATTGTAGTGGTTTGGGCTATACATTGACATGAATCAGCCATGGGTGTACATGTGTTCCCCATGCTGAACCCCCCTCCTACCTCCCTCCCCATCCCATCCCTCAGGGTCACCCCAGTGCACCAGATCTGAGCATTCTGTCTCATGCATCAAACCTGGACTGGTGATCTGTTTCACATATGATAATATATATGTTTCAATGCTATTGTCTCAAATCATACCACCCTCGCCTTCTCCCACAAAATCCAAAAGACTGTTCTATACATGCGTGTCTCTTTTGCTGTCTCGCATATATGGTCATTGTTACCATCTTTCTAAATTCCATATATATGCGTTAGTATACTGTATTGGTGTTTTTCTTTCTGACTTCACTCTGTATAATAGGCTCCAGTTTCATCCACCTCATTAGAACTGATTCAAATGTATTCTTTTTAACAGCTGAGTAATATTTCATTGTGTATATGTACCACAGCTTTCTTATCCATTCATCTGCCAATGGATCTCTAGGTTGTTTCCATGTCCTGGCTATTGTAAACAGTGCTGCAATGAACATTGGAATATACGTGTCTCTTTCAGTTCTGATTTCCTCAGTGTGTATGCCCAGCAGTGGGATTGCTGGGTCGTATGGCATCTCTATTTTCAGTTTTTTAAGGAATCTCCACACTCTTCTCCATAGTGGCTGTACTAGTTTGCATTCCCACCAACAGTGTAAGAGGGTTGCCTTTTCTCCACACCCTCTTCAACATTTATTGTTTGTAGACTTTTTGATAGCAAGCATTCTGACCTGCATGAGATGGTACGTCATTGTGGTTTTGATTTGCGATTCTCTGATAAGGAGTGATGTTGAGCATCTTTTCATGTGCTTATTAGCCATCTGTATGTCTTCTTTGGAGAAATGTCTGTTTAGTTCTTTGACCCATTTTTTGATTGGGTCGCTTATTTTTCTGGAAATGAGCTACAGGAGTTGCTTGTATATTTTGGAGATTAATTCTTTGTCAGTTGCTTCATTTGCTATTATTTCCTCCCATTCTGAAGGCTGTCTTTTCACCTTGCTTATAGTTTCCTTCATTGTGCAAAAGCTTTTGAACTTAATTAGGTCCCATTTGTTTATTTTTGCTTTTGTTTCCATTACTCTGGGAGGTGGATCATAGAGGATCCTGCTGTGATTCATGTCAGAGAGTGTTTTGCCTATGTTTTCCTCTAGGAGTTTTATAGTTTCTGGTCTGACATCTATGTCTTTAATCCATTTTGAGTTTATTTTTGTGTATGATGTTAGAAAGTGTTCTAGTTTCATTCTTTTACAAGAGGTAGACCAGTTTACCCAGCACCACTTGTTAAAGAGATTGTCTTTTCTCCATTGGATATTCTTGCCTCCTTTGTCCAAGATAAGGTGTACATAGGTACGTGGATTTATCTCTGGGCTTTCTGTTTTGTTCCATGGATCTATGTTTCTGTCTTTGTGCCAGTACCATACTGTCTTGATGATTGTAGCTTTGTAGTAGAGGCTCAAGTCAGGCAGGTTAACTCCTCCAGTTCCCTTCTTCTTTCTCAAGATTGCTTTGGCTATTCGAGGTTTTTTTCTTTTTCCATACAAATTGTGAAATTATTTATTCTAGTTGTGTGAAAAATACCGTTGGTAGCTTGATAGGGATTGCATTGAAACTATAGATTGCTTTGAGTAGTATACTCATTTTCACTATATTGATTCTTCCAATCCATGAACATGGTATATTTCTCCATCTATTTGTGTCATCTTTGATTTCTTTCATCAGTGTTTTGCAGTTTTCTATATGTAGGTCTTTTGTTTCTTTAGGTACATTTATTCCTAAGTATTTTATTCTTTTTGTTGCAGTGGTGAATGGAATTGTTTCCTTAATTTCTATTTGTTTTCTCATTGTTAGTGTATAGGAATGTAAGGGATTTCTGTGCATTAATTTTATATCCTGCAACTTTACTATATTCATTGATTAGCTCTAGTAATTTTCTGGTGGAGTCTTTAGGGTTTTCTATGTAGAGGATCATATCATCTGCAAACAGTGAGAGTTTTACTTCTTTTCCAATCTGGATTCATTTCTTTTTCTGCTGTGGCCAAAACTTTCAAAACTATGTTGAATAGTAGTGGTGAGAGTGGGCATCCTTGTCTTGTTCCTGACTTTAGGGGAAATGCTTTCAATTTTTCACCACTGAGGATAATGTTTGCTGTGGGTTTGTCATATATAGCCTTTATTATGTTGAGACATGTTCCTTCTATGCCTGTTTTCTGGACGATTTTTATCATAAATGAATGTTGAATATTGTCAAAGGCTTTCTCTGCATCTATTGAGATAATGATTTGGTTTTTATACTTGAGTTTGTTAATGTGATGTATAACTTTGTTGATTTGTGCATATTAAAGATTTGTGCATATTTATCCCTGGGATAAAGCCCACTTGGTCATGATATATGATTTTTTTAATATGTTGTTCGATTCTGTTTGCTAGAATTTTAAGGATTTTCGCATCTAAGTTCATTAGTGATGTTGGCCTGTAGTTTTCTTCTCTTGTGGCATCTTTGTCTGGTTTTGGTATTAGGGTGAAGGTGGCCTCATGGAATGAGTTTGAAAGTTTACCTTCCTCTGCAATTTTCTGGAAGAGTTTGAGGAGGATAGGTGTTAGCTCTTGTCTAAATATTTGGTAGAATTGAGCTGTGAAGCTGTCTGGTCCTGGGGTTTTGTTTGCTGGAAGATTTCTGGTTACAGTTTTGATTTCCGTGCTTGTGATGAGTCTGTTAAGATTTTCTGTTTCTTCCTGGTTCAGTTTTGGAAAGTTATACTTCTCTAGGAATTTGTCCATTTCTTCCAAATTGTCCATTTTATTGGCATATAGTTGCTGATAGTAGTCTCTTATGACCCTTTGTATTTCTGTGTTGTCTGTTGTGATTTCTCCATTTTCATTTCTAGTTTTGTTGGTTTGATTCTTCTCCCTTTGTTTCTTGATGAGTCTGGCTAGTGGTTTGTCTATTTTATTTATCTTCTCAAAGAACCAGCTTTTAGCTTTGTTGATTTTTGCTATGGTCTCTTTTTTTTCTTTTGCATTTATTTCTGCCCTAATTTTTATGATTTCTTTCTTTCTACTAACCATGGGGTTCTTCATTTCTTCCTTTTCTACTTGCTTTAGGTGTAGATTTAGGTTATTTGACTTTTTTCTTGTTCCTTGAGGTAAGCCTGTATTACTATGAACCTTCCTCTTAGCACTGCCTTTACAGTGTCCCATAGGTTTGGGGTTGTTGTATTTTCACTTTAATTCCTTTATGTATATTTTGATTTCTTTTTTTATTTCTTCTGTGATTTGTTGGTTATTCAGAAGCATGTCGTTTAGCCTCCATATGTTTGTATTTTTAATAGTTTTTTTTTCCTGTAGTTCACATCTAATCTTACTGCATTGTGATCAGAAAAGATGCTTGGAATGATTTTAATTTTTTTAAATTTACCAAGGCTAGATTTATGGCCCAGGATGTCATCTCTCCTGGAGAAGCTCTTGTGTACACTTGAGAATAAGGTGAAATTAATTGTTTTAGGGTGAAATGTCCTATAGATATCAGTTAGGTCTAACTGGTCCATTGTATCATTTAAAGTTTGTGTTTCCTTGCTAATTTTCTGTTTAGTTGATGTATCCAAAGGTGTGAGGGGGTATTAAAGTCTCCCACTATTATTGTGTTACTGTTAATTTCCCCTTTCATACTTGCTAGCATTTGCCTTACATATTGCAGTGCTCCTATGTTGGGTGCATATATATTTATAATTGTTATATCTTCTTCTTAGATTGATCCTTTGATCGTTATGTAGTGTCCTTCTTTGTCTCTTTTCACGGCCTTTATTTCAAAGTCTATTTTATCTGATATGACTATTGCTACTCCTGCTTTCTTTTGGTCTCAATTTGCGTGAAATATCTTTTTCCAGCCCTTCACTTTCAGTCTGTATGTGTTCCTAGGTTTGAGGTAGGTCTCTTGTATACAGCATATATAGTGGTCTTGTTTTTGTATTCATTCAGCCAGTCTTTTTCTTTTGGTTGTAGCATTCAACCCATTTACATTTAATGTAATTACTGATAAGTATGATCCCATTGCCATTTTCTTTGTTGTTTTGGGTTCAAGTTTATGCACCTTTTCTGTGTTTCCTGTTTAGAGAAGATCATTTAGCATTTGTTGAAGAGCTGGTTTGGTGGTGCTGAATTCTCTCAGCTTTTGCTTGTCTGTAAAGCTTTTGATTTCTCCTTCATATTTGAATAAGATTCTTGCTGGATACAGTAATCTGGGTTGTAGGTTTTTCTCTTTCATCACTTTAAGTATGTCCTGCCATTCCCATCTGGTCTGAAGAGTTTCTATTGAAAGATCAAATGTTAGCCTGATGGGAATCCCCTTGTGTGTTATTTGTTGTTTTTCCCTTGATGCTTTTAATATATGTTCTTTGTGTTTGATCTTTGTTAATTTGATTAATATGTGTCTTGGGGTGTTTCATCTTGGATTTATCCTGTTTGGGACTCTCTGGGTTTCTTTGACTTGGGTGACTATTTCCTTCCCCATTTTAGGGAAGTTTTCAACTATTATCTCCTCAAGTATTTTCACATGGCCTTTCTTTTTGTCTTCTTCTTCTGGGACTCCTATGATACAAATGTTGGGGCATTTGACATAGTCCCAGAGATCTCTAGGTTATCCTCATTTCTTTCAATTCTTTTTTTCTCTCTGCTTCATTTATTTCTACCATTCTATCTTCTACATCACTTATCCTGTCTTTTGCCTCAGTTCCCTCCAGAGTGCTTTTGATCTCAGTTATTGCATTATTCATTATTGATTGACTCTTTTTTATTTCTTCTAGGTTCTTGTTAAACTTTTCTTGCATTTTCTCAATCCTTGTCTCCAGACAATTTATCTGTAACTCCATTTTGTTTTCAAAATTTTGGATCATTTTTACTATCTTTATTCTGAATTCTTTTTCAGGTATACTCCCTGTCTCCTACTCTTTTGTTTGGTTTGGTGGGCATTTATCATGTTCCTTTACCTGCTGAGTATTTCTCTGCCTTTTCATCTTGTTTAGGTTGCTGTGTTTGGGGTGGCCTTTCTGTATGCTGGCAGTTTGTGGTTCCTTTTTATTGTGGAGGTTCCTCCCTGTGGTTGGGGTTGGACGAGTGGCTTGTCAAGGTTTCCTGGTTAGTGAAGCTCGCGTTGGTGTTCTGGTGGGTGGAGCTAGATCTCTTCTCTCTGGAGTACAATGAAGTGTCCAATAGTGAGTTTTGAGGTGTCTCTGGGTTTGGTGTAACTTTTTGCCACCTGTATTTTTGTGCTCAGGGTTATGTTCCCGCTTTGTTGGAGAATTAGCTTAGTATGTCTTGCTCTGAAACTTGTTGGCTCTTGGATGGAGCTCGGTTTCAGTGTAGGTATGGAGGCTTTTGGATGAGCTCTTATTGATATATGTTCCCTGAAGTAAAGAGTTCTCTGGTGCTCTCAGGTTTTGGACTTAAGCCTCCTGCCTCTAGTTTTCAGTCTTATTCTTACAGTAGTCTCAAGACTTCTCCATCCATACAGGTCCGATGATAAAACATCTAGGTTAAAGGAGAAAAGATTCTCCACAATGAGGAACACCCAGAAAGGTTCACTGAGTTACATGAAAAAGAGAAGAGGGAGGAGGGAGATAGAGGTGACCAGGAGGAGAAGGGGGGGGGATCAAAAAGGGAAAGAGCAATCTAGCCAGTAATCAAATCCCTATGTGCTCTCCACAGCCTGGAACGCCAGAGAGGTTCACAGAGTTACATAGAGAAGAGAAGAGGGAGGAAGGAGATAGAGGTGACCAGAAGGAGAGGTGGGGGCGGGGCGTGGATCAAGAGAAGAGTGACAGATCTAGCCAGTAATCAGTTCCCTAAGTGTTCTCCACAGCCCGAAATACCCAGAGAGATTCACAGGGTTGGGTAGAAAAGAGAAGAGGGAGGGAGGAGGTAGAGATGACCTAGGGGAAAAAAGGAGAGTAATAAGGGGGAGAGGGCAATCAAGCAGTAATCATACTCCTAAGTAAAAATGGGTACGAGGATTGGATTCTTAAAGGTACAAAATTGATAACAAATACCAAAAAGCAAAGATTAAAAATCTAGAGCAGAGGTTAGACTCTCAAAAATACAATATTAAAAAAAAAAATCACAAAAGTTATAAAAACTATATATGAAGTTTGCTTTAAAAATAGGGTCCTTTTTTTGGCAAGGTGATAGTAGGTTATAAAAATGAAAATGAAAGGAGTAATATAGGACTTTAAAATTTTTTTAAATTAAATATTAAAAAAAATTTAATGATAATAGTAAAATATGTGTAGGAATTTCTCTGGAGCTGTTGTGGGCAGTGTAGGTTCAGCTCAGTTTCAGATAGTTCCTTGTTCCAGCTTACAGTCAGTCAGTTCAGTCGCTCATTTGTGTCCAACTCTTTGCAACCCCATGAATCGCAGCACGCCAGGCCTCCCTGTCCATCACCAACTCCTGGAGTTTACTCAGACTCATGTCCATCGAGTTGGTGATGCCATCCAGCCATCTCATCCTCTGTCATCCCCTTCTCCTCCTGCCCCCAATCCTTCCCAGCATCAGGGTCTTTTCCACTGAGTCAACTCTTCACATGAGGTGGCCAAAGTACTGGAGTTTCAGCTTTAGCATCAGTCCTTCCAATGAACACCCAGAACTGATCTCCTTTAGAATTGACTGGTTGGATCTCTTTGCAGTCCAAATGTAGTCGATGCTAATTACAAGGTTTAACCTGTTGTACCTGTCACTTCCAAAGCGGTTCCCTCTGTTTATTTTGGTTTCTTTTGTTCCCAAGTCTCTTCAGTGTCTAATTCCTGCCCTGACACAAGGGGGTGAAGGTGGTCATTTATTTAGGTTCACTTGTTCAGTCGTGCTGTGAGGAGGGAGGAACAATGCCAACAAATATCACTGGCATGTGTGGGGAGTGCTGCAGTGTCTCAGCCACACTGGGTTTGCCCCCATTCACAGCATGTGTGCTTTCTCAGTCTACACTGCTCAGGCTCCAGGCTGCTCTGCAGGGGAACTGTCTAAAGCCGGCCCGGGGTTGCATGCACTTCCCAGGTCTAAGCCACTCAGGTTCAGCTTCTCGGGTACTCCACAAAGGCACAGACTCGGTTGGGCCTGTGTTTTGTGCCCTTCCCAGGTCCGAGCAGTTCAGGTGACCAGGGGTTTGGTGGGCACACACTCCCCAGGTGTGGTGCGTCTTATCACCTCCCCCGTCCCAGCCGCTCAGTTTCCTTGGTGCACAGTGGGAGTGCCGTCTCAGGTGTGCCGTGTGTCTCTTCTTGGGAGCTGATCTCCCAGTGGATGTCAACCGTCCAGGATCCCAGGAAGACTTGTTAACAACTAGAAGCCTGCTCACAGTTTGGTACAGGATGCCATTTCTGGGGCCAAGATTGCCCTTTTCTGGCTCTGGCTGCCACCTGCCTGTCTCCTTGTCTCTGGCAGGGGATGGGCTGGTCCTCAACCTGTCTCCTCTGGTAATTGGCTCAGTCCTTTGTTCTGTGAGCGGGCCCTGCAGTGCCTTAGGTTAGGGCTTTCCGCCGGAAATGTCTCTCTCTCTGAGTTTGGGTTGCTATCTCACATTAGCACCCTCAGATTGCCCTTAGGGCATTCAGGCCCAGTCCTTACCCTAAGCAATGCAGCTGGTGCCTCCCTGTTCAGCCCCTGCTTGCTGGTGTCAGACACAGCATCTGGGCTACTTCTCTGCTGGGAGTTGACGTTAGGCATGTAATCTGTGGGTTTTATTTATTTATTTTTCCTCCTGGTTATGTTGCCCTCTGAGATTCCAAAACTCCCCACAGATCCGCCAGTGAGAGGGTTTCCTGGTGTTTGGAAACTTACCCTCTTTTACAACTCCTGCCTGGGACGGGTTCATCCATAACTCTTTTGTCTCTCTTTTTATCTTTTATATTTGTCCTACCTCCTTTTGAGGACAATGGGCTGCCTTTCTGGGTGCCTGGTGTCCTCTGCCAGCATTTAGAAGTTGTTTTGTGGTATTTGCTCAACGTTCAAGTGTTCTTTCAATAAATTTATGGGGGAGAAAGTGATCTCTCTGTCCTATTCCTCTGTCATCTTAGGACCACCCCTATCTGTGCCTTTTCTTTTTCCTGTATTATTCACCATACCCAATTCATCAGCAAGTAATATGTATCCTGCCTACTATATGTTGCTCTCAAATCTGTTCTCTTCCTTCCATACCTATTGCTTTTGTCTGTTAGGTCCTGCCTCACTAATTATTGCAGCAGTTCCTTTATTTGCCTTCTTACTGTCAGTCTTGTTTCCTGTCAATGAATTTGACTGAAGCTAGAGTAATCTTTGTAAAGGTTAAATTGGATCATGCCATCCTTGGCTTAGAATTCTTCTGTCTTCTCTCTGACCTTACAGTCAAGTATAAACTCTTTAAAATTAAACACAAAGATCCATAGGATTTGACTTTTGTCTGCTTTTTTAACTTCAACTTTCACCTCTTTAAACAATCTCTACTCATTGTCAGGCTTCTTTCACTTTCCACTTTTTATTATGTCAAAAATTAATATGAAAAATTAGGAAGATATTTATGTTAAATATCTTAAATAGTTTTAATAAGTATCTCAAATCCTCCCTTTAAAAATTTCTTTAATTTGCACATCTTTCACTTTTTATTCATTTTTTACATATTAAAACTTTATAGTATTTTAAAAATAGACAAAGGACCATTTAGGCTATCATCAGCAAATATTGATTATCATTAACTGCATAATTATATTTAACATGATTTTTTGATCATTCATTTCATGGGTTCTGTGGATCTCAAAAGTGAATCCATAAAGTATCTGAATCTCCTTTATGTTGCTGCTGCTGCTACTGCTAAGTCACTTCAGTCATGTCCGACTCGGTGTGATCCCATAGACAACAGCCCCACCAGGCTTCCCCGTCCCTGGGATTCTCCAGGCAAGAACACTATGTTCTATAAGTAACTTTATGTTATGTTATGTTATATAAGTCTCCTTATATTGAAGTAAGCTACCAGTTCATAGATTTCAGAAAGAAGTTACATGTTGAGATGAATCCTAACATACCCTCTGAGATAGCTAAGCTTTTAGTAGTCTAATTGTAGAAGTGGAAAATTGGAAATTGAAATAAGATCCTTCTCCAAATAGTCAACTTTCAAAACATCTGAGCTAATTTTTGCTTTAGAGATCATATAATCAGTCTTATTTGTTCTTTTTGACATTAATATAGTGATTCCATTAATTAAATTCTCAATTGTAAGATAATGGTGTGTTCGATTGAAATCTGGGAACAAAAAAATTGGTGGTGATTGTGGTTTAGTCACTAAGTTGTGTCTGACTTTTGAGATCTCATGAGCTGTAGCCCACTAGGTTCCTCTGTCCATGAGATTTTCTAGGCAAGAATACTGGAGTGGTCTGCCATTTCCCTCCAGGGGATCTTCCAGACCTTGGGACCAAATTCGTCCTCTCCTGCATTGCAGGCAGATTCTTTACCACGGAGACACTAGGGAAGCCCTAACAAAAACATTAGAACTTTTTAGATGAAATCCACTTATTCTGATAGCCAGAGAGTCTGGTAAAAATAGGAAGAGATTAATAGGGGTGTGTGTGTGTGTGTGTGTGTGTGTGTGTGTGTGTGTTTAACTTTTGAAGATACACGGGATGTTCCATTTCTGCCTGCAATGAAATTTATCAAGAATTATAGTCAGACTAAAAATTGCTCTCAGAGTGATTATACCTTTTCTAATATCACCTACTGATTTTACAGTAAATGTCTAGGCTACAAAAGTTGAAATGAGAACACAATTCATTTTTCTTGACTCTGTTAAAAATAGCATTATCAAACATTTTGTAATGTTTCTCTCATATATTGGGCTGTCGCAAAGAAATAAACCTCCACTTGCTCTCATGACAGTAGACAATAAATTGACTGATATAATTCAGTTGAGAAGTTGAAAAATGCATTGAAAATAATGGGGCATAACATTGTAGGGTTAACATTTATTCATAGATGATGCAATTAAATAAAACAGGCATTAACTTCAAGGTCAGTCAGTAAAGTAATAAAATTGAATATTTTAATTGAATTGTAATTGCTTCCCATTGATACATGCAAGTAAAGTAAAATAGATGTCAACTCTGCAAATTATGGCTCTTCCTCCTAATTAATTTCTTAATTCTGCATGGAGTTATCCAGTGCCTAGATCTTGTTGTGGGTTTATTCATCCACCCAGCTTCCATCAAGGAATGTCTATAATACATGATTAAATGCTTAGGTGTCAGGATTTATGGTAAATTTTTCTCTACTTTGGAGAAAATTTTGTTAATAACTTTAACTTATTTATGTATTTATTAATTTATTAATATTGGGCTTCCCTGATAGCTCAGTTGGTAAAGAATCCACCTGCAATGCAGGAGACCCCAGTTCGATTCCTGGGTTGGGAAGATCCCATGGAGAAGGGAAAGGCTACTCACTCCAGTATTCTGGCCTAGAAAATTCCATGGACTGTATAGTCCATGGGATCACAAAGAGTTGGACATGACTGAGTGAATTTCATTTTCACTTTCATTATTAATATTAATATTTTTGATGTTTGCATTTATATAAATGTTATTAAATATTACTGTCTCAATGATTATAAAGGTTTTCATAAGGGAACTAGAAACACTGAAACACATTCCACAACTGACGGATTCAGGAGGTAAATTGAACAGACTTTTAGGGTTTTGGTGAAGCACAGTTTATGTCCTTTCATGACCCAGCCTTTGCTAGAGAAGAGACACCTAAATTGAATGAATCTGAAAAAGAAACATTTTTTTCAAAAACTAGGATAAATTGAAGCTTTTAGATAAAGTTGAATTGCATTGAAAAAGCCGGTGAACCATTGTGGCTTTTTCATAGGCTTTTCACAGTCCCTCAAAGGTTCTAATGTTGTATAAAATAAAATGCGAATGATGACATTACAAAGATTAGGATAGAGATTTCAAATTATACTGAAATTGTATTGGGTCTAGATACTAGCATTTATTCAAAGTAAGAGAAGATTATGACTTTGGACTGGCTACACTTACCAGTTAAATGCTTACTGCTTAAAAATTGAAAATAGAATGAATATATAAGATGGATCTTAAAATTACTGAGGTATTGTTATATATTCATATATTCTAAAATGGTTCTATATAGTGAGTCATTTGAGAGCAAATATATTGGTGTATTACCATCTTTCTTTAGCTGAGCTTAGAAATATAAATGAATTCTTGTTGATAAAACAAGTAAATTAAACTAAGAAGTTATTTATTTTGTTAAGCTTTGTGTTAGATATTAACTCAAACATTGACTTTATTATTTAAAATATTTCTCTCTAAAGTACTTAAAGCATAAATCCAGCGATAAATATATTTTAGTGATACTAATATGACCCTGTCCTTCCATTCTCACTTATGAATGATCTTAAATGTCAGAATTCTCTGTGCATATCATCTAGTTAAAAAATACCAAAACCAAAATACATGAGATAAAGATTAACATATTTGAGCTTCATATTTATAGATAAGCTAACAGGTTTGTTTTTTATGTTGAAGTGATCTGTCTCTCCAGATCCTTCTTTTAAAATTATCTTAATAACTGTCTTCTTCCATTTAGAGAAATTAAATATCATAAAGATTGTACATACAATGCTAAGATGTTTCTAAATGAAGAAAATGTGTTAAAAAATTAAATATTCATTTATTATATTTATAAAAATAAGTTACAAAGAGTTTTCATTTGCATATAGTTTAGTATTTATGGAAACATCAGTGTTTTAGGCAGTAAAAAATTTCTTGAGAAAAGTTCCATATCTGAGTATATTCCAGGGTAGTATGAATAATCTTCCTACCACATCCCTAACTATCATCATCCCCTGTGTGATGGTATACCAATTTAGAAGAGATCTCAGAGATCAGGGTGGCTTTAGGCCATTGATTTCTCAAGGTCAGGAGCTTGAATTGCTAGGGATCTATTGCTAGGGATGAATTGCTAGGGATCTCTGGATCTAGTCCAGGAAAATATTTTATAAAAACAATTTGAAGTGCATGTCTTATGGATAGTGATCATGAGATCCCCAGTAATTTGTCACTTTATAATGAACAGAAAAATGAAAGGAAAGACAGATTGCACTTGGGCTGAGTAACCAGCATCAGAAGAAAAGGACTTGAGTAGACGTTACCAACCACAGTAACAAATGTGTATTATATACAGTGTTAAAGTAGATTAATTGAGATAAATATGTACACTATTGTGTGAAATCTAGACAAGCTGTTTCATTATTAAAACTTAGATTTTTTTGGAAATGAAATTTAGCCTATTTAAATAGTATCATCTCATGAGATATAATAAAAATTGCTAAATCATTTGGTAAGCCAAGGATGCCTACCAAAGTCTCCAGACATAATCTCTGGTAAATTTACAATGTGTGAAAATTGTTTCTCAGGTCCCATGTTTCCTTGGGATTACATGTCCATTGGAATAATCTATTGATGTGTGTATGTGAAGTGTCATTACTGATTGGTCTGCCCTGTGTGAAATACCTAAATCATCAGACTGTGGCTGGAAATAATGCCTACCATCCTCACCAAACATGGTGTAGACCCTATTACCAAAATATAAAGACTTATACATGCAGCTTATTTCATTATTAGCTCTGAGAAAAAATGTACTGCTTTTATTTTAGCTATTTTTCCTAGTGAAATGATATGTGTTTCAGAAAAATATTTGAGAATCTTCCTTAAAGCTTTAAAGCTTGTTTTTTTTTTAATTGGAAGCTAATTACTTTACAATATTGTGGTGGTTTTTGCCATATATTCATATGAATCAGCCATGGGTGTACATGTGTTCCCCATTCTGACCCTCCCTCCCACCTCCCTCTCCATCCCATCCCTCAGGGTCATCCCAGTGCATCAGCCATGAGCACCCTGCCTCATGCATTGAACCTGGACTGGCAATCTATTTCACATATGATAATATACATGTTTCAGTGCTATTCTTTCAAATCGTCCCACCCTTGCCTTCTCCCACAAAGTCCAACAGTCTGTTGTTTACATCTGTGTCTCTTTTGCTATCTCTCATATAGGGTCATCATTACCATCTTTCTAAACTCCATATATATGTGTTAATATACTGTATTGGTGTTTTTCTTTGTGATTTATTTCACTCTGTGTAATAGGCTCCAGTTTCATCCACCTCATTAGAACTGATTCAAATGCCTTCTTTTAATAGCTGAGTAATACTCCATTGTGTATATGTACCACAGCTTTCTTATCCATTCATCTGCCGATGGACGTCTAGGTTGCTTCCATGTCCTGGCTATTATAAACAGTGCTGCGATGAACATTGGGGTACACGTGTCTCTTTCAATTCTGATTTTCTCAGTGTGTTGTATGCCCAGCAGTAGGATTGCTGGATCATAAGGCAGTTCTATTTCCAGTTTTCTAAGGAATCTCCACACTCTTCTCCATAGTGGCTATACTAGTTTGCATTACCACCAACAGTGTAAGAGGGTTCCCTTTTCTCCATACCCTCTCCAGCATTTATTGTTTGTAGACTTTTTGATAGTAGGCATTCTGATCTGCATGAGATGGTACCTCATTGTGGTTTTGATTTGTGTTTCTCTGATAATGAGTGATGTTGAGCATCTTTTCATGTGTTTATTAGCCAACCTGTGGATGGTATTGGATGAGTGGCTTGTCAAGGTTTCCTGGTTAGGGACGCTCACGTCGGTGTTCTGGTAGGTGCAGCTGGATTTCTTCTCTCTGGAGTGCAATGAAGTGTCCAGTAGTGAGTTTTAAGGTGTCTATGGGTTTGGTGTGACTTTTGGCCGCCTGTATTTTTGTGCTCAGGGTTATGTTCCTGCTTTGTTGGAGAATTAGCTTAGTATGTCTTGCTCTGAAACTTGTTGGCTCTTGGGTGGAGCTTGGTTTCAGTGTAGGTATGGAGGCTTTCGGTTGAGCTTTTGTCGATTGATAGTCCCTGAATTCAGGCATTTTCTGGTATTCTCAAGTTTCAGATTTAGGCCTCCTGCCTCTGGCTTTCAGTCTTATTCTTACAGTAGTCTCAAGACTTCTCCATCCATACAGGTCCGATGATAAAACATCTAGGTTAAAGGAGAAAAGATTCTCCACGATGAGGGACACCCAGAGAGGTTCACAGAGTTAAATGAAGAAGAGAAGAGGCAGGAAGGAGTTAGAGGTGACCAGGAGGAGAACATGGGGAATCAAAAGGGGAGAGACCAGTCTAGCCAGTAATCAATTTCCTATTTGTGTACACAGTCTGGAACACTCCGAGAGGTTCACGGAGTTCCATAGAGAAGAGAAGAGGGAGGAAAGGACATAGAGGTGACCAGGAGGAGAGGAGGGGCAGTCAAAAGGAGAGGGACCAATCTAACCTCTGATCAGTTCCCTAAGTTTTCTCCACAGCCTGGAACACCCAAAGAGATTCTCAGAGTTAAGTAGAGAAGAGAAGGGGGAAGGAGGAGATAGAGGGGCCCTTGGGGAGGAAAAAGGAGTGTCAAAGGGAAGAGAGCAATCAAGCCAGTAATCACACTCCTAAGTTAAAATGGGTACTGATTTTGGTTTCTTAAAGTACAGAATTGATAACAAATACCAAAAAGCAAAGGTTAAAAATCTAGAGTAGATGTTAGACTCTCAAAAATACAATGCTAAAAAAGCAAAACAAAATCATGAAAGTTATATAAAACAATATGAAATTTGCTTTAAAAATAGGGTCTTTTTTTCCCAAGGTAATATTAGGTTTAAAAATGAAAATTAAAGGAGTAATAAAGAACTTAAAAATTTTTTAAAAAATTGTTTAATTTAAAAATGATAATGGTAAAATATGTCTAGGAATTTCTCTGGAGCTGTTGTGGGCAGTGTGTGGTCAGTTCAGTTTCACATAGTTCCTTGTTCCAGCTTATACTTCTTCTCAAGGTCTATAGGTCCCTTCCAATGTAGCCAGTGCTAACTACAGGGTTTTAATCTGTTGCACCTGTCACTTCCAAAGCTGTTCCCACTTTGTTTACTTTGGCTTCTTCTGTTTGCAAGTCTCTTCAGTATCTACCTTCCACCCTGACACAAGGGGGCAAAGGTGGTCATTTATTTAGGCTCACTTGTTCAGTTGTGCTGCGGGGAGGGAGGAACACTGGAAACAAATATCACTGGCATGTATGGGGAGCGCTCACAGTGCCTGGGCCACACTGGGTTTGCCTCCCACTCACGGCGTGTGTGCCTTTCCAGTCTACACTGCTCAGGCTCCAGGTTGCTCTGCCAGGGAACTGTCTGAAGCAGGCCCTGGGTTGCATGCACTTCCCAGATCTCCGCCACTCAGATTCAGATTCTCAGGTACTCCACAAAGGCACAGACTCAGTTGGGCCTGCATTTTGTGCCCTTCTCAAGTACAAGAAGGTCAGGCGATCAGAAGCTTGGCGAGCGTACTCTTCCCAGCTGGGCGGTGAGTTTTATCACTTCCCCGGTCCCAGCTGCTCAGTGTCCTGGGTGCGCAGTGGGAACACTGTCTCAGGTGTGCTGTTGTCTCTTCTGAGGCGCTGATCTCTGGCTGTGACCCTCCTGATGGATATCAACCGTCCAGGATCCCAGGAAGACTTGGTTAGCAACTGGGAGCCTGCTCACAGTTTGCTAGGGGATGCTGTCTCTGGGGCTGAGTTTGCCCCTTTCCTTCAGGCTCTGACTGTCACCCACCTGCCTCCCTGTCTCATCAGCGGGGGATGGGCTGGTCCACAGCTGGCTAACTCTCCTCTGGTATTCGCTCAGTCCTTTGTTCTGTGAGCAGTCTGGCAATGCTTTAGGTTAGAGCTTTTTGCAGGAAAGTTCTCTCTCTCTCTCTCTCTCTCTCTCTCTCCTTTTTTTTTCCCTCCCTGGCTATCCCACAGTTTGGGTTACTATCTCAGGTTAGCTCCCTCAGATTGCCCTCAGGGCATTCAGGCCTGGTCCTAACCCTGAGCAGTGCAGCCAGCGCCTCCCTGTTAAGCCCCAGCTTTCTGGTGGCGGATGCAAGTGTCTAGGCTACTTCTCTGCTGGGAGTTGCAGTTAGGCACTTAATCTGTGGGTTTTATTTATTTACTTTTTCCTCCCAGTTATGTTGCCCTCTGAGATTCCAAAACTCCCCACAGACCCGCTGATGAGAGGGTTTCCTAGTGTTTGGAAACTTCTCCTCTTTTAAGACTTCGTCCCCAGGATGGATCTCTGTCCCTAACTCTTTTGTCTCTCGTTTTATCTTTTATATTTTGTTCTACCTCCTTTTGAAGACAATGGGCTGCCTTTCTGGGTGCCTGGTGTCCTCCGCGAGTGTTCAGAAGTTGTTTTGTGGTATTTGCTCAGCGTCCAAATGATCTTTCAATGAATTTGTAGGGGAGAAAGTGGTCTCCCCATCTTATTCCTCCACCATCTTAGGACCGCCCCCAAAAGCTTTAAAGTTTTATTTATTCTAATTGTTTCAGCTCCATAGGATTTTCAGTGCTTATCCTAGGAATAAATAAATTGAAAATATTTCTTTGAATACACAAAAATCTTGAAATAATCGACTAATTTTTACCATGGTATGCTTCTATGATGAATATGGGTTCATCGGGAAAAAATGTTCTCAATGTGACTTATGTTTACATATTTTACTGACTCTCTTATCTAAAGGCAAGCCAAATCACTTTACTGGTATGTCATGGAATACAGCCATCTTTGAAATGAGGTATAACAGATATTTCTCTAATAGTTCAGACCTGGGGCCTGATAACTTTGCAGTGAATTTAAAGACTGCAAGGAAAATGGGAAGACTCTGGATTTGATCTTTCAGTGCCAACCTATATAAAGCCATGTGCTCTTAAAATACTTTTCATGCATTTTAGATAGGTATTTATTTACTCCCAGATCCTTATTAAGAACACAAAACATAAATTCATAGATTCAGTCATGAGAGACTGAAAGCATTATAAACATCACTGTGAATTAGGAATGAATAGAATACAAAATAGTTCAGAACTGAAGCTGTGGGGCTGTACTACCAAGGGTCAGGAAATAGGCAAAAGTAATTGGACGATCATAGCCCTCTATGAGGGAGAACCTGAAAAAGATAAAAATAAAGCATCCATTAAAGAAAAAGCAATCAGTTAGAAAACTAAATCACTCAAAACAGTATGATGTGAAAAGAAACAATTAGAAATTTCGGCAGTGAAATATGGTCATTTAAAAAACAAAATATTGCAGTGGGCAGAATAAACTCTAGATGAACCAAGTCAAAGAGAGAATGAGTGAAGCAGAAAAAAATAATTCACCCAGAAGGCAATTCCTAGGTCAGAAAGATCCCCTGGAAAAGGGAATGGATAGGCACTCCAGTATTCTGCCTAGAAAGTTCCATGGACAGAGGAGCCTGGAGGGCTGCAGTCTATGGAGGTCTCAAAGACCTGGACCTGACTGAGTGACTAACACTTTTCTATGGTTTTGAATGTGTGTTAAAAATTACCAGTGATTACTGAAAGAGTAGAAATCCAGTATACAGCTTTCTAATCAGCCAAGAAAACAGGCAAAACACTGTTTTGATCTTTTTTTTGTTTATTTTTTGGTATGAGGCAGAAAATGGCAAAGGAAAAATGATATATAAAGTTTAATATAACAAGAAGTCCACAATAAGGTGACAGAAACAGGTCCAGAAAAAAAAATGTAGAATATAAAAAATATAAAATATTTAAGCTCAATTCTGTGAACTTGTATTTATAAGATAGAATAAAATTTTTCAAACCCTGGTTATGTGTAAATCAGAAAAATATTAACAAAAGAAAGCTGAAATTATAATGTTGATAAATAGAATGTATGATAAAAGTCATATGTGGAGATGAAAAGCTCACTACTTCTCGATAAAGGAATAATATTCTCAAAAGTTTTAGAAATTATGAATTTGTGTGTAACAACTTACTTCTCAAGCGTATAAAACAAAATTGACAGAATTATAACAAACTATTAAAACCAAAATCGTACTGAGAGTTTATACCACCCCTTTATTTGAAATAATAGTTCATGTAAATAAAATATTAGTAAGGTCATAGAAGATTTGAACAGCAGAATTAACAATTAAGGTCATGATTTTGTGTGTTTAAGTATAAAATCTTATTTTGCAAAACTAAGATCATGGCATCCAGTCCCATCACTTCATGGCAAATAGATGGGGAAACAATGGAAACAGTGAGAGACTTTATTTTGGGGGGCTCCAAAATCTCTGCAGATGGTGACTGCAGCCATGAAATTAGAAGATGCTTGCTCCTTGGAAGAAAAGCTATGACCAACCTAGACAGCATATTAAAAAGCAGAGACTTTGCCAACAAAGGTCCATCTAGTCAAAACTATGGTTTTTTTCAGTAGTCATATATGGATGTAAGAGTTGGACTATAAAGAAAGCTGAGTGCTGAAGAATTGATGCTTTTAAACTGTGGTGTTGGAGAAGACTGTTCAGAGTCCGTTGGACAGCAAGGAGATCCAACCAGTCCATCCTAAAGGAAATCAGTCTTGAATATTTATTGGAAGGACTGATGCTGAAGCTGAAAAACTGACTCATTGGCAAAGACTGATTCTGGGAAAAGACTGAAGGCAGGAGGAGAAGGGGATGACAGAGGTTGAGATGGTTGGATGGCATCACCGACTCAATGAACATGAGTTTGAGCAAGCTCTGAGAGTTAGTGATGGACAGGGAAGCCTGCATGCTGCAGTCCACAGGGTCACAAAGAGTTGGGCACGACTCAGTGACTGAACTGAACTTGCTTTCAACAGATCCACTTTCCAAGCACAGATGGGGCATTTATAATATGTAATTATCTATAAGTCATGAAGAAACTTTACCAAATTTTGAAGAATTGTAGTATAAAGATATAGTCTTGACCATATGCAGTCAAATTAGGAAAAAAAAGTAGTAGAAGTAAACAAACATGTTTGACACAAGAGTAATCTTAAATAACAATAAAAATGACAAAATATTGACAACTGAATGACAACAAATGTGCCATTTTCAAATCTTTTGGGATGCAGCTAAATTGGTATTTAAAATCTTTCTATTAAAAAAATAAGAAATATGTAAATATAAATGAATCAAGTGTTCAAATCAAGAATCCAGAATAAATAAACTACTGAATAAATATAAATAGAAGCAAGGAAGTAATAAAAGTAAGAGTAAAGTTTATGAAATTAAAAGTCAGAGAAAATATTAAAAACAGCAAAAAACTGGCACCTTGATGAAACTCCTCAAGTTGCCAAATATGTGACAAAATCTATCTAACGTAAAAGACTGGTCACCAATAAAGTCTTCTACCTTATGTGAATTCATGAAATAAATAGCCTTTGTTTAGAGATGTTTCAGTATTATTAAGAAAAGATGATGAGTAGTCTATTAGAAAAATGGTCGAAGAATATGAAGAGTCATTTCACAGTAAAAAATAAAAATTATAAATCTGGCTGCAAATTTCTGAAAAACATGTTCCACTGCAATCATACAAGAGTTGCTATTCAGTCACCAGTTAGTGTCTAACTCTTTGCAACCGCACTGACTGTAGCATGCCAGGCTTCCCTGTCCCTCATTATCTCCTGGAGTTTGCCCAAATCGTGTCCATTGCATCAGTGATGCCATCCAATGAACTCATCCTGTTACCCTTTTTACCTCCTGCCTTCAGTTTTCCCCAGCATCAGGGTCTTTTCCAATAAGTCACCTGTTCACATCAGGTGGCCAAAGTATTGGAGATTCAGCTTCAACATCAGTACTTCCAATAAGTATTCAGGGTTGATTTCCTTTAGGATTGACTGGTTTCATCTCCTTGCTGTCCAGGGGACTCTCTGGAGTCTTCTCCAGCACTGCAGTATGAAAGCCTCAATTCTTAGGCACTCTGCCTTTTTTATGGTCCAACTCTCACATCTGTACATGACTACGAAAGACCATAGCCTTGACTATATGGACCTTTGTCAGAAAAGTGATATCTTTGCTTTTTAACACACTGTCTAGGTTTGTCATAGGTTTCCTGCCAAGAACCAATCGTCTTCTGTTTTCATGGCTGCAGTCACCAGCCACAGTGATTTTAGAGCCCAAGAAGAAGAAATCTACCACTGCTTCCAGCTTTTCTTCTTCTATTTGCTGTGAAGTATGGGTATCCAAAATCACTGCAGATGCTAATTGCAGCCATGAAATTAAAAGACCCTCACTCCTTGGAAGGAAAGTTATGACCAACCTAGACAGCATATTAAAAAGCAGAGATATTACTTTGCCAAAAAAGGTCTGTCTAGTCAAGGCTATGGTTTTCCAGTAGTCATGTATGGATGTGAGAGTTGGACTCTAAAGAAAGCTGAGTGCCAAAGAATTGATGCTTTTGAACTGTGATGTTGGAGAAGACTCTTGAGAGTCCCTTGGACAACAAGGAGATCCAACCAGTCCATTCTAAAGGAGATCGGTCCTGTGTGTTCATTGGAAGGACTGATGTTGAAGCTGAAACTCCGATACTTTGGCCACCTTATGCGAAGAGCTGACTCATTTGAAAAAACCCTGATGCTCGGAAAGATTGAGGGCAGGAGGAGAAGGGGATGACAGAGGATGAGATGGTTGGATGGCATCACTGACTCAATGGACATGGGTTTGGGTAGACTCGGCAGTTGGTGATGGACAGGGAGACCTGGCGTGCTATGGTTCATGGGGTCAGAAAGTATCGGACACGGCTGAGTGACTGAACTGAACTGATAGAGATGTTGTGTTTGGCAGAGGTAGGGAAAGGTTTCCATAAACAATACTTTACCCATAAATAAGAGATAGAATTATAACACTCTAGCTATGATAACTGAAAGTAAATTCTACATAAGTTGAATATCTCAATGTGAATACAAAGTTTTAAAACTTCAAAAGGAAAATATAAAAGACACATTATTTCCTTGGGGAAGGAAAGAATTTATTACAAAGAAAGGAAAAACATTTTTAAGTAACAATTCTTTTGACTACTATAAGGTTAAATTTTTTATGTTTATCAAAAGACCTTCCCCCAATAAAAAAGTGTAATAACAAGCCACTGGTTAGCAAAATGTTTACTGTGCCCATAATGATGAAGAATCAGCATTCAGAATATATCAAGAACAATTAATCATCAAATAAAAGGGAAAACAGCATTTAAAAAACCAAATGATTTTAATAAGCAGTTCACAGAAGTGAAAACCTGAATGAATGGGCAATGAAATATGGAAAAGTGCTTATTTTTAATAGTAATCATAAGGTTAAAACTAATACAAGTATCCAAAACATTTTTTATATGTCTGTGTATATCAGATTGGCAAAGATGAAAAATCTGATATTAAACTGTTTTCATATTATAGGAACTAGGGGTTTATTTCCTTGATGGTGAAAGTACAAAGTAACAATACTTCTTTGGAGAGCAATTTGGCAATATATAGTAGACTTGAAGATTACATATATAGGTATAAATATATATATATATGTAAAATAGCAATTATATTATAGTTTTTCTACACTATCATGGTAATTTTACATATATGCATATTTAATGCAGCACAGAAAGTTCTTCCTAGTAGAAAAACAGACATTAGAAATAAGTCATTGCCCAGCTGTCCACCTACTGGAAAATGGACATGTAAATTCCATAATGAAATAGAACAGTAAAGATGGATGGACCAGAGCCACAGTAATCAATATAAATAAATCTTTCATTAACAAAGGGAACTGGAAAAAAACAAAAGTTATCATTCATGTTAAAATTTGATATACATGAACAACATCAAATATTGTTTTGGATATGTACACTTGTAATAAAATTATAAAAGCATAGTTGGGAAATACTTGATAAGAGTGGTTATTCATGTTGAAAGACTAGGGAAAATAGATTAATTAGGGGTAGATATACTGTGAAATTCTATTATGTTGGTGATGTTTATTTCTTGAAGTTGTGGAGGAAATATGGCAAGATATTTATGTTTATTAAATCTGAGTGATGATTACATATGTGTTTGTTTCAAAATATTTCATTTACTTATTCATTTTAAACTTTGAAAAGTGTTCTACATGAATAGAGACTAGAATAAGTCAGTGATTACTTCATCAATGTGTTTACCCAGCCAACTGAAATTTTGCTTTTAGTGAATACACCACGATAAGGGTGCCATGAAGGGAGTTGACTTAATCTACCTAGTGCTACTAGTTTGAGTTGTTTGCTTTGGCTTTACTATATGAGAATCCTCAATCTTTATCTGACTTCCCTTTTATTATTCTGTATGTGATTATAACAAATATCATGTTACCAAAACAGGCATCCAACTACAAGCAGAAAATTGTTACTCAGTTCGTATATTCAATAAGCTAAATGGTTTAAACCAATAAAAATGTAAAAATAGCATATTTAAATAAGCTTAAGCTACTGCAAATACTATGGATGTAAATATCTAAAGTGAGTTCATTCATTTCATAGCTGAATTGTGGCATGTGATTTTTTCCCCCTGGAAGATGAATTTTGGAATGTGGGACGAGTTCCTGTTGTCCACAGTAGTCTACCTATACCCCATCACTCACATAAACTCTGCTGTTACCAGTTGGAACACTTTCATCAGAGATTATGCACATGCTACTGGTACTGTAATGATTTTTCAGAGTCTTTTTTTCTTAGAAAACACTGTCACACAAGTGGTCATTAAAATAAGCTGTCATTTAATTTGGTAATATTTCTGTTCATGTGTTATTAAGTGAATTAATTATATAGGCTTACAGCCTACCACTCTCTTGTTTTCTACTTTTATTCTCCAAATAAGTTTGAAATTTATACAAAATAGGTGTGTCAGAAAAATTCTCACTGTTGTCTCCATGAGTAAAAACAAATTATAATAATTAAAATGCCTTGGATTTCAATTTCATATCTTCTAAATGATAGTTTTTTTCCTACCCTAATTACAGTTCCTCAAAAATGAAAAAGGGATTGAAACAATGCATCTGGTAGTTGATGAGCAATTAAAAAATGAACTGGAATGAAACTTACTTTTCAGGAGCAAGAAAAGCAGTTACCCAAGGGGAATAGAAAAATAAATACTAGCAAAGTAAATTTTGCTTTAGAATCAGAGCACTTTAAAATATATATACACTAGTTTCCTAGGCAAAGAGGAACCAAGGGAATGGAAATGTGTTTTTAAACCTCCAGTTTAATAGTTATGTAAAAAAAATATTTGACCTTTCTTGGCAGGTTTAGATCCAGATAAGCATCTTGGAAAAACCTTGGATCAAATGGAGCCCTATCTCTTAGAGGTAAGAATTTAGAGTATTTCTCAAAATACAGGCATCTAAAGGAGGAAAATAAACAATGCCATGATATGCTGATTATACAATCAATTTTTAGAAATTCTCAGATACATTGATGATACAGCTTTGTGATAAAATTAAACCTCAGATGGGTATGAAAGTGTTTAAAATTAATTACAAAAGTTATGACTACTCTGTTGCGCTCGCTAAAAGAATAATTAAGTAAGCTATATTAAAAAGGAAATTGTTTGTCAAAAAGTTTACTTTTATTTTCCCTGGTAACTCAGACAGTGAAGAATCTGCCTGCAATGCAAGAGACCTGGATTTAATCCCTGGGCTAGAAAGATTCCCTGGAGAAGGGAATGGCAGCCCACTCCATTAGTCTTGCCTGGAAAATTCCATGGACAGAGGAGCCTGGCAGGCTGCAGTCAATTGCAGCCTGAAAAGAGTTGGACACGACTGAGCGACTGACACTTTCACTTTCAAAGTACAGTCCCTGATGGTCTCCATGATAAGGTGCATTTCCATCAGAAATACAAGAGAAAATTTCCTTTATAGATTATCTAATCTAACCTCTTTTCTTTTACCAATTAGGAAATTACCTTGCCGAGTAGTAAACAAATTATCCCGAGGCTTCAGGTTACAACTGTTTATCATTGTCAAAGTCTAAATGTGTTTTAAATATTAAAGAAAGATCTTGTTATTTTTACTCTATTAACTGTATTATATTTTATTAGAATTAGGGGTCAAATGTTAGGATTAGTATGGCAATTCTGAATTAACGAGAATAGTGTAACTTGGATTTTTGAAATTTTACAGTTACAAAAAATGAAAAAGAAAATCACCCTACTTCTGTGAAAGAAGGAAACTCCTCTATTAAGTTACCATTTTTCCCTCCCATGTTCTTCATCAAATTGTCTCTGGACACTGTTAATGCCAGTGCTGTAATATGAACTGTTAGCAGTTACACCTGTCAGTAACTGTATGTGTTTCACATTTTTCTTTCAGATATTTGATTATTTTATGGCTTATCAATATGTACCAAATGCTTAGAAATCCCTAAAATGTTCATTTCTTGTTTTACTAAGCGTTATGCTTGTACTTAGTCACTCAGTTGTGTATGATTCTTTGCAACCCCATGGCCTGTAGCCCACCAGGCTCCTCTGTCCATGGAATTTTCCAGGCAAGAATACTGGAGTGGGTTTCCATGCCCTCCTTCAAGGAATCTTCCCACCCAGGAATCAAACCCAGGTCTTCCGCATTGCAGGCAAATTCTTGACTGTCTGAGTCACCAGGAAAGCCCAAGAATACTAGGGTAGGTAGCCTATCCCTTCTCCAGGGGATCTTCCTGACCCAGTAATTGAACCAGGCTCTCCTGCATTACAGGTAGAGTCTTTACCCAGCTGAGCTACCATGGAAGCCCACCAGGGAAGCCCCTTATTAAGCATTATTAAGCATCTAACATGTGCTAGGAAAATCAGTTCAGTTCAGTTCAGTCACTCAGTCGTGTCTGACTCTTTGTGATCCCATGGACTGCAGCACGCCAGGCCTCCCTGTCCATCAACAACTCCCGGAGTTTACCCAAACCTATGTCCATTGAGTCGGTGATGCCATCCAACCATCTCATCCTCTGTCATCTTCTTCTCCTCCCGCCTTCAATCTTTCCCAGCATCAAGGTCTTTTCCAATGAGTGACATAAATAGTAAAAGATTTGGAAATGAGCTAGGAAAAGATTTGAAAATGAGCTAGGAAAATAGCAAAAGATTGAAATGATTATATAATTGTGACAAATTATTTTGATTTCTAGATACTTTGATATCATTTATGATGGACATGGCTGCTTTCCATGCCCCTCTGATAGGACTCTTTTCACAGTAATTTGTTCTATGCCCAGCATATCTATGTTCACATCTATTCACTACCATTGGGCTAAATTTTGCTTCTACAAAAGCAGTGTAAATAATGTAATTAAACTTATGAGGGTGAAAGAAAGGGAACTTCAGAGATAGGAGACTGGAGTTTTGGCAAAAGATGCTTCTAAAACTTGAAGTTATGAGGTCAGGTTTCAAGCATCTGTAGATTATTTTTAGAAAGGCAAGTAAAGCTTTAGGATTACCATGATGTTGATTGTGAATTAACCTGTGTGTTACCATAAGATGTTTAAACACAGAAATTACTTTATTCTACTTTAGCTAATTCCTCACAAGACCTGTCAGTCTTACATTTCACAAAAAAATTATCTAGCCATTCTCCATAATGACCATTTTATTTCCTCTCTGCTCCTCAAGTTTCAAATCCCTTCATATTTTACTGTCAATGTACAAATGGTAGCAAAGTGCTGAATGAATAAAAGCACCATTGAAATAAATTAAAAATACAGGGACACAAAATCATAATACATTTGCAAGGACATAGACAAAAGATATACATGGAATACTTTTAAATATTTGTCTGTGATAAGGAAAAGGGGATAAGGAATAGAGATAAATAGGAATTTTTATTTTTTATTTATTGAAGTACAGTTGACGTGCAGTATTATATGTTCAGTTCAGTTCAGTCAGTTCAGTCACTCAGTCGTGTCCAACTCTTTGCGACCCCATGAATCGCAGCACTCCAGGCCTCCCTGTCCATCACCAACTCCCAGAGTTCACTCAGACTCACATCTGTCGAGTCAGTAATGCCATCCAGCCATCTTATCCTCTGTCGTCCCCTTCTCCTCCTGCCCCCAATCCCTCCCAGCATCAGAGTCTTTTCTAATGAGTCAACTCTTCGCATGAGGTGGCCAAAGTACTGGAGTTTCAGCTTTAGCATCATTCCCTCCAAAGAAATCCCAGGGCTGATCTCCTTCAGAATGGACTGGTTGGATCTCCTTGCAGTCCAAGGGACTCTCAAGAGTCTTCTCCAACATCACAGTTCAAAAGCATCAATTCTTCGGTGCTCAGCTTTCTTCATAGTCCAACTCTCACATCCATACATGACCACTGGAAAAATCATAGCCTTGACTAGACAGACCTTTGTAGGCAAAGTAATGTCTCTGCTTTTTGATATGCTATCTAGGTTGGTCATAACTTTTCTTCCAAGGAGCAAGCATCTTTTAATTTCATGGCTGCAGTCACCATCTGCAGTATTATATGTTACAGATGTACAATATAGTGATTCACAGTTTTTAAAAGTTATACTCCATTTACAGTTATTCTAAATAATATTGACTATATTTATTGTACTTTATAATATATCCCATAGCTTATTTTATATGATAGTTTGTAGCTCTTAATTCTCTACCGCTATGTTGCCTATCCCCCCATCCCTTTTCTCATTAATAAATAAATGGAAAATTTAAAATAACAATATAAGGGACTTCTCTGGGGTTCAGTGGCTAAGACTGCACACCCAGTGCAGGGGGCCCAGGTTCAGTCCCTGGCCAGGTAATTAGATGCTGCAACTTAAGTTCCTGCATGCCATACCGAAGATCAAAGTTCTGTGTGCTGCAACCAAGACCTGGCACTGCCAAGGAAACAAATAAATAAAATAAATATTTTTAATAAGACATAAGAATACCTATTACTGCAAATTTGCAATATGAGAAAGTATAAGGTAGCAAAAAAAAAAGCATAGTTCTTCTGCCCCATGATGCATGTTGCTAATGTGTTGGTGTATTCCCTGATTTTTATTTCCCGAGCTTTTGTTGTACACTCAAGTTCATATCATTAAATATTTGTACGTATTGTATTTGCACAGTTTGGTTCAACTATACATATAGTTTGCCTACTTTTTTTCTCATAATATTATGATGTGTTTACTTTCCCACAGAACTAAATCTATTTGAAAATACATTAATTAATGGCTGTGTAGATTCCATCGTATTCATATTCTACATATGAATATATTCTTGTTGGGAATATTTGTCTCTGTGGTTGGTACAAAAGTAATTGTGGTTTTGCATTGTTGAACTTTTCCATTTGATTGGAATACTTCTTAACTGTGATTATATTATACGTCATTTTCATGCAAGTCTTACTTTATGTTCTTTTGCTAATGACTTATTACTTGATGTTTATTTTATATTTACTTTAGACTATAAATTTGATGTTAGACAAAAAGCAAATACAAGCAATTTTTTTATTCACGTTCAAAATGGATCATAAAGCAGGGAGGCAACTCTGAATATCAATGCATTTGGCCCAGGAACTGCTAATGAACATACAGAGTAATGGTGGTTCAAAAAGTTTTGCAAAGGAGATGAGAGCCTCGAAGATGAGGAGCATAGTGGCTGGCCATCAGAAGTTGACAACTACCAATTGAAAGGAGTCATCAAAGCTGATCCTCTTACAACTACAGGATAAACTGTTGAAGAACTCAGCATCAACCATTCTAAGGTCATTTGGTATTTGAAGCAAACTGGAAAAGTGAAAAAGCTCAGGAAGTGGGTGCCTCATGAGCTGAACACAAATCAAAAAATTGTTGTTTTGAAGAGTCATCTTTCTTCTCTTATACCATGCAACAACAATGAACCATTTCTCAATTGGATTGTGATGTGCGACAAAGAGTAGATTTTATACAACAAATGACAATGACCACCTCAGTGCTTGGACCAAGAAGCAGCTCCAAAGCACTTCCCAAAGCCAAACTTGCGCCAAAACAAGGTCATGGTCACTGTTTGGTGATCTGCTGCCCATCTGATCCACTACAGCTTTCTGATTCCTGGCAAAACCATTAGAGAAGTATGCTCAACAGATCCAGTGAGATGCACCGAAAACGGCAATGCCTGCAGCTAGCATTGGTCAACCGAATGGGCCCAATTCTTCTCCACAACAACGCCTGACCACGTGTCACACAACCAGTGCTTCAAAAGTTGAACAAATTGGGCTAAGAAGTTTTGCCTCATCCACCATATTCACCTGACCTCTCACCAACCAGCTACCACTTCTTTAAGCACCTCCACCACTTTTTGTAGGGAAAATGCTTCCACAACCAGCAGGAGGCAGAAGATGCTTTCCAAGAGTTTATCAAATCCCAAAGCATGGCTGTTTATGCTACAGGAATAAACAAACTTATGCCTCATTACCAAAAATGTGTTGATTGTACTCGTTTCTATTTTAATTAATAAAGATGTGTTTAAGTCTAGTTATAATGATTTAAAATTCATGGTCTGAAACCACCATTACTTTTTCAACAACCTAATAAGTTATTAAAAAGTTATTTCTTTTTAAATTATTATAAACACTATTCTGATTATTATCTTTCCTGGTAAATCTTCATGTATATTTCTGACTATTACTTTCTTTAGATAAATTCCTAGGAATTATAATTTCTGGATCAAAAAATAAAACTTCAAGGCTTATACATTTATTACTCTAAATTAACTATGGAATCATTTCAGCCATTGCTCCTTAAATTTCTGCAAGTTCCTAAAATTATTATATGATACATAAACAATGGATTAAAAAATTATTTTATCTTTTGTGCTTCTTCTCCCCAGGATTATTTTCTCATTGTTCAGAAAAGGAGATGAATTTTAATATAAAATTACATCAAATTTTAAAAGCTTTGGACTGTTCTTTAAATGTTTTTGAAGAGTATTCCTATTTTTGTGATATTTTACAATGTTTGTTGAACTCAGTCTTTGAAATGATTCTTCATACTTTGCTATGTAAACAACCCTCTGAGTCTTTCTTGCCTCTTACTTATTTCATCATCTCACTTTCATGTCTTATGGTTGATTTTTACCTCTATGTCTTTGTATTACTTAATGATTTCCCTCAAATTTAGCACTATTTATTGATTTCTCACTCTAGATTATGCAGATTTAGCTATCTTTACTCCCTTTGTCTCCACCAAATATGTGTACCCTTTTCCTCATTCCATCTTCCCACATAATACTGCAATTCTGGTTGTATGAATAGTCAGTGTTTAAATTACAATAACTATAAAAACTCAAAACACAGCCTCATTAGGTAGTAAACTCTGGTAGTAAACCTTTCCTGTGTTGTTGTTCAGTCTCCCAGTCATGTCCAATTCTTTGTGACCCCATGGACTGCAACACGCCAGGCCTCCCTGTCCCTCACCATCTCCGGGAGTTTGCCCAGGTTCATGTCCATTGCATTGGTGATGCCATCCAGCCATCTCATCCTCTGATACCCTGTTCTCCTTCTGCCCTCAGTTTTTCCCAGCATCAGAGATTTTTCCAGTGAGTCGACTGTTTGCGTCAGGTGACCAAAATTCTGGAACTTCAGCTTTAGAATCAGTCCTTCCAATGAGTATTCAGGGTTGATTTCTTTTAAGATTGACTGCTTTGATCTTCCTGTCCAAGGGACTCTCAGAAGTCTTCTCCAGCACCACAGTTTGAAGGCATCAATTCTTTGGTGTTCTGTCTTCTTTACAGTCCAGTTCTTACAACCATACATGACCACTGGAGAGACCAAAGCCTTGACTATACGGACCATTGTCAGCAGAGTAATGTCTCTGCTCTTCAACACACTGTCTGTGTGTGTCATAGCTTTCCTGCCAAGAACCAATTGTCTTCTGTTTTCATGGCTACAGTCACCATGCACAATGATTTTAGAGCCCAAGAAGAGGAAATCTATCACTGCTTCCACCTTTACCCTTCTATTTGCCATCAAGTGCTGGGGCTGGATGCCATGATCTTGGTTTTTTTAATATTTAGTTTTAAGCCAGCTTTTTCACTCTCCTCCTTCACCTTCATCAAGAGGTTCTTTAGTCCCTCTTCACTCTCTGCCATTAGAGTGTTACTGAGGTTGTTAATGTTTCTCCTACCTCTCTTGATTCCAGTTTGTAACTTATCTAGTCCAGCATTTCTCATAATGTGCTCAGTGTATAGATTAAACAAACAGGGTGACAGCAGACAGCCCTGCCATACTCCTTTCTCAATCCTGAACCAATCAGCTGGTCAATACAAGGTTCTTAACTGTTGCTTCTTGATCCTCATATGTTTTCATGTGAATTATAATTGTCTTGCTTTATTCATTTATTCCAAATTCTATGTACTAATCACTAATTCAGTGCTTTACTCATTGACAATTTCTTAGTCTCTTAGCCAGATATTCAGACATACTAAATAGTTTTTCAGTTTCCTCTCCCTGAAGTCTTTTCCAGGGCCTTAGACCTGATGTACATAATCTGGGTCAGTTTCATTCTATGCCTATTACAAGGCTGTCATCCATCATCTTCTCATAATCCAAGAGACCCCTTTACCTTTCTTCTTTGTTAGATCCCTTGTTTCCTGGATCCAGTGTCTTTCTTTTATCTTTGTTTCCATCTCATTTTTGTGAAGCACATTCTTTTTAAGGAAGAGTCCACAGGACTCTTTGAGAGTGTATGCATATCTGTAAATGTCTTCATTCTTTCCTTTCATTTGATTGGTTCTTTAGCAAGTCATAAATTCTGTTTTAGGAATATTTTCCCTTCCAGATCTTGATAATATTGCTTCATTTCCTTGCAGCTTGATATGCTGTTGAGAAGCCCAAAGTTATTCTGACTCCTGACTATTTCTATGCAACCTTATTTATTTCTCTCTCCATCTCCTCTGTGTAAGAGTATGTAAGATACTTCTTTTGCCCCCAAAATTATGAAGTCTTATGTGCTGTGTCTTAGGCATGAATGTTTTTATCCATTGTGCTGAGACAGGTAGAGTTTTCAGCTTGAAAATTTCAGTTCTGGGCAGTTTTCTTGAATTATTTCACTGGTGTTTACCTACTCTTTCTTTTTATTTCTTTTTGTGGTTCAGTCACTCAGTCATGTCCAACTCTTTACGACCACATGGACTGCAGCATGCCCAGGCTTCCCTGTCCTTCACCATCTCCTGGAGTTTGCTCAAATTCATGTCCATTGAACCCGTGATGCCATCCAACCATCTAGCCCTCAGTTGTCCCCTTCTCCTCCTGTCTTCTATTTTTCCCAGCATCAGGCTCTTTCCCAATGAGTCAACTCTTCACATCAGGTGGCCAAAGTATTGGAGCTTCAGCATCAGTCCTTCCAATGAATATTCAGGGTTGATTTCCTTTAGGATTGACTGGTTTGATCTCCTTGCAGTTCAAGGGACTCTCAAGAGTCTTCTCCAACACCACAGTTCAAAAGCATCAATTCTTTGGCACTCAGCCTTCTTCATGGTCCAACTCTCACATCTGTACATGACTACTGGAAAAACCATAGCTTTGACTATACAGACCTCTGTGGACAAAGTAATGTCTCTGCTTTTTAATACTGTCTAGCTTTGTCATCCGGAGAAGGCAATGGCACCCCAGTCCAGTACTCTCGCCTTGAAAATCCCATGGATGGAGAAGCCTGGTGGGCTGCAGTCCATGGGGTCGCTAAGAGTCGGATACAACTGAGCGACTTCACTTTGACTTTTCACTTTCATGCATTGGAGAAGGAAATGGCAACCCACTCCAGTGTTCTTGCCTGGAGATTCCCAGGGACCGGGGGAGCCTGCTGGGCTGCCTTCTATGGGGTCGCACAGAGTCGGACACGACTGAAGTGACTTAGCAGTAGCAGTAGCTTTGTCATCACTTTTCTTCCAAGGAGCAAACATCTTTTAATTTCATGGCTGCGGTCACCATCTGCAGTGATTTTGGAGCTCAAGAAAATAAAGTCTGCCACTGTTTCCATTGTTTCCCCACCTAGTTGCCATGAAGTGATGGGACCGGATGTCATGATCTTAGTTTTCTGAATGTTGAATTTTAAGCCAGGTTTTTCACTCTCTTCTTTCGCCTTCATCAAGAGGCTCTTTAGTTCTTCTTCACAGTCTGCAAAGAGGGTAGTATCATCTGTATATCTGAGGTTATTGATATAACCTGTTGACTCCTCGCAGTCTTGATTCCAGCTTGTGCTTCATCTAGCCCAGCATTTCGCATGATGTATTCTGCATGTAAGTTAAATAAGCAGGGTGACAATATACACCCTTGACGTACTCCTTTCCCAATTTTGAACCAGTCCTAATTTTGCTTCTTTGGATTCTTATTATTTAGATGTTCTTTGAACTTCTAACTTTTCTCTTAATTTTCACCTACATCACTTTACTCTTTCTGTAAGAATTTCACAATTTTACAGTTAAACTTTTAGTTAAATTTTTTCATATCTTATTTTTAATTTCTAAAAGCACATTTTTGTTCTCTGAATGTTTTTTTTAATCTGTAATGCTTTATCCTTAAATAATTTTTCTTCTCTCCTTCATAATCAGTCTTTTCCTTTGTTTATTTTGATCTCTATCTTTCATCTTATAGATGTTTCTGCTAATCTTTGGTGTTCTACTCATGTTTAAGAGTGGAGACCTAAAAGTTTTATTGCAAGCACTAAGTGTGTGGATGGAGCTGTGTGACCTTGAGTTTCACTGGAAGGGAGTATATATGGGTCATTTAATCTGAGCTGGTTATATTCCAAATGATTCTCCAGCCTCTTCTTAACGTGAAGACGTGCTACAGGTTTTTGCTGTTGTTGGAGTTGACAAGGAAAATGGCTAGCGGTCTTAGAATCTTGTGTGCATACATTAACTGAATCCCTCTATTTTTTTATAGTACCTCTGTCCTCAGCTGTGTCTTGTTTCTCCCAGGTTAGTTCATTTGTTTTCCCTTTGCAGAGGATAAACCTTCAGTGTTCTGACAGGGTCAAGTAGAGGTGGTTGTCAGCCTATAGGGAAAGGATCTAGGGAATCTGCTGCTGCTGCTGCTAAGTCACTTCAGTCATGTCCGACTCTGTGCGACCCCATAGACGGCAGCCCACCAGGCTCCCCCGTGCCTGGGATTCTCCAGGCAAGAACACTGGAGTGGATTGCCATTTTCTTCTCCAATGCATGAAAGTGAAAAGTGAAAGTGAAGTCGCTCAGTCATGTCCGACCCTCAGCAACCCCATGGAGCACAGCCTACCAGGCTCCTCCGTCCATGGGATTTTCCAGGCAAGAGTGCTGGAGTGGGGTGCCATTGCCTTCTCCAGGGAATCTGACTGCTTGTTAAAAAGACTGCTAATATATCCCTCTTATTTTGGTGTCCTTTTCACGTTTTCCCTTTACTTTCAGAAGTAACTGGTGCCATCAATCCCTTACTTTATTGCTTTAGAGTAAAGAGTTAATTTCCTGTATAAATTGGTTCAGTCCTTTGCATGCTCCCCTGTTGGCTTAGTTCTTGATTCTGTTGCTTGCTCTCTGATTTTCCCCATCTTTTTTTAATTTATGCCTTTTTATGAAATACCTTCCATGGAAGTTTTAGAAGGGGGTGGGAGTAGGTGCATGGATTCAATTCACTATCTTTACCAGCAGTGGTTACTCTTTAATCAAGAGATTTATTAAGATCTTCCAAGTAAAAGTTGTTTGCTAAATGGAAGATGAAATCATATTATATAAAAATGGTGAGTATGTAGATCTGGTTGCTTTTTCCAGAGCTATTCTATTCACATAGAATTGGGAAATCTGACTTCTAGTCTTGAGTCAAAGGTAAGCAGATATGTATTGACTAAGGAGTATATGCTTAGCTGGCTGCTGTAAAAGCTAAAGCAGGATACTTGTAATGCTAACTTCAAGCTTAAAGCTCTATTTCAAGTTCTCTTTTATATGAGTTAACTTGTCTTCCTTATGAGTTTGACAAAAGAACAATTTACAGTCCAAGCTACCTATCACTTAACAATGCAAAAGACAAAGAATTTCACTAAAGTGATTTGATGTTGTGGGTGAGAGATGGAACTTTAAGCCTTATTCCCTACACTGCTGAACTTATGGAAAGGAAAACCTATAACTGACCTTGAAAGTTAAGAGGAAGGTAGAATATCCTTGAGAGGAATTTTTTAAATTTTAAATATAACAGAGTTGGAAGGATATGTGGAGCTTTATGGCTGAGATATTCAGTGACTCTTATAATTTACAAGAAGTATTAAAATGTTGTTCAGTCACTAAGTCATGTCCAACTCTTTGTGACCCCATGAACTGCAGCATTCCAGGCTTACCTGTCCTTACTGTCGCCTAGAGTTTGCTCAAATTCATGTTCATTGCGTCAGTGAGGCCATAGTCTAGGTATAAGAGGGAGAGAACATATGTATACCTATGACTGATTCATGTTGATGTATGGCAGAAACTAACACAATATTTTAAAGCAATTATCCTCCAACTAAAAATATAATGAAAGTTGTTAAATTAAAAAATGTACTCTAAGATAGTATATAATATGTACCAAAGAATTTCAAAGAAAACATTGTATGTTGTTGAGAGAATTCTGAATAAATTGAGAGGTAAATTGACAGCCATACTGGACTTTAAGAATGGGGATAGAACTTTTGACTGGCTGGCTTGTTTGGAATATATCTTAAGTACTTGGAGAGGAAACAGAAAAAATTTAGAAGCCATATTGTGAGAAATTTTGAATACTGAATTGAGGATTTAATTATCTAAGCAACGAGCAACCGAAGGTTTTAGAGGAAGGGAGGAAAATTCTGAAAGGTGTACTTTAAGGAATTTGACTCAGCAGTAGAGCCCATTAATATTTGCAGTTAAAGAGAAGAAATGAAGGTCCTCTGTAGTTAGTGGCTGTTCCAATATATTATCATGAACATGTTCCTCACTTTTCATTGAGTGTGTACTGTAAAATAAGTAAAAAAAGGTATTTTTGCATTAAATTTAGAGTCTTATGAAGAGGGATCCTAATAATTTTGATCAGATAAAGCCCAGTTGGTATTTACTATAAATGCAATTGGAAGCTAAAAATGGAAGATGACCACCTGACCTGGAATAGTTGAAAGCAATGTCATGGGAGTCTTAGAACTTAAATTGGTCTTAAGGATGGATGAAACTTATACTTTGTTGTTCAGTCTCCCAGTCATCTCGAACTCTTTGTACCCCATGGACTGCAGCACACCAGGTCTCCCTGTCCTTCAGTATCTCATGGAGCTTTCTCAAACTCATGTTCATTGAGCCAATGATGCCATCCAAATATTTCATCCTCTGTTGCCCCCTTCTCCTGCCCTCAATCTTTCCCAGCATCAGGGTCTTTGCCACTGAGTCAGCTTTTTGCATCAGGTGGCACCAAAGTATTGGAGCTTCAGCTTCAGCATCAGTCCTTCCAGTGAATATTGGAAGGGTTGATTTCCTTAAGGATTGACTGGTTTGATCTCCTTGCAGTCCATGGGACTCTCAAGAGTCTTCTCTAACACAGTTCAAAAGCATCAGTTCTTTGGCACTCAGCCTTCTTTATCATCCAACTCTTACATCCATAAATGATGACTTGAAAAACCATAACTTTGACTATATGGACTTTTGTGGGCCAAGTGATGTCTCTTTTTAATACACTGTCTAGGTTTGTCATCGCTTTTCTTTCAAGAAACAAATGTCTTTTAATTTCATGGCTGTAGTCACCATCTGCAGTGATTTTGGAGCCCAAGAAAATAAAGTCTGCCACTGTTTCCATTGTTTCCCCATCTAGTTGCCATGAAGTGATGGAACTGGATGCCATGATCTTAGTTTTTTGAATGTTGAATTTTAAGCCAGCGTTTTCACTCTTCTCTTTCGTTTTCACCAAGAGGCTTTTTAGCCATGATGAAAACCATGATAGATCACAAACCATGATAGTGTGATCACTCACCTAGAGTCAGACATCCTGGAGAATTTTTAAAGAGATCGGAGTACTATTTTCCAGTTTCTTGTGAACCACACAGTCAAAGACTTTGGCATAGTCAATGAAGCAAAAATAGATATTTCTATGGAATTCTCTTGCTTTTTCTATGATCCAGTGGATGTTGGCAATTTCATCTCTGGTTCCTCTGCTTTTGCAAAATCCAGCTTGTACATCTGGAAGTTCTCAGTTCATGTACTGTTGAAGCCTGGCTTGGATAATTTTGAGCATTAACTTGTTACCATGTGAAATGAGTGCAATTGTGCTGTAGTTTGAACATTCTTTGGCATCGCCCTTCTTTGTAATTGGAATGATAACTGACCTTTTCCAGTCAGTGGCCACTGCTGAGTTTTCCAGATTTTCTGGTATATTGAGTGCAGCACTTTGATAGCATCGTCTTTTAGGATTTGAAATAGATCAACTGGAATTCTATCACCTCCACTAGCTTTGTTTGTAGTAATGCTTCCTAAGGCCCACTTGACTATCATGGTTTTCTGGATCATTAAGGCCTTTTTTGTATTGATGGTGGCGACAAAGTGAATCAATCTGTAGACTGCTTGGCAAGAACACATGCAAGGACAATAAGGAATGTTATTTAAATGAAACTAACAGCTCATGTTGGTAGATTAATAAGAAACAGGTGAGATGGGAATTTAGGCCCAGTCATTAAGGGCCTTGAGAGATGGACCAAGAGATTTGGGGTGAGAAATAAGATATGGAAGGCTCATCAACAGGGATATTTATTATTAAAACATATCTCAGGAAATTTAGCGTGGTGGCAGTATTCCTGGACTGGGAGAGAAGAAATTGGAAATCAGAAAGAGTCTAAGATGCTCTTATTGAAACAGGTCTGAGGACTTAAAGCATGAAACCTCTGACAGTAGGGATAGAGACACAGAACAAACAAAGATTCTGATGGAAGAATGAAAAAGAAATCAGCATCAAATGGCTAGAAGCTGGAAAAGGAAGAATCAAAGATTAATCCACACACAAATAATTGGGGAAATAAGAAGCACACATGTTTGCAGAGAACAGGATTGAAAAGGAACATGATAAGCTTGGTCTTAAATATAGAGTTTTAAATTATAAACCAGAAGCATGTGTTTTTAAAACTATGAGGTTGGCACACAATTGGGGTGTTCAGGCTAAAGACTAAGGTTTATTATTTATGAATTAGGATACAACTTTAAATTATGAGTTTGTTTAGTTTTAAGCTACATATCCTTTGCAAATCAGTTTAGTTTTTGTCTCTGGAAAAGGAAAAAGAAATAAAGTTAGTAACCATTTCATCAAGTATCTACTGTGTGCTGTGTAATATATTAGACCTTTTTTTCACATGGTTTTGTTACTGAAAACAGCACTCCTGTGAGGTAGGTACTGTTGTCTTCTCCATTGTACAGATCAGTAAACTAAGGCTCTGAGAGTTTGCATGACCTTAGACTGCATAGCTACAAAGTGACAGAGCTATGATTTGAATGAAGGATGATGTGAACCGAGAACGATTTGCCTCCAGAGCTACTGCTTTTGACCAATATATTACACAATCCTGCTTTCACTGTGCCTCACTACAATATGTGCTTTACCTACTTTTATAGTTAAGCTGTGTATTACAGCTCTGACCTAAGTATTTTTTATGCATTATGTTATTTAATTATGTAACAAGCCTATGAGGTTGCTACTATTAATTTTTATATTTTAAAAATGAGGGATCACTTAGAAGGTGAGTTACTTTTCCAAAGTCGCAGAGCTGGGAAGTTTCAGAACTGGAATTTATGCTTTAAATCTATCTGATTTCAGAGCCTATGCTCTTTTTTATTCTTAAAAGTCATTTCAAAGATTAAATAAGATAATTTTATCATTTTCTTAACTTCAACGCATAAAGCAAATTTTCTTTAGTTAGTAGTGAGTGTTCATCGGTACCGACAAATCATCAGTTCGTCAGTTCAACACTTTGCAGTAACAGAATAACCTAAAGGTGATTAGCCAAACCCATGGACTGCATAAGCTATCAGGAGGAATAAATGGATAAAGAAGAATAAAGCATAGAATCATGAAGGATATTTATAATTTTGGAGCAGCGGGAAGGAAAGGAGTTGGAAAAGCCTAGCAGTAGCTTAGAAAACATAGTAACGTAGAAGCCTCAGGAAAATAATCACAAAGATTTGAGGCATCAGTTGTATGACATGATACATAAAATTTGGAAAAAAGGTCATTAAACAGTGTCCCAGCCCATTGCTGTTCGTACTGAAATACCAGTAAACAGAACCACCATCCATCCAGTTTTCCAATGCAGAAAGCTGCAAATTTTTCTTAATTAAAAAAAAAACTTTCCTCACTTCTCCATTCACTTATTTAAACCTGCTAAAAACTCTCTCAACCTATCTGCCCTCTCTTCTCCATCCTCAGTGCTCCTTCCCTGTTTCAGGTTATTTCCTCCTGCCAAGATTCCTCCAGCGACCTCTCAGTTCTTTCTGCTTCGTGACTTACTGCCCTCCAGCCCATTCTCCACGTGCAGCCAGAATGATGTTTCTAAAAGACAAATGAGATCCGGTCAATTCTCTGTTTAGAACGTCCCCATGGGTTCTCATTGACCTGAGGATAATAACTCAGTATGGCTTATAAAGCTCCATAACATCTGTCCTCTTTCTAGGTTTTTAGCCTCATCTCTCCACTATTACTCATCTAGTTATGCTTCAGCTATGCAAAAATCAAAAAGATTCTTGGAAGGAAACCTGTGACAAACCTAAACAGAATGTTAAACAGCAGAGATAGCACTTTGCCAACAAAGGTACATATAGTCAAAGCTATGATTTTTCCAGTAGTCGTGTACAGATGTGAGAATTGAACCATAAAGAAGGCTGAGCACTGAAGCTTTTGAATGGTGGTTCTGAAGAAGACTCTTGAGAACCCCTTGGACTGAAAGGAGATCAAACCAGACAATCCTAAAGGAAATCAGCCCTGAATATGCATTGGAAGGTCACTCACTGAAAAAGACTCTGATGCTGGCAAAGATTGAAGGCAAAGGGAGAAGGCAGTTGCAGAGAATGAGATGGTTAGATAGCATCACTGACTCAATGGACATAAGCTTGAGTAAACTCCAAGAGACTGTGGAGGACAGAGGAGCCATGTGTGCTACAGTCCATGGAGTCATGAAGAATCAGACACAACTTAGCAACTTAACTACAAATGCCAAACTTATTTCAGTTTTTAGTACCCGTCATGTATTCTGGGACTTAACACATGCTGTTCCTTTTGGAGCAGTTTTCATCTCTCCTGCCTTTTCCCTCTCTCCCTTCCCATCCCCTTTCCCCTCCCCCTCCCTCTTTCTCTTTCCATGTCTCCCTCCAGACTTTCCTGGTTAACTTATCCTTTAGATTCTTTGAGAAGCCTTTTGAGGTCCTTCCAGTTAGATCCCATGCTTTGTAGTCCCACTGCATTTCATGCGTTCACCAAACCCACCCCTACCCTTTATTGTAACTGCTTGTTTGACTTTCTCCCTGTACCTGCAGACAGTAAGCTGTTTTATGCAAAATTTATGTCTGTTCCTATTGTTACTCCCAGCACTTAAAACAATGCCAAACCTACAGTAGACATTCAATAAATACTTCTTTAATAACTGCTATGAATGAATATATGCAGGGTCAAATTATTTTATATGTTAAATACATCATTTATATAAGAAATTATGGTGTGTTCTATAAACATCATGGTTTTATCTAAGTGGTAGGAGGGATGAAGGAAGTGCAGTTTCATTTGGCCCTTCTTGTATTTTTTCCAGTTTTAAGATTACTAACAGCAAATGAGACAGGTTTAAAAGAAGAAATATTTTGATTTAATAAGAAATTCTCACAACTATGATCATTACAATCTTTTAAAGGGATAAAAAATTAAACAGGGAAATCATGATGCCCTATGACCTTTTCAGTTCAATACTCAGTAGAGTTCAAATGGCGTTATTATGAATATGAATGTTTATGTGAATAAATGTACCAGAAAAAAATAGAATCATATAAGTAATTTCCTTTACATTTACTCTAGGAATTCACTTTTTAAATGCTCAGACTCCAAGGCATTCTTATAAGCCATGAAATGACCCAAGTCAGCCACATCTGTTCAAAATGTGTTTTAGAAAGTTTATCTTAACAATAGTCAGTTGAAAAATTAATGTTCACCTTCCCTAAAAATTTTATCCAAAAGAGAACATAGCATAATTTAGATGTATATGAAGCAAAGAGCATGTTTTTATACAATGAAAATTATATTGTGACACAAGTAAAAACTGATCTTATTGCTTCTGGTTAGAAAACAGCAACATATTTCTTTTCATCTGGTCAAGATCCTTTTGAAATTTTATTTTATTTTATTGATTGTATTAGCTTTATTTTTTTGCATTTATATGAAGGATGAGACTACTTGACTAATGTCAGACAAAATAGCAGGTATATTAAGTTTATAAAATCTGATTTGAATCTTCTGTATAACATTCCCCAAATTGGTAAAAATGGGTAAAAATAGTAACATTCTTGATTCAGTGGGTTAGATGAGAAAAGTATTGACTACCATGTGTAAATTTTATTTAGTTTTAGAGTTCCAAAAACAGAAAATGTTGATCCTATTTTGTCCTATTTCTAAGGGCATATCAAAAGCAATCAGTAACTCTCTCCTCCCTTTTACCTGATAATTCTGTTTGGTGGTGGCTTACTTTATGTGAGTACAAGGCCAGTTAGACTCTTCTCTGGAAGTATGCAGGATAGCTGGACCATGGAGAAGAGAGTCATTTGGTCTTTGAGTACCATGTACTACACACACTACTGGGAGAGAACTATGGGCTTCAGAGGGTTTAAGAAATTTAGAAACTTATAGTCTGAACACTGAAATTCATAGTGATGCAATACAGAAATATGTCACAAGGCAGGACAGGACAACTCCACAGCCAATAAGAGTGATTCTGTAAGTAGACCAGAAGGAAGCTGCATGTTACGGTTTCTGTTTATTACTTTTTATTTCAGTTTTTAAGATTTAGTCTTCAGGGTTTTTTTCAGCCAGTCAAGATTCTTTTGAATCTTTATTTAATTTTCCTATTGTATTAGCTTTATGTCTTGGTATTCTTGTGAAGGGTGGGATCAAATGGCTGAAGTCTTTGGACTCTCAGTTTATAGAGCTTGATTTTTATTGACTAGGCAGTGGTCAACACCATAAGTTTTTGAGAGGATGAATGCCATCTCTTATATTGTTAAGGAAAGTTAGTGTGTTGATCACATGTACCGTAGATGAGAGGGGTGAAAATAAAGAGGGAGACAAGAGATTACTGTAATAGTTCAAGACCAAAATGATCAGGAAGGGTGTTAGAAACGAAGGGAGTGTTTACTTTGTCTCATTCGCTGCCACATGCCTTATGTATAGAATAGGATTTAGCACTTAATAAGTCCTGAGTGAATATTTGTTGATTCAGTAAATAAATTCAAGAAATATTTTATCCATTCAGCCAGTCTTTGTCTTTTGGTTGGGGCATTCAACCCATTTACATTTAAGGTAATTATTGATAAGTATGATCCCGTTGCCATTTACTTTATTGTTTTGGGTTCGAATTTATACACCCTTTTTGTGTTTCCTGTCTAGAGAATATCCTTTAGTATTTGTTGGAGAGCTGGTTTGGTGGTGCTGAATTCTCTCAGCTTTTGCTTGTCTGTAAAGCTTTTAATTTCTCCTTCATATTTGAATGAGATCCTTGCTGGGTACAGTAATCTAGGCTGTAGGTTTTCTTTCATCACTTTAAGTATGTCTTGCCATTCCCTCCTGGCTTGAAGAGTTTCTATTGAAAGATCAGCTGTTATCCTTATGGGAATTCCCTTGTGTGTTATTTGTTGTTTTTCCCTTGCTGCTTTTAATATCTGTTCTTTGTGTTTGATTTTTGTTAATTTGATTAATGTGTGTCTTGGGGTGTTTCGCCTTGGGTTTATCCTGTTTGGGACTCTCTGGGTTTCTTGGACTTGGGTGATTATTTCCTTCCCCATTTTAGGGAAGTTTTCAACTATTATCTCCTCAAGTATTTTCTCATGGTCTTTCTTTTTGTCTTCTTCTTCTGGGACTCCTATGATTCGAATGTTGTAGCGTTTAATATTGTCCTGGAGGTCTCTGAGATTGTCTTCATTTCTTTTAATTCGTTTTTCTTTTTTCCTCTCTGATTCATTTATTTCTACCATTCTATCTTCTAATTCACTAATCCTATCTTCTGCCTCTGTTATTCTACTATTTGTTGCCTGCAGAGTGTTTTTGATCTCATTTATTGCATTATTCATTATATATTGACTCTTTTTTATTTCTTCTAGGTCCTTGTTAAACCTTTCTTGCATCTTCTCAATCCTTGTCTCCAGGCTATTTATCTGTGATTCCATTTTGATTTCAAGATTTTGGATCAATTTCACTGTCATTATTTGGAATTCTTTATCAGGTAGATTCCCTATCTCTTCCTCTTTTGTTTGGTTTGGTGGACATTTATCCTGTTCCTTTACCTGCTGGGTATTCCTCTATCTCTTCGTCTTGTTTAAATTGCTGAGTTTGGGGTGTCCTTTCTGTATTCTGGCAGTTTATGGAGTTCTCTTTATTGTGGCGTCTCCTCACTGTGTGTGGGTTTGTACAGGTGGCTTGTCAAGGTTTCTTGGTTAGGGAAGCTTGTGTCTGTGTTCTGGTGGGTGGAGCTGGATTTCTTCTCTCTGGAGTGCAATGAAGTGTCCAGTAATGAGTTATGAGATGTCTATGGTTTTGGGGTGACTTTGGGCAGCCTGTATCTTGGAGCTCAGGGCTGTGTTCCTGTGTTGCTGGAGAATTTGCTTGGTATGTCTTACCCTGGAACTTGTGTGGTGCTTGATTTCAGTGTAGGTATAATGGGAGAAAATAATAGCAAATGAAGCAACTGACAAACAACTAATCTCAAAAATATACAAGCAACTCCTACAGCTCAATTCCAGAAAAATAAATGACTCAATCAAAAAATGGGCCAAAGAACTAAATAGACATTTCTCCAAAGAAGACATACAGATGGCTAACAAACACATGAAAAGTTGCTCAACATCACTCATTACCAGAGAAATGCAAATCAAAACCACAATGAGGTACCATTTCACGCCAGTCAGAATGTCTGCAATCCAAAAGTCTACAAGTAATAATTGCTGGAGAGGGTGTGGAGAAAAGGGAACCCTCTTACGCTGTTGGTGGAAATGCAAACTAGTACAGCCACTATGGAGAACAGTCTGGAGATTCCTTAAAAAACTGGAAATAGAACTGCCTTATGATCCAGCAATCCTACTCCTGGGCATACACACTGAGGAAACCAGAATTGAAAGAGATACGTGTACCCCAATGTTCATCGCAGCACTGTTTATAATAACCAGGACATGGAAGCAACCTAGATGTACATCAGCAGATGAATGGATAAGAAAGCAGTGGTACATATACACAATGAAGTATTACTCAGCCATCAAAAAGAATACATTTGAATCAGTTCTAATGAGGTGGATGAAACTGGATCCTATTATACAGAGTGAAGTAAGCCAGAAAGAAAAACACCAATACAGTATACTAACGCATATATATGGAATTTAGAAAGATGGTAACAATAACCCTGTATGTGAGACAGCAAAAGAGACACTGATGTATAGAACAGTCTTTTGGACTCTGTGGGAGAGGGAGAGGGTGGGATGATTTGGGAGAATGGCATTGAAATATGTATAATATCATATATGAAATGAGTCACCAGTCCAGGTTCGATGCACGATACTGGATGCTTGGGGCTGGTGCACTGGGACGACCCTGAGGGATGGTATGGGGAGGCAGGAGGGTTCAGGATGGGGAACACATATATACCTGTGGTGGATTCATTTCGATATATGGCAAAACCAATACAATATTATAAAGTTAAAAAATAAAATTAAATTAAAAAAAAAATATATATATATATAAATCACTTGCACATTTTTGTATGAACATAATTTTTCAACTCATTTTGGTAAATAACTAAGAGTGTGATTTCTGGATTGTATATGGTAAGGGCATGTTTAGCTTTGTAAAAAGTTAACATGCTGTCTTTCAAAGTAGCTATACCATTTTATGTTTCCACCAGCAATAAAGTAGAATTCCTGTTGCTTTGGAAAAAAAAAAAGAAATATTTTAAATGTAGGCTGTGTGGCAGAAGGAAAAGAAGTTAAGTTCCACTCAGGTATTTCAAGCTTGATTGAACTATTATAGAAATTGAGCAGGGAGAGAAGATTTTGAGGAAAAATCAAGAACTATGTTTTATTTAAAACAATAATTCAGATCAGTCGCTTAGTCGTGTGGGACTCTTTGTGACCACATGGACTGCAGCACACCAGGCCTCCCTGTCCATCACCAACTCCCGGAGGTTACCCAAACACATGTCCATTGAGTTGGTGATGCCATCCAATCATCTCATCCTCTGTCATCCCCTTCTCCTCCTACCTTCAATCTTTCCCAGCATCAGGGTCTTTTCAAATGAGTCAGTTCTTCACATCAGGTGGCCAAAGTATTGGAGTCTCAGCTTCAACGTCAGTCCTTCCAATGAACACTCAGGACTGATTTCCTTTAGGATGGACTGGTTAGATCTCCTTCCAGTCCAAGGGACTCTCAAGAGTCTTCAACACCAGAGTTGAAAAGCATCAGTTCTTCAGTGCTCAGCTTTCTTTATAGTCCAACTCTCACATCCATACATGACTACTAGGAAAACCATAGCCTTGACTAGATGGACCTTTCTTGGCAAAGTAATGTCTCTACTTTTTAATATGCTGTCTAGGTTGGTCATAGGAGTAAGCGTCTTTTAATTTCATGGCTACACTCACCATCTGCAGTGATTTTGGAGCCCCAAAAAATAAAGTCTGCCATTGTTTCCACTGTTTCCTCATCTATTTGTCATGAACTGATGGGACCAGATGCCATGATCTTGGTTTTCTGAATGTTTTTAAGCCAGATTTTTCACTCTCCTCTTTCACTTTCATCAAGAGGCTCTTTAGTTCTTCTTTACTTTCTGCCTTAAAGTGGTGTCATCGGCATATCTGAGGTTATTGATATTTCTCCCAACATTGATATTTCTCTCTTGATTTCAACTTGTGCTTCATCCAGCCCAGCATTTCTCATGATGTACTCTGCCTATAAGTTAAATAAGCAGGGTGACAATATACAGCCTTGATGTACTCCTTTTCCTATTTGGAACCAGTTCTATGTCCAGTTCTAACTGTTGCTTCCTGACCTGCATACAGGTTTCTCAAGAGGCAGGTCAGGTGGTCTGGTATTCCCATCTCTTTCAGAATTTTCCAGAGTTTGTTTTCGTCCACACAGTCAAAGGCTTTGGCATAGTCAATAAAGCAGAAATAGATGTTTTTCTGGAACTCTCTTGCTTTTTCCATGTTCCAGCAGATGTTGGCAATTTGATCTCTGGTTCCTCTGCCTTTTCTAAAACCAGCTTCAACATCTGGAAGTTCACAGTTCACATACTGTTTAAGCCTGGTTTGGAGAATTTTGAGCATTACTTTACTAGCATGTGAGATGAGTGCGATTGTGCAGTAGTTTGAATATTCTTTGGCATTGCCTTTCTTAGGGATTGGAATGAAAACTGACCTTTTCCAGTCCTGTGAACACTGCTGAGTTTTCCAAATTTGTTGGCATATTGAGTGTAGCACTTTCACAGCATCATCTTTTAGGATTTGGAAAAGCTCCACTGGAATTCCATCACCTCCACTAGCTTTGTTCGTAGTGATGCTTTCTAAGGCCCACTTGACTTCACATTCCAGGATGTTAGCCTGTAGGTGAGTGATCACACCATCATGATCATCTGGGTCATGAAGATCTTTTTTGTACAGTTTTTCTGTGTATTCATACCACCCCTTCTTAATATCTTCTGCTTCTTAGGTCCATACCATTTCTGTCCTTTATTGAGCCCATATTTGCATGAAATGTTCCCTTGGTATCTCTAATTTTCTTGAAGAGATCTCTAGTCTTTCCAATCAATGCTCCCAAGTAAAACACTCAATAAGTATTTGGAGTTGTGGGGGTAGGAGATACATGGGAGAGAGTTTAATGACTAAGGTTTTCACTTTGAGAGCCATTTGCAATAGAGATGATAGAAGGAGTCATGAATAAATATAGAAGGAGTCATGATCCTCAAAGAAGTTATATATAAAGAGCAGAAGGTCCAAGGGTAGGGCCAATTAATAGAGAAAGAATATACTAGGCATTGGATTAAAAGCTTTATATGTATTATATCTTTTAATACAGCATCCCCCTGAGGACAGGCTTTCCCTAAGCAAATGGAAATTCAGAGAACAAGCAAGTCATCCCAGGTCTCATGCCCAATAAGTGTTGGAACTAGAATATGAACCTAAAGATACTTCCCCCTAGTTTTCTAATTCTGCTCAAATTTATCTCTGTTCATAAATTTTGTCTATCTTTTCCAGTAAATCTCTAATGTATAATTATAGTTTATGTTTAAAGTCCTTGTCTGTTGGGTTCAATTTTTGGTTAATGTGTGGGTCTGTTTCTATTTTGTTTGTTTTTCTCCTGATTATAGTCACCTTTTTCACTTTTTATCTCTTAATTTGTTTTATATATTTTATGGTAGATAATGAATAAAAAAGAACAACAGAGACTGAAGTAAATATTTACTCCAGAAAAGTCACACCACTTCCTCTCTGTGACAGCTAGTCTGAGGTGTTTATTCTTTTTAGTCTGTTCTCCAGTTGAGGTGAGTCTGGTTTGATTTTTGTTTCGTTTCAGTTTGCTACTTGTTTGAAATGTTTTGAAAGCAGGATAAAGGTTCTCCCTTTGTCAGGGCATGTGATCTATTCTCCAGTGAGTCTAGAGATCTCTCTCACCCTCTTCCCTCTACCCTGTCCCCGTGTTTTAAAGTCCTTCACCACTGTTTTGTGCCTTTTTAAGGCCTTACTACTCTCAGCCTTTCTCTGCCTTCTCTCTGGCTTTCCAAGTCTTGGCTGAAATCTCTCAATCTTCCTGCCCTGTCACCACCCCTTGGTACCTTGAAAGTTCAATAGGAAAGACTTGATGGGCAGGTGTTCTCAAAGGGATCTCTGTCTCTCCCCTCTCCTGCCCTGGAGAGGGGCAGTTTTCTGAGGGTAGCCACTGTGTGCACTTAGTTAAGACTCTGAAAAAAAATTGGCAGCTATACATACTCCCTGGGTCTCTTCAGGACTCTTAATAATACATCACAGAGGTCCACAAGAGTTTGGCTTTCCACATACGTTGATAGACATCCCACATCCATGAAGCTTTGCTTCTACTCAAGTCTGTTCCCCCATTAAGAAAGTGGCCATGAATCTTCACTCATCTAGAAAAGCTTACCCTGATCTGCTATTGGTTCATCCAGATGCCTTTGCATTCTCAGATCTCTTTATGTAAAACACAAAGGTGTGGTTTTGTAGCTGATCTGGCATATTTTTGGTATTATGGTGACAACAATTGTCTGCTTCCACGTTTTATATACCAACTGAAACTATTTAATAAATGTCTTAATCCTTTATATCATACTTTAGTGGGATAAAAGCAACTTGAAAAACACTTTTTTTATTTTTCAATATAATTTTCTCTCTTATGCATTTAAATTATAGAAAGAATCACGATAATTCAGTAAGGAACTAAACCTTAGGAAAGCCTATCCAGTATTTTCAATTACAATGATATTGACAGAGAAACTATCAAAGTGAACTGCAGAAACTGTATTTGGAATGAGGAGGTGCTGGCCTACAATAATACTAATTCTGAGTTGAAACCCAGACACAGAACTGAGATATGTAAGAATAAAGTTGCTACTTTCTATGAGTAGTGTAGATATGAGCAACACTTGCTTACATGTTTTAGAAAAGCAGATTGAACGTCTCATACCACAAATATGTCTCTAGATTCTCCACTTACCTTAACTGACCCCTTTTTTAAAAAATCAAATCACACATGCATGCTAGGTTGCTTCAGTCATGTTCAATTCTTTACAGGCCCTTGGACTATAACCCTCCAGGCTCCTCCATACATGGAATTCTCCAAGCAAGAATACTGGAGTGGGCTGCCATGCCCTCCTCCAAAGGATTTTCCCGCTCTAGGGATCGGATGCGTTGGCAGGAGGGTGCTTTATCACTAGCACCACCTGGGAAGCCCAGTCACATGCACACGTCACGCTTTTGTCCTACCAGGTTGTTGGTTTCTAACATAGCGCTGTGCCTTAGCTAAAGATTCCGTAAAGAAAGTGGCTGGCTTAGGCTTTGCTTCTTGAGGAGGTTCTCTCAGGACATCAAAGGGCCTAGGAACTGGCTAAACGTAAGCCAAAAAAGATGGAATTTTTCTGAATACTTATGTCTACTAGAGCTTTAAGCTAATAGAGTTTAGAGAGTCTGCAAAAGACATCCTAATAATTCATAGGCTACTTCATGGTTCATCAGCCATAAAATCCACTGCACTCTTGGAATCTGGAACCCATGGATTCTGGAATTCTGAAATCTGTGTAGAATCTTTCTTGACTTGGAATCTGAGTCTATGCTGGTCAGCGAGTGGTAGAGGGGGAAGAGATTGCACATATTATTTATAGAATCAACATCACTGCTTCATCATTCTGTGGTATTGAAATGTAGGCTGCAATATATTTAGTAAGCTTCCAGAGACGAAGGACATTGTTTGTTTACTCCTGGAACTTTTTCATCTAGCAAAGCCTGCCCAATAATCACTATTCAGTAAATGTTTTTGGAAGAACTGACTGGTTGAATATTATGGAAATATTCTATGTGAATTGAAAATATCACTGGATTCATCCAAATTTTAGATTTCCTAGTGCTGGTTGGTTTAATATAGCAGTTTACATTATTTTTACTTAGGGACTAACAGAATTACTTCAGTAGGATAACAGCTATGCCAACATTAATTTAACAAAATAATTCAGTTATGCTTTTGTGGTAGATTATAGAAATTTTGCAAAGCTTCAATTATACATTTTCTAATAAAAAGAAGTCTGTGGTTATTAAGATATATTCCCACATAAAAAAAAAAAAAACACTGACCATAAAGATGAGAGTAGAAGGTTCCCTTGGCAGAAAGTCACTAGAATGAGAAGACCAATGAAGGGAGATGAGCACAGAAGGGGTCGGGCACTAGCTGACAGAACAAGGAAACGCCCTTGAAATCCATATCCCATTATTATTCCTACATTTTTACTACAAAGCAGACATTAATTTAATTTGGTTTACTACTGTAATCTATCCTTGTTATCTGCTCTCATAATGGCCAGCTGCCATAATTCTGCCTTTCCAGTTCCCTACTTCATGACCCACCATGGTGAAAATTTATCTACTAAGTTTTTCCAAGTTCATATACTAAATGCCACCTCATTTTCTTTCCCTCACTTTTCTTGCTGTTTTGCTTTATAGGTTATTCACATTACCACTGATCCTTAGAGGGAATAGAATTTTCATAGATCCATCCTTTCAATCCCTAAGGGCACATAGTCAATAGATGAAATGTAATGGAGTTGGAATGGTAGCACAACTATAAAAATAACCAAATAAATAAATGTGTAATATTTATGCAGGTAAAACTGAAAACTTAGGCCGCAGTCCCAGCACTGGCAGTAACAGAGAACATCAATGGAGTCACCCTTCCTTTGGGCTATGAAGATTTGGGGCTACGAGAGGCTATAAGCAGGAAAAGCTATGAAATTCAGAATGAAGGAGCTAGAATCACAGTGACAAAACCTCCATGAAAGACCAGAATGATTCTGTTGCACAGCTAGTGAGAGTGCTCCCCAGCTCTGATTCCAGCCTTGCTCCAGCCCAATAAGAGAGGATTTTATTCTCAGTATCAGGATCATTTAAATAACAACTTCTATTTCATGCAAAGCATGGGGTCAGGGTGGGGAGTGGTTGTTTCTTTGCTTATTTTTTTTTTAATTTCAGGTTTAATCAGACAACATTATAAACTTTTCTTGGAGTTAGACCCTCCCGGGGCTTGTCTGCAGCATTGGAACTTCATTAGATCTTGATATTCTTAGAACTTTACTACTAATAATAGCCTTAAGCATAATAACCATGTTTATGACTTCCTTTTGTTCATAGGCCCAAGGAAAGGCCTTAGATTACATTCTCTTGTGTTGTCTGAGAAATTTTCTAAACGCACTTTTTCCCCTTCCATATATAGGTCAAAGGGCAGGGAAAGCACAATTTGGCTGCATATATCCTCATTTAGTACATAATGACTTAGTATCTTTCCTCCTTTTGAAGCTAAAGCTAGTGTCAAACTTTATAGTAATCTTTAAGCTTTTTCATTATACATAAAAATATTGGTCCAATATATCTTTTTATAAGGATTTGGGGATTATTTAAAATGCTATTATTTATGATAACATTCTTCAAATGGTTTTTAACAGTTTTTAAACAGAAACATAAGTCATTTTCCTATAGCTCACAATCTGTTTTGGAATTAAAGTTTCTAACATGGATATTTTTTTAGGACAAAATAAGTTAACATTTTTGTTATCTAAATTTTAAGTTTCCTGTTTCTTTCTCTTTTTTTCTATTTTCAGCTTTCTAAGAAATATGGAGTCCATGTTTGTGGAGAAGGTGGAGAATATGAAACGTTCACTTTGGATTGCCCTCTATTTAAGAAGAAAATAATTGTGTAAGATATCATTTCAGCATTTTCTTACCCTTCCTCAAATTTAAGTGATGGAAGCAACTTAACTTTAAGCTGGAGGCAACTTTTGTTGGGAGAAATAGAACATGTCCTCCAAGTTCACAAACACTCAATTTGTTTAATACCAGTGAAGTCGTCTGAATACCTAAATCAATACCTGACAAGACGAGGCCTTCATAGAAGCCTATAAACTTTTTAGACATTGCACTTTCGTTTACTTGCTGATTATGGCCTGCAGTAAAACTGGTACCTACACACTGACACTTTTATCCTTTCATGAAGTGTGAATTGCCTGTATTATTTATCTTTCATTACAGCTACATTTGATAAACTGCCACATCAGTAGCCTGTGGGTTCCGTTAACTCCATCCTCTTTTTCCTTCTTCTTGGCTTTAATAACTTAGAATGGTTATACTAAACAGTTCTCTTCAATTATTCGGGGTTATTTTTACATATAAACTTCTTAAAAATGAATTCTGTTTATGGTGAGTAGTGTGATTTCTTTGCCATAAATTGTTAAACATTTGTGTAGTAAAAGACAGGGACTTTCTTTGATTGGTTACATCATTACCCATACTCTTAATTGATGTCACTCTTCTCTTACGCTAAGAGAGCATTTTATTTGCTTTTCCTAAGCTCTTTAGCTTCTTGAAAAGCTTGTCAGAATTATGCTTGATTTCAGAAACCTCATCTGCTAAAAGATTAGAATCTTGGATGAATGAACCACTTCAGTGTTTTCAACACTGAAAGGTGATTTCTTTGTACATACTAATAATGAGGGAAGGAGTGTTCTAAGAAGTGAAAACAACTTGAGGTGAATTTTCTAAAAAATACCTTTATCTTCAGAAACATAGCCAAGACCTCATCCTTTGCAGTATTTACCCACTCTTGCTTTTCTTGTTTCTTCTAACTTATTTCCCATTAATAATCATCAACATAACAATGCATTTGGCCGATATGTACCTATTACCTATTATGCCTGAAATATTCTACTGAGCACCGTGGACGTTGGACATAGTTCCTGTCTCCAAAATGGTGGAAGCAAGACACATCTGCATAGAATTTGACACAAAATGGTAAAGAATAAGAGTCACAAGAAAAATTTCATAAACAGGAGGTATTTCTCCTGACTTCAGTGTTTACGAAACAATTCATGATTGAATTGTGCATTAGGTATTGCTTCTGTGAAAAAATACTGTTTTGTTACTCAAGAAGAGCATTTGCATGCTAGGGTGAAATTACAGTATAATGGGAAACTTGCAGTATACTTATTAATATGGGACTAACAAAATTAGGAAAAAAATTAAAAGCACAGTAAGAGAAAAAAAGGCCAAAGAAGAATATTCTTCCTATTTATTTGACAACTTGAGGTCCTGGGGCACCTAGAAGTCTTTATGGACAACCTAGAATTATAAGAAATGTACTGCTTTACATTACATAACCAGAAGGTTTGTTTATAATAGTAAACTTTAGACCTGAAAAATGAATCTTTCATCTTATCATTTTGTAGATAAGGAAAACTCAGCCTAACTGAGACAATGGCATGATGGGAGTTTGTCATGATGTTGAAGAGAGGGAAGTCGGGGAAGGTATATTGGAACCCTCTAGTGCCAAAATGAGCTGTTCAGTTGAACTGGGTAATCATTTGTTGAGGAGAATGATGTGGGTAGGACTCTGCTGGCTGCTGCCCTGCTCTGTAAGGGTTCTTTAAGAATGGAGGGGCTAATCAGCAATACTGTAGTGTGCACCCCTTAAGAACAGAGGAGGAAGTGCTGAGGATATTTCTTTCTTATCAACTAATCGCTAATCTAAATCTGATGCTTAAGCAAATTCTTTGCTTTCTTTTCTTCATATTTTCTGCCTCACCTCAGCTTCACAGCTTTATTTGAATTCTTTTCTCTAGATGGCCTTCCCATTTATCCCTACTTTGCTAAATCCTTCCATTTTTAAAGACTTTGGTAGTTATTGTCCCCAGTGCCTATTTTCATAACTTAACTCTCAGAACATACAGTAGGCACTAATAAATGTTGAATATCTTTGAATTAATTTTACTTATGATTTGTATATATACTATTTCACTTTTATGCATTTCTTTCTTAAGTTATACTTACAGGTTATAGTAGTTGAATGGAAAAAGAATATCACCCACTATATGCAAAATCTTTCCTTCACTTTAAAAAAAAGAAAATGTCCTTACCATGCTTATCTGATAAGCACTGAATGTGACGATATGAGTGAACAAGCATTGCACATTCTAAAACCATTATGTAAATTATTTCACTTAGAGATAGTTGTCCTTGTGATAAAATTAAAAGATAAGTTTAGACCAGGCAACTAGTTGTTAACAACTGACTATTAATCATCATGGATCCTGTAAGTTGGACTTCATTTGGGAGACAAATTTATGCTATTTCCTATTCTATTTGATATAGTAGTGAATTTCCACAATTAGCATACGACTACTTGATTATTAGGAGTCCCCTTTTAAATTTCTGATTCAAAATTTTATTGTTAAAAAGGAGATTACATCTAACAGGAGAAAAAAATAAACTTTTTCATTTAAAATTATTTTATTATGATTGGCGATTGTTTTAAAATAAAAAAACAGAGATTAACTCTCTTGTATAATGAAGGAATTGAGACAAATGGGTGGTTCTAGAAGTTTAGGCTTCCCTGGTGGCTCAGCTGGTTAAGAATCCACCTGCAATTTGGGAGACCTGGGTTCGATCCCTAGGTTGGGAAGATCCCCTGGACAAGGGAGAGGCTACCCACTCCAGGATCCCTGACCTGGAGAATTCCATGGTCCGTATAATCCATGGGGTCGCAAAGAGATGGACATGACTGAGTGACTTTCACTTTCTAGAAGTTTATTATGAGATATATTTGAGATATATTCCAATTAACATTTTTTAAATCTTGTAGGAAAGACTAGCATACCAGTCTTTGCCTGGAAGTCATTTAGAAAAAATTTTACTAGACCATTTTACAATATACGTTTCACATCAATTACAATGTGCCTACCCACCTCTAGATACAGATTTTTAGGTCAGAAAATGAGTTTTTTCCTGAGGAGCCTTGATAAAAAGAATTACAGCTTAGTCTTTAAGAGAAGAAGATACTTGCAGGTCCTAAAATAATAAACCTATTTTCCTATTGTTTCTTACTTTGAAATATGTATGTATGTGTATCGAAAGTAAGAATTGAAACACAAGAAATATAGCCAATATTTTGGGGGAAAAAAGTAAAAACTAAAGTACCAGTACTGTATTAATGAAAGTGATAATTTTCTTCTTGCTATTGATGAACACATCTTTAATGTCAGTATTTGATACAACCCCACATTTCCATTTGAACTAACAATATTAATATACTACTGTTATACAGTTGCTATGTATGGGATGGGTGGATGGATAGAAGAAACAGTGGGTAGGAAGGAGGGATGAAAAGAACTAAATTCAATGATTAAAACATTATGTACTCATTTTCCCCACTCACTCCTAGTTTCTACCGATTCAAGTCAAGACATAATTCAGCCCAGAGCATCCTAATATCACATTTAGCAGTGGGGATGAATCAAGAACTTTCCTTATCTACTTTCTCATGTCTCTCCTATATCACTTGGGAAATTAAAATTTATGAACTAATTTCCCTTGTATTTAAATTTATATAATTATTTTTATTACGCTAGAGGTGCTATATGATGTTATTGGTATATATGTGTGATGATGTTCATCCACTCCAGTGTTCTTACCTTGAGAATCCCAGGGATGGGGGAGCCTGGTGGGCTGCTGTCTATGGGGTCGCACAGAGTTGGACACGACTGAAGCGACTTAGCAGCAGCAGCAGCAGCAGCATATATATACAAGTAATATGCATGTATGAAAATGTATATATTCAGGTAAAGATAGGTAATTGAAAAATCTGTGTGGATTTTTGATAGTAAATATGTTTAACAAAGTTAAACTATACAGTAATTTTTTTATTCAACAAATGAGTGAATACCTGGCAATATATTCTTCTCTGAGCCAGAGGTGAAGTATGGAGGAACAGACAGACAAAGATGAACAAAACGTGGTCCCTCATTGAAAATGAAGACAAGCACAGAAACACATAATTCTAATATAGTAGATGTATTATGAAAGGGCTGTTGGGTTGCAAAGATCCCCTGGAGGACGAAATGGCAATCCGTTCCAGTATTCTTGCCTGGAAAATCCCATGGACAGAAGAGCCTGGTGGGCTACAGTCCATGGGGTCACAAAGAGTCAGACACAACAGAGCAACTGAATTTGTGTGTGCACACACACACACACACAAATGCATGACCAGAGCACAGAAAGCAGGAAACTAGCACTGTGTGAGGATGTCAGGCAAGGCTTCACAGAAATGTGAGGATAAGTGTGAGTTTATAAGGGATATCTATGTGTGGTTGTGTTTTCGGGGGGAAGTAGGAACCAAGATCATGGCTGAATCTCAAAAGAAAGTATCAGTTTTTTGAAGTGAGAAGGTGGGGCCTGATCTCATACCTTGAGAGGGAGTCTGCTTCAGATAAGAGAGACTCAGACCTGGCTCAGGTAGCTGCCCTTTTGAAGTTGTAACTGGGGATAAGCCTAATGCAGCAGTGAAAGGGAATGTCAAATCCAGCTGTTTGCTATAGAGAAATCTCCATTCTGTAAGAGGTCGAGGCTGCACTGATTACTTGTATCAGTAGGGACAGAGGAGGAGGGTAGCCAACTGGAAAGCATTTTTGCTGTACTTCAGTTGTTCTTAATTTGGGGGGTTTCTCTGAGGGTACTCCAGCAGATCCTGTTCTGGGTATCAGAAGCCGACAGAAACCAGAGACCCTTGAAAGTTGAGTTTCAACTGACAGTTTATGAAAGAAAAGAAGAGCAATAGTGGCATTATGCTCTTTGAAGCTACAAGCTATTTATTTGATATCTATTATCTATCTTCCAGTTGATTCTGGCTTTGTATAAGAGAATGAAATTATATTAGTCAATTATGGATTTAACAGAATCCATAAAAATCATATTCCTCTTCATTTAGTTCTGTTATATAGTATGATTAGAATGTTATATATTTTCTCTAGAAAACAGTCTTGATTCAAATGTGATAATTATATCAATTAAGTGAGCCATTTGCTGCCAATATTCTGTTTCTAGTGGGGATAACTGGCATGAGAACGGAGGGCCTGAAACCCTTTCTACTGACACATCATTGGTTTAGGTTAGACATATTTTGGTGTATCCATTGTCAAGGATATCAAGACCAAGCTCCTACATCAGGCATAATTCAGGCTCAGGGTCAGTTTCCAAAGCTGGAAGTAGTAACCCCAAGAGATTGAAATCTAACATAAAAATGAGATCATATACAATAGTAAGAATTTGAATCTATTGATGAGCCAAGACACGACAGAATGATCTCTGTTCATTTCCAAGCCACACCATTCAATATCACAGTAATCCAAGTCTATGCCCCGACCAGTAATGCTGAAGAAGCTGAAGTTGAATGAACCTACAAGAACTTCTAGAACTAATACACAAAAAAAAATGTCATTTTCATTATAGGGAAATGAAATGCAAAAGTAGGAAGTCAAGAAATACCTGGAGTACAGGCAAATTTGGCCTTGCAGTACAAAATGAAGCAGGGAAAAGGCTAATAGAGTTTTGCCAAGAGAATGCACTGGTCATAGCAAACACCCTCTACCAACAACACAAGAGAAGACTCTACACATGGACATCACTAGATGGTTAATACCAAAATCAGATTGATTATGTTTTTTGCAGCCAAAGATGGAGACATTCTATACAGTCAGCAAAAACAAGACTGGGAGCTGACTGTGGCACAGACCATGAACTACTTACTGGCAAATTCATACTGAAATTGAAAAAAGTAGGGAAAACCACTAGACCATTCAGATATGACCTAAATTAAATCTCTTACAATTATACAGTGGAAGTGACAAATAGATTCAAGGGATTAGATTTCATAGACAGAGTGCCTGAAGAATTATGGACGGAAGTTACTGACATTGTACAGGAGGCAGGGATCAAGACCATCCCCAAGGAAAAGAAATGCAAAAAGGCAAAATGATTGTTGAGGAGGCCTTACAAATAGCTATGAATAGAAGAGAAGTGAAAGGCAAAGGAGAAAAGAAATACCCATTTGAATGCAGAGTTCCAAAGAATACCAAAGAGAGCTAAGGAAGCCTTCCTCAAGGATTAATGCAAAGAAATAGAGGGAGGGGGAAAAAATGGAAAGCCCTAGAGATCTCTTCAAGAAATTAGAGATACCAAGGAAACATTTCATGCAAAGATGGGCTCAATAAAGGACAGAAATGGTATGCACCTAACCAAAGCAGAAGATATTAAGACAGGTGGCAAGAATACACAGAAGAACTATATTAAAAAGATCGTCACAACCCAATAATCACAATTATGTGATCACCAACATAGCTCCAGACATCCTGGAATGGACCTTAGGAAGCATCACTATGAACAAAGCTAGTGGAGGTGATGGAATTCCAGTGGAGCTATTTCAAATCCTAAAAGATGATGCAGTGAAAGTGTTGCACTCAATATGTCAGCAAATTTGAAAACTCAGCAGTAGCCACAGGACTGGAAAAGTCAGTTTTCATTCCAATCCCTAAGAAAGGCAATGCCAAAGAATGTTCAAACTACCGCACAATCACACTCATCTCACACGCTAGTAAAGTAATGCTCAAAATTCTGCAAGCCAGGCTTCAACAGTCCATGAACCTAGAACTTCCAGATGTTGAAGCTGGTTTTAGAAAAGGCAGAGGAACCAGAGATCAAATTGCCAACACCTGCTGGATCATGGAAAAAGCAAGAGAGTTCCAGAAAAACATCTATTTCTGCTTTATTGACTATGCCAAAGCCTTTGACTGGGTGGATGACAACAAACTCTGGAAAATTCTTTAAGAGATGGGAATACCAGACCACCTGACCCACCTCTTGAGAAATCTGTATGCAGGTCAGGAAGCAACAGTTAGAACTCAACGTGGACCAACCGACTAGTTCCAAAGGTTAAGGCATAGGTCAAGGCTATGTATCGTCACTGTGCTTTTTTAACTTATATGCAGGGTACATCATGAGAAACGTTGCGCTGGAAGAAGCACAAGCTGGAATCAAGATTGCTAGGAGAAATATCAATAACCTCAGATATGCAGATATCACCACATTCATGGCAGAAAGTGAAGAAGAACTAAAGAGCCTCTTGATGAAAGTGAAAGAGAAGACTAAAAAGCTGGCTTAAAGCTCAACATTCAGAAAACTAAGATCATGGCATCTGGTCCCATCACTTCATGGCAAATAGATGGAGAAACAGTAGAAAGAGTCAGAGGCTTTACTTTTGCGGGCTCTAAAATCACTGCAGATGGTGACTGCATCCATGAAATTAAAAGACGCTTGCTCCTTGAAAGAAAAGTTATGACCAACCTAGACAGCATATTAAGAAGCAGAGACATTACTTTGCCAACAAAGGTCCATCTAGTCAAAGCTATGTTTTTTCCAGTAGTCATGTATGGATATGAGAGTTGTACTATCAAGAAAGCTGAGCACCGAAGAATTGATGCTTTTGAACCTTGGTGTTGGAGAACACTCCTGAGGGTCCGTTGGACTGCAAGGAGATCCAACCAGTCCATCCTAAAGGAAATCAATCCTAAATATTCATTGGAAGGAATGATGCTAAAGCTGAAACTCCAACACTTTGACTACCTGATGCGAAGAACTGACTTATTGGAAAAGACCCTGATGTTGAGAAAGATTGAAGGCAGGAGGAGAATGGGACGATAGAGGATGAGGTGGCTGGATGGCATCACCAACTCAATGGATATGAGTTTGAGTAAACTCCCGGAGTTGGTGATGATAGGGAGGCCTGGCATGCTGCAGTCCATGGGGTCACTAAGAGTCGGACACGACTGAGCAACTGAACTGATGAGGCAAGATAGAACCAGGACAGACAAGTATGGAGTAAATAAGCAGGACAACTTAACTAGGGTTAACAAGGCAGAGAGGCAAGTGGTAAAAAGCAAGAGGTCTCCTCTTTGCTTTCTTTTTCTCCTCTTTTTGTTGTTTATACAGGGAGGCATCTTTTGGTTTAGGTAGTCTTTGAAGACAGATTATTACTTTCTTTCATGATCACAACTCTTTAATGATTTTATTTCTACTGTAATGTGTTACTTTTAATATCATAGAAGCCCATTTTAATTTAATTTTAAAGCACTAACAAGATTCATATTTGATACAAAAGGTTCATGAATGGTATCATCAGACTGCTTTTTCTCTATCTCTGATTTTCATGTGAAAAGTAAACAGATTTTGCCCATGAAAATTTAATATACTGGATCCTAGTATTTTGAGATTTCTTCTATTGTCACTAAATAACTTTACAAACACCGATTCAAAATTATTTTATATAAATGGAAAAGATGCAAAGTAAGAATCTATTTTGCTGAACCACAGTGGTTAAAATGCTAACAATGTACTAGTATGAACACTGCAACTAGTTCCTGAGGCTTTAAAAAGAGATGAGCAATTTCTGCTTTTAGAGTTTCAATTAAAATGCAAAAACACTGTTTCTTAATAAACAACAATAAAAATAATTAGTTATTAGAACTTCACACATAATCTTATTTATTTACATGTGCTTTACAGGGTATCTTTGATAAAAGTTGATTTAATTTACGTGTATCCATATGGTGCCAGCAAGCAGTTCATACTATTTTACCTGAATGTGGTAATTGCTATGTCAGACAGTCAATTTTAATAGCAATGATATTACAGTGTGAAGAGTTCATCTAGAGCTTAAAACCATCACCAGTACTGCTTTTGTGAAGGATAATTGAGATTTTGTGTGAAACACTGAATGAATTACCTCTCGAAAATGAAAAGAATAATGAAGATAAAGCCCTATTGTTTAATGGTTAGCCCATACCAACCAAGTTTGTGGAAATGAAATTGAATAGAGGCTTCAAGCTGTAAAACTGTTCAGAGAGCTCTGAGTGAACCTGAAAGTTGAACTGTGTGTCCTCATAAAGATGAAAGCTTCTTTACTTACTCTTGAAAGTTTAGTTCTCTCCATCTTTTACCCAATTAAATATTTAATTATTAAAAGTAGATGTTAATCACTAATTGTGAAGTAAATACATATACAGTAGTATTCCAGTAGAAATAAATGAGGATTTTTGGTCTTTTCTAGTCACTAGTAGGCATTAGTTTGCCACAAAACAGATTTTGCATAGTGTATAAACTAATTATAATTTTTATTTTATTTCAGAGATTCATCAGAAGTAGTCACACATTCAGCTGATGCATTTGCACCTGTGGCTTACCTACGCTTTTTAGAATTGCACTTGGAGGACAAGGCAAGTAATCTAAAATTTGCAGTGATTTAAAGTGAAAATTGGGATATGTACATTGTCTCTATGTATGTAATTCTGTAACAACAAATGAAAGGCAAAAAATGATTTTTTTCAGATCCTCAGTCAATAACTAAGAATTTTTCAACTGTTTATGATTCTGAGAGCTCTATATGATATAAAAGACATTACATTTCTGAAGAGTTTGTAGTTCATCTGAAAAGGGAATCATATATACATTAATCAAGGAGAAGACAGGACAATGTATAACCAAATATTAAATCATCTAGTAAATTAAGAGTTAGGTTGTTGAGCATTTGCTGTAGGGGAAAGGTTTGAGGATAAATTGAATACTCATACAAAATTTGAGGAGAATGAGAAATTAAAGCTGTTCCAAAAACAAGAGAACAGACGTACAAATAAAAGATGGAAAATTAAGCAAAAACTATGATAAAGAGTTTTATTTTAAATATATTGTCAAGATACAGCAGGTTTATTTTTAAATGTTTTGTAAAGTAGTTAAGGTCTAGATTAGACCCTTTGATTAAAAGTTCTGCTCCTTAAGACATAAAGGATTGGGAAAAGGCTTCTGCATCTTTCGTGTTCTATCACCAAGTCTTGATGCACACCCAGAGTTTTATATATATAATAGATAATCTGAAGAATCAAGAAACTCAGTGATCGGCAAAAGAAGGAGAAAAATGGGAACCCCAGAAATCTCTTAATCAGGAGGAGTTTCCAAAAGTAGAGAATGATATTTGCTGTCATTTCTCCAGAAAAATTAGGATAGACAGAGTTGAAAATAGATCATTGAATTGGGCTGAAAGGAGGCTATTTCAGTGACCATTTACCCAGAAGCTGGTAACCCTGGAGACAGTGAAGCTAAACTGTCCAGACTTCTTCCAGATCCAGATCCACGGAAAGAAGCTTCTTATTTCAGGTCTCTGCTACTTTCGCTGCCATGTGCATACACACAAAAATCAAAAGCACCAAATTCTGGTTTAGATACATTGGCGGTGATACCTTCAGCTCTACCTAAATAGCTCATTATTCACACTGTTTGGATATTTTGTTAGTCTTCACTGACCATTTGCCCTCTTTGGGAAAACAATGTTACTTCTGTGAGGTACAATACTCGTTGACACTGAATAAATATGGTGTGTTTCCTTTGTTTTTTTAGGTGTCCCCAGTACCTGACAACTGCAGAACATCTAATGATATACACAACTCTTGAAAAACATTTTTTGTTACTAACCTGCTATTTCTATTTAAATTTAAAAATTACATAGCATTGTCCTAATTATTTTATGCCACTTTTTCTCATTACCCTTTTTTTTAATTCTTAGAAATATTTACTTTATCAGAAATTAATAGAACCATTGACTGGTTAACACATCCTGTGCATCATCTCTGGTAGATTTTTCTTTTCCCTTTTACTTCATCTGCAGTCCTCATTTTCTGCTCTCATCTCAGCCAATGATATGATGCAAAGGCATTTGAAAATGAAGATGAAAAGGCAATCACTATATTTAGTTAATCACATTTACTGGGTGTCATCATTTTTGTTTTGCATATATTCATTGCTTCAACATTACTGGACAATTAGGAAGAATACCATTAGCTCTTATTGGTTATTTTATAACTGATTAAAAACATGCAGTTTTTCAGCATTACCTATGTTGACTTCAGGCTGTTTTTTGAACTCACAGAAAAATTGAGCAGAAGGCATAGAGAATCCCCACACATGCACAGTTCCCCTGAACTATCAACATCCCCCACCACAACAGTACATTTGTTACAATCGAGGGATTTACACTGACACATCATTATCACCCAAGGTCCATAGACAATTCACTCAGTATTGCACGTTCTGTGGATGACACGTATCCATCATTAGACATGCCATACTGAGGATGTCCACTGCCCTAAAAAATCCTCTGTGCCCCACCTTTCATCACTTACTTCCTCCATCTCCTGGCAACCACTGATCTTTTCATCATCTCTCTAGTTTTGCTTCTTCCAGAAGGTCATATAGTTAGAATAATACAGTATGTTGCCATTTTTAGATTGGCTTCTTTCCCTTAGTAATATGCATTTAAGGTTTCTGTGTGTCTTTTCATAAGTTTTTAAGTGCTTAATAGTATTCCATTGTCTGGACATACCATGATTTATTTATCCATTCACCTACTTAAGAACATCTTGGTTGCTTCCAAGTTTTGACAATTGTGAATAAAGCTGCTATAAAACACCCATGTGCAAGTTTTTGTATGGACATAACTTTTCAACTCTTTAGGGTAAATGCCAAGGAATATGATTGCTGGATTATATGATGAAAGTATATTTAATTTCACAAGAAGCCATCCAACTGTCTTCCAAAGTGTCTGTACCATTTTGCATTCTCACCAGCAGTGAATGAGATTCACTATTCTCTATTCCTATTCCCTCTATTTGTTCACTATTTGTATTCCTCTGCCTCCTTGTCAGCTTTTGATATTGTCAGTGTTTTGGACTTCTTTCATTTTAATAGGTGTGTAATAGTGTCTCATTGCTGTTTTAATTTGGATTTCCCTGATAGCATATGATGTGGAACATCTTTTCATATATTTTATTTGCTATCTCTGTATTATATTTGGTGAGATATCTGCTTGGATCTCCTGCCCATTTTTTATATGAACTCTGTTTTCTTATTATTGAGATTTAAGAATTTTCTGTATGTTTTGGAAATAATTCTTTATCAGCTATGTCTTTTGCAAGTACTTTCTTGCGATCTATGGCTTGTCTTCTCATTCTTTGCCAGTAACTTTGCCAAAGCAGAAGTTTTTAATTTTAATGAAGCCCAGGTTATTATTTCTTTCATCAATTATGTCTTTGGTATTATATCTAAAAGTCATCACCAAACCCAAGATCATCTAGATTTTCTCCTATTTTATCTTCTGTGATTTTTATACTTTTGCATTTTACATTTGGGTCTGTTATTCATTTTGATTTTATTTTTGTAAAAGGATATAAGGTTTGGGTCCAGATTCATTTTTTCATGTGTGGATATTTGGTGGTTCTGGCATCATCTATTGAAAAGATTGTATTTTCTCCATTATATTTCTTGCCCCTTTGTCAAAGATCAATTGACTATATTTGTGTAGACATAATTCTTAGCTCTCTATCTGTTTCATTGATTTGTTTGTCTATTCTTTTGCCAATACCACAATGTCTTAATTACTATAGCTTTGCAGTATATCTTAAAGTCAGATAATGTCAGATTCTGATTTTGTTCTTCTTCTTCAATATTGTATTGACTATTCTAGGCCTTTTACCTTTCCCTTTAAGCATTAGAGTCCATTTTTTATATCTACAAAATGACTTGGTAAGATTTTAAATGGAATAACATTGAATCTATTGATCAAGTTGGAAAGAACTGACAACAGTATTGAATCTTACTCTCCATGACCTTGGGGTATCTGTTTACTGTATTCTTCTTTGATTTCTGTCATCAGAGTTTTATGTATATATATATATGTATATATGCTTGAATATCCTTTTTATTTTCATCATTCTAACCTAATATGTTAAATATTGCCTCCTTTCAACTTTTTTTTTTGCAAATGACAGACATCAAGGTAGCATTCTTAGTGTGAATCAGGAAAGAAAGAAGTAAGAGTTCCTTTTCCAGAAATTGTATTATGTATCAATGGCTTGAGTAAAGCACTGACCAAGTCAGCAGCTCTACCCCTGAGCCCACTCAGGTAGTAGAGAAGGGGATTTTATAGAATGAAAACAAAAGTGTCGTTAACAAAGGAAAGATGATTAAATGCTCAGTTCAGTTCAGTTCAGTAGCTCAGTTGTGTCCGACTCTTTGTGACCCCATGAATTGCAGCACGCCAGGCCTCCCTGTCCATCACCAACTCCTGAAGTTCACTCAAACCCATGTCCATTGAGGTGGTGATGCCATCCAGCCATCTCATCCTCTGTCGTCTGCGGGGAGCGAGCTCCGCCTCTGGCAAAGGTCATGAGGAAGGAGGCTTGGCATACGCAAAGGCGGGATCAAGCCTCAGGAGTCTCCCTGGAAATTCTCGAGCAATCTACCCCCAAAACCAGAGTCTGCCTACTTTCTGCTTTGTGCTTTCACCTACACCTCTGACTTTACGGGGGGCTGTCCCCCACTACCTCTCTGAAAAAAGAGTTAGCTTATAGCTCCAGTTAATAATTCCTGGGTGTGACAGTGTTTCAACCTACAAACTCCCTTGGAAGTCCTCTAGCCTGCCTGAATAGGTTTTTCCGGCCACATGTGATTGCTCAGAACCTCCAAACTGTGAGAGGCATGAGATGTTCTAAACTGTCTAAATACAGATTCCTTTGAGCAGTCAAAAGATTGATTAGAAATTGTATTGGTGAAGGGATTTTCACTTGTTGGGCCAATGTTTGCTGCTAAGTCTCCATATCCCTTACCTGCTGTGTCCCTGGCAGTGTATTGATTAATATAATTGGTTTAAATAGTAGCTTTAATGTTTGTAACCTGGGACCCTTGAATTAATTCTTTTTCTTGTTATAGCCCACCACACCTTTGCTCTGTAGGAATGCAACTTTATCTAATGCTTTTTGGAGGCTGGCACCTGACTTTAGAATAATCACCTTTAGAGAAAAAAGGCCTCTGGGCCAGAAGATGATGCAAATCACCTAAACTTTTGCATATGATAAGTTTGCAGGAAGAAAGCCTGGCTTACTGCATGACTCTACCCCTTCCCCCATTATCCTCTATGCATAACTTAAGGTATAAAAACTACTTTGGAAAATAAAGTGTGGGCCTTGTTCACCAAAACTTGGTCTCACCATGTCGTTCTTTCTCTTATCTTCTGGCTGAATTATTCAGCCTCTTTTCTACACTGAATTTCCTCACTGAGCTATCCTTATTTCAGCCTCTTTTCTCCACTGAATTTTCCTACTGAGCTATCCTCATTCTATTACTCTTTATATCCTTAATTAACGTTTAATTAAGCAATTGTTTCCTGATCTTCGCCGATGCCGTCCCCGCTTCGAATTCCCTGGATCAGCCGGGGCTGGTCCCCGGCAGTCGTCCCCTTCTCCTCCTGCCCCCAATCCCTCCCAGCATCAGGGTCTTTTCCAATGAGTCAACTCTTCACATGAGGTGGCCAAAGTATTGGAGTTTCAGCTTCACCATCAGTCCTTTCAATGAACACCCAGGACTGATCTCCTTTAGGATGAACTGGTTGGATCTCCTTGCAGTCCAAGGGACTCTCAAGAGTCTTCTCCAACACCACAGTTCAAAAGCATCAATTTTTGTGCTTGCTCCAGCAGCACACATACTAAAACTGGAAGGATACAGAGAAAATGAGCATGGTCCCTGTGCAAGGGTAAAGGAAAATTCATGAAGTGTTCCATATTTTTGGAATATTACTCATATTTTTGGAATATTCCTAAAAATTAAAAAAATGGGTCATTTGTAATTATATAGTTGAACTTAAGACAGTCATATAGAAAAGTAAGCCAGAAGGATAAAAACAAATATTGCATATTAATATATGTATATATGGAATTGAGAAAAATCCTACTGATGAACCTATGTGCATGGCAGGAATAAAGGCACAGATGTAGAGAACAGACTTCTGGGCACAGGAAGGAAAGAACGTGTGGGATGAATTGAGAGAGTAGCACTGATGTATATATACTACAATGTGTAAAACTTAAAGCTAGTGGGAGCCTGCTGTCTAGCACAGGGAGCTCAGCTCTGCTCTGCGATGACCTAAAGGGGTTGAGTTGCGGAAGGAGTGTGTGGCAGGCTCTAGAAGGAGGGAATATATGTATGATTATAGCAGATTCACATTGTTATACAGCAGACTAACACAACATTGTGAAGCAGTTATACTCCAATTAAAAAATAAAATTAAAAAAAGAAAAAAAAAACAAAAGCATCAATTCTTCAGCACTCAGCTTTCTTCACAGTCCAACTCTCACATCCATACATGACCACTGGAAAAACCATAGCCTTGATTAGATGGACCTTTGTTGGCAAAGTAATATCTCTGCTTTGCAATATGTTATCTAGGTTGGTCATAACTTTCCTTCCAAGGAGTAAGGGTCTTTTAATTTCATGGCTGCAGTCACCATCTGCAGTGATTTTGGAGCCCAGAAAAATAAAGTCTGACAGTGTTTCCACTGTTTCCCCATCTATCTGCCATGAAATGATGGGACCAGAATCCATGATCTTCGTTTTCTGAATGTTGAGCTTTAAGTCAACTTTTTCACTCTCTCTTTCACTTTTATTAACAGGCTTCTTAGTTCCTCTTCACTTTCTGCTATAAGAGTGGTATCATTGCGTCTCTGAGGTTATTGATATTTCTCCAGGCAATCTTGATTCCAGCTTGTGCTTCTTCCAGCCCAGCGTTTCTCATGATGTACTCTGCATATAAGTTAAATAAGCAGGCTGACAATATACAGCCTTGACGTACTCCTTTTCCTATTTGGAACCAGTCTGTTGTTCCATGTCCAGTTCTAACTGTTGCTTCCTGACCTGCATATAGGTTTCTCAAGAGGCAGGTCAGGTAGTCTGATATTCCCATCTCTTTCAGAATTTTCCAGTTTATTGTGATCCACACAGTCAAAGGCTTTGGCATAGTCAATAAAGCAAAAATAGATGTTTTTCTGGAACTCTCTTGCTTTTTCCATGATCCAGCGGATGTTGGCAATTTGATCTCTGGTTCCTCTGCCTTTTCTAAAACCAGCTTGAACATCTGGAAGTTCACGGTTCATGTACTGCTGAAGCCTGGCTTGCAGAATTTTGAGCATTACTTTACTAGTGTGTGAGATGAGTGCAATTGTGTGGTAGTTTGAGCATTCTTTGGCATTGCCTTTCTTTGGGATTGGAATGAAGACTGATTTTTCCAGTCCTGTGGCCATTGCTGAGTTTTCCAAATTTGCTGGAATATTGAGTGCAGCACTTTCACAGCATCATCTTTCAGGATTTGAAATAGCTCAACTGGAATTCCATCACCTCCACTAGCTTTGTTCGTAGTGATGCTTTCTAAGGCCCTCTTGACTTCACATTCCAGGATGTCTGGCTCTAGGTGAGTGATCACACCATCGTGATTATCTGAGTCATGAAGCTCTTTTTTGTACAGTTCTTCTGTGTATTCTTGCCACCTCTTCTTAATATCTTCTGCTTCTGTTAGGTCCATACCATTTCTGTCCTTTATCGAGCCCATCTTTGCATGAAATGGTCCCTTGGTATCTCTGATTTTCTTGAAGAGATCTCTAGTCCTTCCCATTCTGTTCTGCTTTCCTCTATTTCTTTGCATTGATCCCTGAGGAAGGCTTTTTTATCTCTCCTTGCTATTCTTTGGAACTCTGCATTCAGATGCTTATATCTTTCCTTTTCTCCTTTGCTTTTCACTTCTCTTCTTTTCACAGCTATTTGTAAGCCCTCTTCAGACAGCCATTTTGCTTTTTTGCATTTCTTTTCCATGGGGATGGTCTTGATCCCTGTCTCCTGTACAATGTCACGAACCTCCGTCCATATTTCATCAGGCACTCTGTCTGTCAGATCTAGTCCCTTAAATCTATTTCTCACTTCCACTGTATAATCATAAGGGATTTGATTTAGGTCATACCTGAATGGTCTAGTGGTTTTCCATACTTTCCTCAATTTAAGTCTGAATTTGGCAGTAAGGAGTTCATGATCTGAGCCACAGTCAGCTCCCGGTCTTGTTTTTGCTGACTGTATAGAGCTTCTCCATCTTTGGCTGCAAAGAATATAATCAATCGGATTTTGGTGTTGACCATCTGGTGATGTCCATGTCTAGAGTAGTCTTTTGTGTTGTTGGAAGTGGGTGTTTGCTATGACCAGTGCATTCTCTTGACAAAACTCTGTTAGCCTTTTCCCTGCTTCATTCCGTACTCCAAGGCCAAATTTGCCTGTTACTCCAGACGTTTCTTGACTTCCTACTTTTGCATTCTGGTCCCCTATAATGAAAAGGACATCTTTTTTAGCTGTTAGTTCTAAAAGGAGTTGTAGGTCTTCATAGAACCATTCAACTTCAGCTTCTTCAGCGTTACTGGTTGGGGCATAGGCTTGGATTACCGTGATATTGAATGGTTTGCCTTGGACACGAACAGAGATCATTCTGTCATTTTGAGATTGCATTCAAGTACTGCATTTCAGACTCTTTTGTTGACCATGATAGCTACTCCATTTCTTCTGAGGGATTCCTGCCCACAGTAGTAGATACAGTGGTCATCTGAGTTAAATTCACCCATTCCAGTCCATTTTATTTTGCTGATTCCTAGAAAGTCGATGTTCACTCTTGCCATCTCCTGTTTGACCACTTCCAGTTTGCCTTGATTCATGGACCTGACATTCCAGGTTCCTATGAAATATTGTTCTTTACAGCATTGGACCTTGCTTCTATCACCAGTCACATCCATAACTGGGTATTGTTTTTGCTTTAGCTTCATCCCTTCATTCTTTCTGGAGTTATTTCTCCACTGATCTCCAGTAGCATATTGGGCACCTACAGACCCAGGGAGTTCCCCTTTCAGTATCCTATCATTTTGCCTTTTCATATTGTTCATGGTGTTCTCAAGGCAAGAATACTGAAGTGGTTTGCCATTCTCTTCTCTAGTGGACCACATTCTGTCAGACCTCTCCACCATGACCCTCCAGTCATGGGTGGCCCCACACGGCATGGCTTAGTTTCATTGAGTTAGACAAGGCTGTGGTCCGTGTGATCAGATTGGCTAGTTTTCTGTGATTATGGTTTCGGTGTGTCTGCCCTCTGATGCCCTCTCGCAGCACCTAGTGTCTTACTTGGGTTTCTCTTACCTTGGATGTGGGGTTTTCTTCACGGCTGCTCCAGCAAAGCGCAGCCACTGCTCCTTACCTTGGACGAGGGGTATCTCCACACGGCCGCCCCTCCTGACCTTGAACATGGAGTAGCTCCTCTCAGCCCTCCTGTGCCCGTGCAGTCGCTGCTCCTTGGACCTGGGGTTGCTCCTTCGACTGCCGCCCTGACCTCGGACGTGGGGTAGCTCCTCTCTGCCACCGCCCTGACCTCGGACGTGGGGTAGCTTCTCTCTGCCGCCGTCCCTCACCTCGGACATGGGGTAGCTCCTCTCGGCCGCTCCTGTGCCAACACAGCCTGGCACTCTCGGTCACCACTCCTGACCTTGGACGAAGGGTAGCTCCTCTCGGCCACACTTGTTAAATGTTAGAGGGCAAAAATGACGGATATGGAACTTCCCTGGCAATCCAATGGTTAAGACTTTGTGCTTCAAATGCAGGGAATGCAGGTTTGACCCCTAGTCATTAAAAGATTCCATATGTCACACAGCATGGCCAAAAAAAAAAAAAATGACAGATACACTTCCACATGTTTTATCAAAATCACATTGTCATTTTAAACTCATATTAACAAATTAATTAACACTCTACCCCAAATAGTAGTGAGACCGTGAATGTATACCTTGAATACCACTCTGAAAATCTGTATCTGTTCCCAAAATGTCTTTAGTTTCTATACACTTCATAACACATTTGCAGTCTAGCTTTGTCAATTGCTTTGATGAATTGCTGTTAGTCTCTTTCTGAGATTTTATCTTGTCCTACTAGTTTACTTTTTACCTCTATATAGATAATTCTCACTCTCTTTCTGGTCTTTATACTAATGTCTGTTTTTCCTCCTTAACTCTGCATCCCTATTTCTGACTGGCTGCTGGACATGACTGCCAAAAAGGGTCAAGCTCATTATGTACCAACTTTCAACTCCCTTTCCCCTCCAAGTGCACCATTTCTTTTTGTTATTTAGCACTACTGTTTTCCACCTAGTAACTCAGGCACACACAAAAATGAATCATCTATCAGAGCTATCTCTCCTTTACCCTAAGCATTCAATTGATTATCTAATTCCTTGTAAACTAGTTTTAATGTCACAAACACTATTCCATCTCCATGCCCTTCTCTCCAGTTCAAGTTGTATCTTGCTCAAACTCTTGGACAAGGTAAAACTTAAGTTAATTCATTGCTTTTATTCTCCCCACATTCTACTCCCCTGCCATGTTAGATTTTTCTTTCTAGTTTTTGTTTCTCTACACAAACATCCATAATGGTGCCCCATTGTTTTCTTCATAAATAAGATGTTTAGCCATGAATTGAGGGTCACCTCACATGTTGCCATAACATTTTTTTCAGTCTTGTTCCCAGGACTCTCCCACATGTACCTTTGCTCTGCTAATACAGAACCATTGAATAAATGTCCTACCAGGCCTTCTGCTTCCTCCTGCCTTGCCTTTAATCATTCTATTTTACCTATCTTACTTTCTTCTTCCTTTTCTTTAAATGTGTACGTCTTGTCCGTGATATAAGACTGACATAGACTTAACCACACCAGATGCCCTAACACTGTTTTGTCCTTTCTTGTGATAATTAACTTAAGCAGCTTATGTTTTGATGTTTACAGACTTACTATTTCTACTAGGATGAAAATTTCTTAAGGACTCTTCTTTTTCCCTCTCATAGCTCCTACAACAGCAGTTAGCTCTGCAGTGAGAGTTTTTAACTGTTTGCTACTTTCATACTTCATGTTTTTTCTTCTTGTAGGGTTTTATAAATATGCTTCCACTTCATGCTTCGTACTATTTAATGAAAGTCACTTTCTTGTTTATTTTCCTTTTATCTTGTTGTTAGATAAAATACTCCAAGCAAACTGGAACAGAGAATACAACCTTTAGAGAGGTTGTTAGTATGAAATTTAAGTTATTGCTAAGATTTTCACTTTATATATAATGACCCTTTAACTTTTTTATTGAATAATCTATTTAAATGTTACCTTTGAATTAAATATTAAATTATTTATGTGAGTATAAAAATTATATCAACTAAACATGGGATCCCAAACAAAATAAGTGAATAATGGAAAGCTCCAGGTTAAAAATGAAGAAATATATTAAAATTTCTTTTAGGGCTCTGACTTTATTGCTTATGGCAAACTTGATGCTAAAATACACCATACATCACTACTGTGACAGGCTTGAGAAAATGAAAAATACAAAGCTTTACATAAATCAACCTAAAGATCATATTAAAATGCATAACCTTTAACAGAAGAATCAAGACTTTTAACTATTCAGAAGCTCTTTCTTCCTTACATAGTTGTTTTAGATTTTTCAAACAGTTTTATGAGAAATATTTCAAATTAATTGTTGGCAAAGCCATTGCATTTATAAAGAGGGCAAGGTTCACAGAAATTTAGCCCCAATTTTACTAAGGTACCCTACTATCACTTAGCTCTTAATTTTGTTTTTTGTTGAAATAATTCATGGGACAATTATATATTTTATATAATTATAATAGCTCTCCTTACAGTGGGACAGAAGAAGGAGAATGATAAAAAGATGACTTTTATTCATCAACATTTGGTTCAGCACAGCTTTGCTATCCAACCCACCCTTTCCCCATCTTTGCCCTCAAGCTAATGAGCAGAAAACTGATCTGGTGAGAGAGAGCAAGGCAGTTAGAAGGTTTTAAAACCTTATTCTATAAACCTTACTGATAACAGCTTGGGATTCAGATAAATTTTGGCTTTAGGTACTCCTGTGCTAATGCTGCCATAAATGATCCTTGGAGGAGATTAATAAATCAAGCATTTTATTCACCAAAATTTAGAAAGCTACTTAATGCATTTCTGCCCCTAATGCATATATTTCAGTACTACCAACAATTTATCACTGTATCGGGAAGTCATGAATCAAACTGGACAGTAGAAGAGTTTTTGAACCCACATCTTGATAGACTTAATCAGTTTGGGGGAAGATCATAAAAATAACCAATCAAATGATTTCCTTCCCTCTTTCAAATTCAGACTTTTTTCCTTAATATTTACTTAGTTGTTATGCTCTTCTATGTAACTTTTTGTTCTTGGTGTTGTTTTGAAAAATAAAGTTTTTAACTAGTATTTTTCATAAAGTTTCACTTTGATAGTTTCTCATTAAAAAGGTGGCATACTACTTATTCATTTAACATTTATTTAATGCTTACATTTAAATTCTGGCACTGTTCATTCAGTGAGGAAACAATAGTGAATTGGACAACCAAAAATTATTTCTTTCATGGAGCTCTTATCCTATGGAATGAGACAGATTAATCAAATATGTAAAAAAGAGGGGATGGGGAAATGTTGCCTCACTGCCTATAGAGATAAAGATTGGAGTTTATGGAATAAACATGATCTGAGAATCTGAGGCTGCTCTTGTGACATTTTTAAACCCGGATTTAGGGTAACAAGACTAATTCTTTTGGTCATATAGCAGATGGTAATGATAAACTATGAGTGGTTGGATTTGGGTAGGCAAAGGCTAAGAGTCTTGTCAGAAGGCTATAGATACAGCCAAAGAGTGTTTCAGTGAATTGGAAAAAAGAAAATACTCAGAATGAAGTATGAAGAGAAACAAGAAGGTATTCAACTAATATTCTCAACTATTATCAGGAAGGTAATAGTTGAGAACTTTACAAAATTAATTAGACACACTAAGGTACGGATTAAACAAATCTCATGAGCCACAAATGAAATAAAAACAGATGCATATTTAGGTTTTTGTTCTTATCCAGTCACTAAGTCATATCTGACTATTGGTGACCCCATGGACTGCAGCATGTCAGCCTTCCCTGTCCTTCACTATGTCCTAGAGTTTGCTCAAATGCATTGAGTTGGTGATGCTCTCTAACCATCTCATCCTCTGCTGCCCTCTTCTCCTTTTGCCTTCAGTCTTTTCCAGTATTAGTGTCTTTCCAATGAGTCCACTCTTTACATTAGGTGACCAAAGTGTTGGAGCTTCAGCACCAGTCCTTCCAATAAATATTCAGAGTTGATTTCCTTGGGTATGTGATAATAAAACTGCTGAAAAAAAAAAAGTCAAAGAAAAAAATTAGAAATAGAATACATTTTTTTAAAAGGCCACATTCAAAGTAACAACTGTTAGAATGAAACCTAACTTTTAAACAAACAATGGAGCTCTACCCTTTGCATCGCTAAATGAAAATAACTCTCATTCTAGAATCTGTAGCCAGCCAAAATATCCTTCAAAAATTAAAGTGGAGTTACTTTCAGGATGTTAGTAATGCATTTGTCAAAACTCGTTGATAGTGCACTTATAGTTGGTCAATTTCACTGTGACTTTTCTCCTCAAGAAATATTTAACAAATATTTAACTCTAGTTAATAACATTTATGTTAAAACTTTAACATACTTTATTATGCTTTGGTGTGTCTGCTAGTAATAATTTTTCTGAATTTTGTAAATTTCTTCACTTTATTTTTATTTTACTCCAATATTTTATTAAGGAAAATTTTAAACATACATAAAAGTCAAAAGGAGAAATAAAAGACCTTCCCAGTTAAAGAAAAACAGAGAATTCTAGACTTGCCTTCCTTACATGTATTCCTGAAAGGAGTTCTTCGAGTTGAAAAAAATATATTAGACAATAACACTAAAGCACTTGAAAATGTAAAACTCCCTGATACAAGTAAATATATAGACATATACAGAGTTTGGTAATACTGTGATAATGGTATGTAAATTACTTATAATTCTGTCATAGAATGTTATAAATAATGTCATGAAAGTATAACTATAAAGCTATGTTAGAGGATACAGAATATAGAAAGATATAATTTGTGACATCAATAATATAAAGTAGGACAGGGAAGCATAAAGGTGTAGAATTATATATGTGATTAATGTTAGTTTTTATTAATTTAAAATAGATTATTATAGATGTTTGATGCAATATAGTAACCGCAAAGAAAATACCTGTAGAGGATACGCAGAAGAAAATGAGAAAGGAATCAAAGTGTGTCACCACAAAAAAAAAAAAAACAAACACAGAGGACAACTGCAAAAGAGGAAGGAGTATCAAAATAACTAGAAGACTAGAAGATGTAAACAACAAGATGATAACACTAAATTCTTCTCTACCAGTAAGTACTTTAAATTTAAATAGATTAAACTTCCAATCAAAAGACATGGGAGGGATGCACACTGGGAGATCAAGATGGTGGAGTCAGAACCTGGAGCTCAACTCTTCTTATAAACACACCAAATTATATCTACATGGGGAACAACTCAGAAAATCAAAAGACATAGTGTGGTTGAATGTATTAAAACATTAAGAACAGTATGCCCTTTACAAGAGACACACTTTAGATATAAGGTTATTTATAGGCTGAAAGTAGAAGTTTCAATAAAGCCATTCCATGAAAATGATAACCAAAAGAGAACAGGAGTGTCCATACTTACATCAGATGAATATATTTTAAGTCAAAACTGTCACAAGAAACAAAGACATTACATAATGATAAAAGAGTCAGCTCACCACGAAGATATGAAACTATAAATCTATACCCACCTAACAGCAGAGCATCCAAATATATGAAATAAACATTGACAGAATTGAATCAAGAAATAGACCGTAACACAATAATGGTAGGGATTTCAATATCTCACTTTTAGTAATGTAAAAATCAATCAATTTTTAAATTTTTAAATCAGTCAATTTTAAATCGATTGATTTAAAAATCAATCAATCAAAAATCAGATCATACATCAATAAGGAAACAGAGAACTTGACCAATACTGTAGAATAATTGGAAATAATAGACATTAAAGTAACACTTCACCCAACAACAACAACAAAATACACATTCTTCTCAAATGTACTAAGAACATTCTCCAAGACAGATCACTTGTTGGGCCACAAAACACTTCTTAACAAATTTAGGATGGAAATCATACAAATTATCTCTTCAAACCAGGATGGAATGAAATGAGATCAAAAACAGAGAAAACTGAAAAATTCACAAATATGTTGAAATTAAATAGTACACTGTTAAACAATCAATGGGCCAAAATAAATCACAAGAGAAATTAGAAAATATCTTGAGACAAAAGAGAGCAAAAGCAGAATGTACCAAAACTTATAGACTGCAACAAAAGCAGTACCAAGAGGGAAGTTTATAGTGGTAAACACACACAATAAAAACAAAGAGTGATGTCAGCATCACGGTGGAGTGAGACACCCTCTTTTGTCACTCCCCTTTAATCTGCAACCAGTAAAGTACCCAACTCAGCTCGGCAAAGATGGCTCTGCCAAACAGACCAGAACGTGAGAATTTCACACATCTGTACGTGTAAAGGTGGGTGGATTCAAGCACACAGGGAAGGCAAAATCAAGGAAAAGCAAAAACGGTGCCTGTGATCCTAGTCCCTGCTGCACCCGCTGAACCTACAGCCCTAGGGAACCCAATAGCTACAGCACACACAACTCTGGCCTCCTGGCAAAAGCAGTACTCCAGTACTTTTTCAGTTCAATCCAGTCGCTCAGTCGTGTCGCACTCTTTGCCACCCCATGGACTGCAGCATGCCAGGCCTCCCTGTCCATCACCAACTCCCGGAGTTTACCCAAAATCATGTCCATTGAGTCCGTGATGCCATTCAACCATCTCATCCTCTGTCGTCCCCTTCTCCTCCTGCCTTCAATCTTTCCCACTATCAGGGTTTTTTCCCCAGTGAACAGTTCTTCACATCAGGTGGCCAAACTATTGGAGTTTCAGCTTCAGCATCAGTCCTTCCAGTGAACACTCAGTATTGATCTCCTTTAGGATTGACTGGTTAGATCTCCTTCCAGTCCAAAGGACTCTCCAGAGTCTTCAACACCACAGTTCAAAAGCATCAGTTCTTCATTGCTCAGCTTTCTTTATAGTCCAACTCTCACATCCATACATGACCACTGGAAAAACCATAGCCTTGACTAGATGGACCTTTGTTGAAAAAGTAATGTCTCAGCTTTTGAATATGCTATCTAGATTGGTCATAACTTTCCTTCCAAGGAGTAAGCATCTTTTAATTTCATGGCTGCAGTCACCATCTGCAGTGATTTTGGAGCCCAAAAATATAAAGTCTCTCACTGAACAAAGCTAGTGGAGGTGATGAATTCCAGTTGAGCTATTTCACATCCTAAAAGATGATGCTGTGAAGGTGCTGCACTCAATATGCCAGCAAATTTGGAAAACCCAGCAGTGGCCACAGGACTGGAAAAGGTCAGTTTTCATTCCAATCCCTAAGAAAGGCAATGCCAAAGAATGCTCAAACTACCGCACAGCACTCATCTCACACACTAGTAACTGCTGCTGCTGCTGTAAAGTCGCTTCAGTCGTGTCCGACTGTGCGACCCCATAGACAGGCTCCCCGTCCCTGGGATTCTCCAGGCAAGAACACTGGAGTGGGTTTTCTCCAATGCATGAAAGTGAAAAGTGAAAGGGAAGTCGCTCAGTCGTGTTCGACTCTTAGCGACCCCATGGACTACAGCCTACCAGGCTCCTCCATCCATGGGATTTTCCAGGCAAGAGTACTGGAGTGGGGTGCCATTGCCTTCTCCACACACTAGTAAAGTAATGCTCAAAATTCAAGCCAGGCTTCAGTAATACGTGAACCATGAACTTCCAGATGTTCAAGTTGGTTTTAGAAAAGGCAGAGCAACCAGAGATCAAATTGCTAACATCCGCTGGATCATCAAAAAAGCAAGAGAGTTTGCTTTTGCATGGGGTTGCAAAGAGTCGGACACAACTGAGCGACTGAACTAATTAACTAACTCACTGTTTAAGAGGCTCTTTAAGAGGCTCTTTAGTTTTTCTTCACTTTCTGCCATTAGGTGGGTGTCATCTGCATATCTGAGGTTATTGATATTTCACCTGGCAATCTTGATTCCAGCTTGTGCTTCATCCAGCCCAAGCTATATGAAACTCTGCATATAAGTTAAATATGCAGGGTGACAATATACAGCTTTGATGTATGCCTTAACCTATTTGGAATCAGTCTGTTGTTCCATGTTCAGTTCTAACTGTTGCTTCCTGGCCTACATACAGATTTCTCAAGAGACAGGTCAAGTGGTCTGGTATTCCAATCTCTTGAAGAATTTTCCACAGTTTATTGTGATCCACACAGTCAAAGGCTTTGGCATAGTCAATAAAACAGAAATAGGTGTTTTTCTGGAACTCCTTTGCTTTTTCCATGATCCAGTGAATGGTGGCAATTTGATCTCTGGTTCCTCTGCGTTTTCTAAAACCAACTTGAACATCTGGAAGTTTATGGTTCACATATTTTTGAAACCTGGCTCGGAGAATTTTGAGCATTACTTTACTAGCGTGTGAGATGAGTGCAATTGTGTGGTAGTTTGAGCATTTTTTGGCATTGCCTTTCTTAGGGATTGAAATGAAAACTAACCTTTTCCAGTCCTGTGGCCACTGCTGAGTTTTCCAAATTTGCTGGCATACTGAGTGCAGCACTTTCACAGCATCATCTTTTAGGATTTGAAATAGCTCAACTGGAATTCCATCACCTCCACTAGCTTTGTTCATAGTAATGCTTCCTAAGGCCCACTTGACTTCACATTCCAGGATGCTGGCTGTAGATGAGTGATCACTCCATCATGATTATCTGGGTCATGAAGACCTTTATTGTACAGTTATTCTGTGTATTCTTGCCACCTCTTCTTAATATCTTCTGCTTCTATTAGGTCCATACCATCTCTGTCCTTTATTGAGCCCATCTTTGCATGAAATGTTCCCTTGGTATCTCTCATTTTCTTGAAGAGATCTCTAGTCTTTTCCATTCTATTGTTTTCCTCTATTTCTTTGCACTGATTGTTGAGGAAGGCTTTCTTATCTCTCCTTCCTATTCTTTGGAAATCTGCATTCAAATGGGTATATTTTTTCTTTTCTCCTTTGCTTTTCACTTCTCTTATTTTCACAGCTATTTGTAAGGCCTCCTTATTACCAAATTCAGACTTAAATTGAAGACAGTAGGGAAAACCATTAGACCATTCAGGTATGACCTAAATCAAATCCCTCACGATTATACAGTGGAAGTGAGAAATAGATTTAAGGGACTAGATATATCTAATACAGTGCCTGATGAACTATGGTTGGAGGTTCGTGACATTGTACAGGAGACAGGGATCAAGACCATCCCCTGGAAAAAGAAATGCAAAAAAGAAAAATGGCTGTCTGAGGAGACCAGTACTTGCGGTCACATGTAACTGGGCAAGAGTGGTCCAGGGCCTGTGACCCTATGTCTCTAGCTGTAGATGCTCCCACGACTTAGGCTCTCCTGCCCCACAGCTACCACACCTTCAGCAGTGGCATCCACAAATTCAACAACTCCAGGCATAGCAGAAGCACCCAAAACCCCAGTCCTCCTCATTTGCTATAGCAGTGGAGCCTATTTCTCGGGAGATCCCCAGCACCGGAGTAGCACCTGTCATCCTAGTGCCTCAGAGGTTGACAGCACCACCAGCAGCAGCAAAGCACCAACAAGTTGTGCCAAAGGGCACTGGGTGGCACCTCTGAATGATGGAGGCAATGGAGGGGAAAGTGCCATCTCTACAACGTTATATATAGACATATATGTATATAATATATAACCAGAGGCTGTTCAAGTAGGAATAACCAACAACTTGTGCTATAGCGCCACCTACTGAAAAAGAAAAGAAAGGCCTTTAATGGCTAATCTTGGCTTCCCTGGTAGCTTGGATGGTAAAGCGTCTGCCTACAATGCCGGAGACCCGGGTTCGATCCCTGCCTGGCTCGGGAAGATCCCCTGGAGAAGGAAATGGCAACCCACTCCAGTATTCATGCCTGGAAAATCCTATGGACCGAGGAGCCCAGTCCATGGGGTCGCAAAGAGTCGGACACGACTGAGCGACTTCTCTTGAATTCTTTATTGTAAAAAGAAAAAAAAGTTTTACCTAAAGAAGAAAGTTATTCACTGCTTCAAATGAGGAACAAATCATCAAGCATCATAAAGAATCACAATAACACTGTATCACAAAAATAAAGTAATACTTCTCCAGAAACCAAATGTAAAGTCATGGAATATTACTCAAAGACAGAAATCTAGAAAAGATACAAGTAGAAGAAGAAAGACAATTAAGATCTAAGAAAAATGAAGAAATTCTACATGACCTATCTGACTGTTTTAGGAAGGGAACATAAAGCAATAAGTATTCCAGAAGAGGAAAAGGAGAAGGGAGAAGAGAGTGTTTGTTTTTGTTTTTTAATAACTCAGAAATTCCCAAACCTGAAGAAGGAACTGGATATACACTCCCATGAAGCCAAGAGAACACCCAATTACCTCAACACAAAAAAATCTTCTCCAAGATACATTAAATTAAAATTGTCAAAGTCAGTAAGAAAGAATTTTAAAGGCAGCCTGGTTAAAAAAGGGTGGTAAGTTCCAAAGGAACCCCCATAAAGTTAGCAGATATGTCATCAGAAACTATACACTGGGAGGGAATGGAACAGCTCTCTAAAAATACTGAAAATAAAAACTGATCAACCAGGAATGTTCTATCCTGCAGTTATAATTCAGATACGAAGAAGAAATAAAGTCTGTCCCAGACAAAAGCCAAGAGAGTTCATCAACACTAGATCTACCTTACAGGAAATGTTGAAAGAAGCTCTTGTTTCAGAAACAAAATGACAAATATACACAAAACTTTGAGTAAAGAACCAGAAAATTGCAACTCTAATTAAGAATAGATTTGTAAACACTTAGTATAACATAAAGGTTAAAGGAGAAGCAAAGAGTAAAAATAATTATCCACAAAATCCACAACATAAAAAGAAATAATTTGAGGCAATAACATAAAAGAGACAGAAGAAAAAGGACTTTTATAGGCAAATAAAGATAAGATACTATCAAGAAAATGACTTTTATTTATGATTATAATGTTTTATACAAACTGCATGATAATCATAAAACATAAATCTAGAACAGAGTTGGTTCTTCACATCAGGTGGCCAAAGTAAAGAGTCAGATCAGATCAAATCAGTCGCTCAGTCGTGTCCGACTCTTTGCGACCCCATGAATCGCAGCACGCCAGGCCTCCCTGTCCATCACCAACTCCCGGAGTTCACTCAGACTCACGTCCATCAAGTCAGTGATGCCATCCAGCCATCTCATCCTCTGTCGTCCCCTTCTCCTCCTGCCCCCAATCCCTCCCAGCAGCAGAGTCTTTTCCAATGAGTCAACTCTTCGCATGAGGTGGCCAAAGTACTGGAATTTCAGCTTTAGCATCATTCCTTCCAAAGAAATCCCAGGGCTGATCTCCTTCAGAATGGACTGGTTGGATCTCCTTGTAGTCAAGGGACTCTCAAGAGTCTTCTCCAATACCACAGTTCAAAACAGTGGTCATCAAAGGGGAAGATATTGAGAGAGAAGGTGAAATGGGTCAAAGAGTTCAACTGTATGGTGAGGGATGGAAACTAAATTTTTGATGGTATTTACAGAAGTAAAAATACGATGTACACATGAAACTTAGATAATGTTATAAACTAATGTTGACTTAAAAGAATTATTTTAGATGACTGGGGGGAAAAAAAAAAAAAAAACCGAGAAGGATCTCAAATCAACAACCTAACTTTATACCTCAAAGAACTAGAGAAAAAACACACTAAACCCAAAGTTAACAGAAGGAAGGAAATAATAAATGTTAAAGCATAAAAAAAAAAAAAACAGAAAAATGATAGAAAAGAACAGCAAAACTAAGAGTTGGTTATTTGAAAAAGATCAATAACATTGACAACTCTTTAGCTAGACTAAGAAAAATAGAAGACTCAAATAATAAAAATAAAAAGTAATAGAGATTATGTTGCAACTAGTATCCTAGAAATAAAGAATAATAAAGACTATTATAAAAAAATTATATGCACCAAGTTGGATAACCTGCAAGTTATGGATAAATTTCTAGAAATCATAAAACCTGTCAGGACTGAATCATGAAGAAATTTAAAGTCTAAGCATACCTATAACTAATAAAGAGATTGAATCAGTAATCAAAAACTTCCCAACAAAGAAAAGCATAGGACCAGATGGCATCACTGAAGAATTATACCAAACATATAAAAAGTTAACAATTTTTCTCAAACTCTTACCACAAAAGTGAAAATGAGGGAACATTTCCAAGCTCATTTTATGAAGCCAGCAATACCCTGGCAAAGATACTACAAGAAAAAAAAAAAATCAGGCAAAGATACTTCAAGAAAAGGAAACTATCATCCAATACCCCTGATGAATGTTGATGCACAAATCCTCAACAAGCTACAACCAAACTTAACTCAATAATACATTAAAAAAATTCTACACCGTGACCAAATGAGCTTCATGGAATGCAAAGTTGGCTCAGCACATACCACATTAAGAGAATGAAAGACAAAAACCGCATGATGGTCTTAATTGATGCAGAAAAAACATTTGACAAAATTCAACAGCTTTTCATGACAAAGGCACTCAACAAACTAGGAAGAGAAAGAAATTACCTCAACATGATGAAACCCATAGGTGAAAACCCACAGCTATCTTTATAGTCAGTGATAAAGCACTGAAAGCTTTCCCCCCTAAGATTAGGAAAAAGGCAAGGGTGCCTTCTCACTGCTTCTATTCAACATGGTACTAGAAGTCCTAATCAGAGCAGTTAGTCAAGAAGAAGTAAAGGCATCCAGATCAGAAAGGAAGAAGTAAAATTTTCTCAGTTGCTAGGTTGCTGCTGCTACTACTAAGTCGCTTCAGTTGTGTCCGACTCTGTGCGACTCCATTGACGGCAGCCCACCAGGCTCCACCGTCCCTGGGATTCTCCAGGCAAGAATACTGGAATGGGTTGCCATTTCCTTCTCCAATGCATGAAAGTGAAAAGTGAAAGGGAAGTCGCTGAGTTCTGTCTGACTCTTTGAGACCCCATGGACTGCAGCCCACCAGGCTCCTCCGTCCATGGGACTCTCCAGGCAAGAGTACTGGAGTGGGGTGGTCTTATATGCAGAAAACCCTAAGGATTCTACAAAAATATTGTTAGAATTAATGCACAAGTTCAATAAAATGTCAGTATACAAATCAACATACAAAACACTGCTGTAGCAATTTTGTACACCAACAATAAAAAATCTGAAATGGAAATTAAGAAATCAGTCCCATTTACAGTAGCCTCAAAAAAAAATACTGAGAAGCAATTTTAATAAGTAGATGGTAGACTACAATACATTGCTGAAAAAAAAATAAAAGATACAAATAAATGAAAAGACAGCCATGTTCATAGGTTAGAAGACTTAATATTGTTAAATTATCCATACTGTTCAGAGCAATCCATAGATTCAGTGCAATTCCTATCAAAATCCAAATGGCACTGATTTTTCAGAAATAAAAAATATTATTCATATGGAATCTTAAAGAACTCCAATAGTCAAAGGAGTCTTGAGAATGCTGAACAATGCTAGAGGCATTACACTTCCTGGTTTCAAAGCATATTGCAAAACTACAGTAATTGAAACGTTATGGTGCTGGCATAAAAACAGACATGTAAGTCAATGGAACAGAATAGAGCATCCAGAAACAGACCTTCATATACATGGTCAAATGACCTTCAACAAGAATGCCAAGGCTACTCAGTACTCAAGGCTACTCATGCTATTTTCATGGTGCTAGGAAAACCGGATCTCTACATGCGAAGGAATAAATTTAGACCCTTACCTTTTACCATGCACAAAAATTAACTCAAAATGGATTAAATGCCAAAACATAAGGCCTGAAACTGTAAAAGTCCTAGAATTAAATATAGGGGGAAAACTTTATGACATTGCATCTGGCAGTGATTCCTTGGATGTCATACCAAAAGCACAGGCAGTCAAAGCAAGAATACGAAACAAATAGGACATCAAATGTAAAAACTTCTGCACAGCAATGGAATCAGTCAATAAAATACATAAAAATAGGGGAAATATTTGCCAGTCATCCTAGTATGCAGAATATATAAAAACACCTGCAACTTAACAAGAACAACAAGAATAATCCAGTTAAAATATGGGCAAGGGAATTGAATAGACATCTCTCCAACATCTACAAATGGCAGACAGATGAAAAAAATTCTCATCATCACTGTTATCAAGGGTGTGGAAATAAAAAAACTACAATGTGATACCAATTCACAAAAGCATTAGGATAGCCTCTATCAAAAAAAAAGAAAAAAAAGTACCAAGTGTTGGTGAAGATGCAAAGAAATTATAATCTTTGTGTACTCTGTTGGGAATGTAAAATGGTGCAGCAGTTATGTAAAAAAGTGTAGAGTTTCCTCAAAATATGAAAATAGAACTACCATATGACCCAGCAATCCTCCCTTTGGATATATATATATCCAAAATAATTGAAAGCAGGATCTTAAAGAGAAGTTCACACTCCTGCATTCATTGCAGCATGATTTGCAGTAATTGAGATGTGGAAACAACCTGAATGTTCATTGACAGATGAACAGATAATGAAAATTGGTGTGTACATATGATAGAATTTTATTCAGCCTTACAAAAGAAGGAAATTCTATCATATGCAGTAACATGGATGAGCCTTGAGGACATTATACTACATGGAATAAGCTAGTCACAAGAAGATAAATGCTGTATGATTCCACTTACATGAGCTATCTAAAGTACACAAACTTACAGAAAGAAAACATAGGACATGGGTTGTCAGGGACTGGGGATAGGAAAGGAAAGAGATGTCCAATGGGTGCAGTTTCAATTTTACCAGGTGCAAACGTTCTAGAGATTTGCTGTACAACAACGTGCATATATTTAACACTACTGTACTACATGTTTAAAAATGGTTATGGTTGTAAAATTTATGTTACTTGTCTTTAATAAAAGATTTGTGTGTGTGTGTGTGTGTGTGTGCGCGCGCGCGCGCGCGCGCGCGCGCGCATGCTCAGTGGCGTCCAACTCTTTGCAACCCCATGGACTGTAACCCACCAGACTCCTCTGTACATGGAATTTTACAGGCAAGAATAATGGAGTGGGTTGCCATTTCCCACTCCAAAAGATAGCTAGACAATCATCATATATGTGGAAATTAAACAAATCTCTAAATAACTCATGGCACAAAGAATAAACCCCAAGTGAAATTAGCAGTGTTTTGAACAAATTGCTAGTGAAAAATTAAGGACAGGATAAGGGTACCTATAATCACCACTTCTATTCAGTCCATGCATAAATTTTACATATCTACAATCATAGGTACAATTGCACTTTTAGCTGTGTTTAAGGTGGGCTAAACAACTTTTAATTAAATCTAAAGTAACAAGATAAGTTTGAAACATCAAGTCTGTTTTCTTACTAAATAGCTTTCTTTTTTAGAGGCTTATGATTACTACTGATGATAAAAAGAACAGAATTATATATTCCAATAGTGTACTTCTTATTTTATTTATAATTTATAACATGGTCCACATACAGGAAAATATTGTACAATGTGTTATATAATATTTAATTGCTTCTTTTTCTTCATTCAATTTATATCAGTTTATTTGCCTAAATAAGTATCTAATGAGAGAAAATAAAATCCTTGGGGATTTTAGCATCTTTTTAACTTCCCTTTTAAACCTCTCCTGAGTTATGTTTCCTAAAAGAATGAGTAGTAATAGAGTCCCCTGAGAACTCTCAAACATATAGCTTTCACTTCACTGGAGACTTTCTTTCCTTATTCAGGTTAAGTATTTATGTGTATTTTGAATTTCTGGTTTAGAATTTTGACCCAACCCTAATTATAAGCTATGGTTCAGTTCCATTGCATATAATGGGGCTTTCAGCCTGGTACAAATATTTTTCTAAAGAGAGAGAGCATTTCCTAATGGATTTAAGATTGGCAATTTACATGTCCTCTTTGAGCTTAGTGTATGTGCTTCTTCCAGTCCTTCCTTCCAGTCAGTTTATCATCAGTAGTAATCATAAGCCTCTAAAAAAGAAAGCTATTTAGTAAGAAAACAGACTTGATGTTTCAAACTTAACTGATTAGATTTAATTAAAAGTTGTTTAACCCACTTTAAACACAGCTAACTATTATGAAACAGAAAAGTAATGAATGCCTTATCCAGAAAAACACTAGCTTAATCAGTTTGGTCCTGTTACTATTAAATGAATGACCTCCTGCATGCAAAACTTTCTGCCTCCCCTCTTTTTTTTTCTTAGTAAAATCATATTTTCCACATGAGAAACTAATGTTGCTAGATATTTTTTTTTAATATAGCATTTCCTAATTTTAGAAATAGGGTACATAGTTATTGCTTTGGCATATTTTTACAGTTCTCCTACTGGACTAGATTATGAACTTGATGAGAGTGGAGATCATTTCTCACCTGTTGACTGCTCATATAACAGCACATATAACATCATGGAGCCTAGCATTTATTAGGCACTCAATAAATATTTATTAAATTGAAGTAAATTAGCCAACTTCTTTAATTTGTCAAAGGAAGAATGATTGATTTAAAGTAGTCCAGGGAGAGAAAAGGTCCTGGTCTGGGCTGCTGGTGTGTTCATTCTTCAGAATCGACTGGAATCAGTTCAAAGACAAATCAAGAAAGAGGGTCATCTTGAGGCTGGTAGCAGGCTTCAGGCAACTCTTACCTCATCCAATATGTTTGCAAGGATGAACTGAGATTAAGACAGGCATCAAGGTACAGGTGGTTTAACTTCAAGACAATGGGACCCTTCTCCCCAGTTTAATGACCAGAACATTGATTCGTATTTGCCTTGGCTGAGTCTTAGAGAAATCCAAACTAATAGTGGATAAACTGCATAGATCAAGCCCTGAGCCTTTGGAGTGAGAGCATTGACTCTTCAGACTGTAGAGTACCAGAGAACTAACCCTAGGGGGTATCAAATAGTGAGAACTCACACAAAGGAAACCACCTGAATACAAGACCCAGCATCACCCAACCACCAGTAGCACCCTGTGCAGGACACCTCATCTAGACAACAAACAAAACAAAAATACAGACCCAATCATCAGCAGACAGGATTACCACCTTGCCCATTGGGGGAAAAACAAACAAACCAACAAACAAAAATTCAGCACAAATTTCACCGTATATGAAGCTTACACAAACAACTGGACAAACCTTAGGAGGGCAGAAACCAAAAGGAAGAAAGAATTCAACCTTGAAGCCTGGGAAAAGGATACCTCAAACACAATAAGTTAAAAAAAAAAAAACTGAAAAGGCAGAGAAATACTACACAAATGAAGGAATAAACTAGAAACACAGAAGTCCAAATAAATGAAGAGGAAATAGGCATATTACCTAGAAAAGAATTCAGAATAAGGATATTCAGTTCAGTTCAGTTCAGTTGCTCAGTCGTGTCCAACTCTTTGCAACCCCACGAATTGCAGCACGCCAGGCCTCCCTGTCCATCACCAACTCCTGGAGTCCATTCAAACTCATGTCCATCAAGTTGGTGATGCCATCCAGCCACCTCATCCTCTGTCGTCCCCTTCTCTTTCTGCCCCCAGTCCCTCTCAGCATCAGGGTCTTTTCCAATGAGTCAACTCTTTGCATGAGGTGGCCAAAGTACTGGAGTTTCAGCTTTAACATCATTCCTTCCAAAGAAATCCCAGGGCTGATCTCCTTCAGAATGGACTGGTTGGATCTCCTTGCAGTCCAAGGGACTCTCAAGAGTCTTCTCCAACACCACAGTTCAAAAGCATCAATTCTTTGGTGCTCGGCTTTCTTCACAGTCCAACTCTCACATCCATACATGACCACTGGAAAAACTATAGCCTTGACTAGATGGACCTTTGTTGGCAAAGTAATGTCTCTGCTTTTCAATATGCTATCTAGGTTGGTCATAACTTTTCTTCCAAGGAGTAAGCATCTTTTAACTTCAATTAAAGATGATCAAAAACTTTGAAAACAAAATGGAGAAAATGCAAGAATCAATCAACAAAGACCTAGAAGAATGAAAGAATAAACATACAGAGACAAACAACACAATGAATGAAGTTAAAAATACTCTAGAAGGAATCAATAGCAATATCTGGAGCAAAAGAATGAATCAGTGAGCTGGAAGATAAAATGATGGAAATAACTTCTGAAGAAGAGAATAGAGTAAAAAGAATGAAAAGGACTGAGGATAGTCTCGGAGACCTCTGGGACAATATCAAATGCACCAACATTCAAATTATAGGGATCCCAGAAGAAATGGCAATAGGAACATATATCAATAATTACTTTAAATATAAATGGATTAAATGCTCCAGCCAAAAGACACAGACTGGCTGAATGGATACAAAAATGACCCATATATATGCTGTCTACAAGAAACCCACTTCAGACCTAAAGACACATATAGACTGAAAGTGAGAAGATGGAAAAACACATTCCATGCAAATGGGAAGCAAAAGAAAGCTGGAGTAGCAATCCTCATATCAGACAAAATAGACCTTAAAATAAAGAAGATATCAAGAGATAAGGAAGGACACTACATAATGATCTAGGGATCAATCCAAGAGAAAGACATAACAATTGTAAATATCTATGCACCCAATGCAGGAGCACCTCAATACATAAGACAAACACTAACAGACATAAAAGGAGAAATTGACAGTAACACAGTAATAGTAGGAGACTTTAATACCCCACTCACACCAATGGACAGATCATCAAAACAGAAAATTAATAAAGAAACACAAGTCTTAAATGTTACATTAGATGAGATGGATCTCACTGATATCTTCAGGACATTCCATCCAAATGCAGAATACACCTCCTTCTCCATGGAACATTCTCCAGGATAGACTATATCTTGGGTCACAAATCAAACCTCAGTAAATTTAAGAAAATTGAAATCGTATCAAGCATCTTCTCTGACCACAATGCTATGAGACTAGATATCAATTACAAGAAAAAACTGTAAGAAACACAAACGTGAAGGTTAAACAACATGTTTCTAAATAACCAACAGGTTACTGAAGAAATCAAAAAGGAAATTAAAAAATTTCTAGAAACAAATGGCAATGAAAACAGAACTCAAAACCTATGGGATGCAGCAAAAACAGTTCTAAGAGGGAAGTTTACAGCAATACAATCCTACCTTAAAGTAGTCCAGGGCCTTACCTATTCATTGCTACTATAAATAAAGTAGTTGTTGGAACATGCTGCTGCTGCTGCTACGTCACTTCAGTCGTGTCCGACTCTGTGCGACCCCATAGACTGCAGCCCACCAGGCTCCCTCGTCCCTGGGATTCTCCAGGCAAGAACACTGGAGTGGGTTGCCATTTCCTTCTCCAATGCATGAAAGTGAAAAGTGAAAGTGAAGTAGCTCAGTCATGTCCGACTCTTCGCGACCCCATGGACTGCAGCCCACCAGGCTCCTCCGTCCATGGGATTTTCCAGGCAAGAGTACTGGGGTGGGGTATCATTGCCTTCTCCATGTTGGAACATGAGGTGGTATGTAATAGAAAATGAGACAGCACTGTAACTGGAAAGACATCATGTACTTTTGTTTGGGGCCATAGAAGTAACATTATCCCATTTCAGTTTGTGTGCACATACAAATAAAAATTACAGTGATTATTCACAGAAAAAAAGTGAACATTGGAGATAACCTATTAAGATATTAAATTTTAAGGTCAAAATCCTTCTGTATTGCTTAATGGAGATTCTAAATTAAATGATAATGATATTTACTTTTGCTTGATAATTCATATGAAAACAACATTCAATTAATTACCAAATATATTTTAAAAACTAAGACAAATATACAGATTGGATATCGATTTTGCTTTAACCATTTATTGTACTATTTGTTGGGCTTCCCTGGTAGCTCAGCTGGTAAAGAATCCACCTGTCATGCAGGAGACCCCAGTTCGATTCCTAGGTTGGGAAGATCGCTGGAGAAGGGATAGGCATTAAGATATCTTACATTTTGTTGTATTTCATCAAATTTTGTTGGGAACACTACAAAAAAAAATCGATGATATTAAGGAGTTAATTTTTTTAGGTGTGATAATTGTGTTTCTATTCATAAAAAACTAGTGGTTTACCAACTGAAATATGCACAGATGAAATGTTATGATATTTGAGATTTTCTTCAATAGTATCACAGTGAGGATAAGAAGTGGATGAAAGTATAAGTGAAGTTTTATAGGAAAAGTATCAACATTTTTTCCTCACATTTATATTATGAAAACCCATATAATGAGAACACTATGTTTTGATATGAAAACTCAGTTTTGAAAACTGCTTGGAAGGCACTTTTTAAAACTGGGGCGTATGCTTTTTTATATTATGATATACAAATTTACCCTCAAGATATATTTTATGTATGTCCCCCCATTTTAAACCAAACTAGAAATTCAGTGTCACCAATATCTACTGTTTGCCATTTTCAGATATTGTATTTTCCTATTAATGGGTAAAATTCTTGCTTTTCCTTTCAGTTTTTTCTTGAGTAAATATAAACTGCATATATCTATCCAATTTCATCCTTTTTTTAGCTTCCTGATTCATCATTTCTTCTGCTCACTAATCTTTATTCTTAGCGTTTGACATCCTCAGACAAGCTGTTAGGGAACTGTTTGTGTGAGGTGAACTATAATGAGGAAGAAGACCAAAATGAAACTCCACCTCTCATCTGGAAGTCATTACTCAGAGTCTCTTTTTCTCCTTTATTGCTTTGTAGTATAATTGTATATGAATTCACACATAATTACAAACTTTCTGCTATGACTTTTACCTCCTAATTTTTGCAGATTATTAACAATACATAGCAATAATAATCAGTGATGTTACTGAGTAGTTTTCAAGATGGACATGTTTCTGAGGGTTTCATATGTATTATATGATTTAATTCTAAAGTACCAATTATGAATATATAACTAAGTATTGTCATTGTCACCATTTTGCACAGCTGGTGAGTTGAAAAGTGAGAATTCAAACACAGGCAGCTGACCCCAAGGCATGAGCAATTTTAATCACTATGATATATGGCCTTTAAGAAAGTACAATTAAGACAATGTATTTGTTCATGATGCTGAAACAGCTAGTTGAAAAATGTGAAATTAATCCAAACCAGCTTGTTCTTTACTGAGATAAAAAAAGAGTAAAACTGGTCAAATTACATTTTTTCCATTTAAATAATTTTGTAGTATAGAAACAATATGAAAATTGGTTGTCATAATATCTATTTATGTGATGCTTTTTCTTTCTTTTGACATCATTGGCTTCTTTTTCTTTAAGCCTCAAATGTATGTTTTTGCCTAGTTTAAACATGAATTTCTTCTGAAAGTACACACACACACACACACACCAAAAAAAAAGTTATTTGGAAAGGAAATTGTACTGGTTATATGAACACATAAATTATTTTTATAAATTAAGTTGCCTTCAGATTTTTTAAATTAGGAATAATAGTATATTTTAGAATGAAAAACTTCAGACTTATGAAGAGTCTTACTAATCTTCATCTTGTGAGCTGATTCCAAGTAATGTAGTGATAACTTTTGTAGGTGACCTGGCATCTGAGGTATATGATGCACGTGATGACCTGGCATCTGAGGCACAGGTTTCTGGTGCCCTTGTCACATCCTGTGGAACACTGCCAAATAGCTCTGGGCACACTGACAATGTCCTACCAAAACTCGGGCTGTGCATTTCTCCATTCTTCTGCCTCAAGGCTTTCTCTGAAGCCAGGGGAGTTTACTCAGCCCTTGTGCCAAGGAAGCTTGGAAGAATGAGGCAGATATTGCCACTTGCAGCAATATGCAACTAATGAAAGACAGGATATTGTGAATAAATACACCAGCCTGATAAGCTTCCCTGATGACTCAGTGGTAAACAATCCACTTGCAATGCAGGAGATGCAGGAGACATGGGTTCAATCCCTTAGTCAGGAAGATCCACAGGAGGAGGAAATGGCAACCCACGCCAGTATTCTTCTCTGGAAAAGCCCATGGACAGAGGAGCCCTGGCAGGCTAGAGTCCGTGGGCTCACAAAGAGTCAGACACAGCTGAGTGACAGCACACACATACACACACCAACCTGATTAGCCTTCAAATGAGCAGTTCTGAGCCACCTTCTACAGACTAGTAGAATTGACCCTTGGTTGTTCAGATCATTAACCCACTCAATAGCATTGTTGGTGTCTCCTTTCCTCTCTTGCTCCCCATTCCTTCTCAGTCAACTTTTTGGGATTTGCCTCCCAAGTAAGTTACCTACATTCAAGTTCTTATTTTAGACTCTCTTATAGGATAGATTGAAGGCAGGAAGAGAAGGGGCGACAGAGTATAAGATGGTTGGATGGTATGACCGACTCAAAGGACATGAGTTTGAACAAACTCTGGGAGATGGTGAAGGACAGAAAAGCCTGGTGTGCTGCAGCCCATGGGGTCACAAAGAGTCAGACATGACTGAGCGATCAAGCAACAACAAACATCGATGTGACAGGGGAAAAAAGTAAAATCTGTGGATTTGAATTATCTCTGAAATGTATTCTAAAGCTCTATGCAAATAACCGTGGCTTCTTTCTATAGTCTAAGATGCACGTGTGTATGTGTGCCGAGTGTGTTGTCTGCTTCCTAAAGTGCTTTTGTTAACACCATAATTTTAAATTAAGTTTTTCAGAAAGCTGTTCCTGCTGTACATTTTGGCATCTAAGATTAGGTCAGTGGCCATAAATCTCATTTATGTACTTAATGCAAAGGAGATAGTGCTGTCTTGGGAATCATGTGAGCCAGATTCGTTACTTTGCCCCTCTTGTAAGATATTGACATATAAAACAAAATGCTCCCATTTTGTTTTGCATCTTTCTTCATTTAAAACTTTAAATAAAGAATGTTTATGCAAGGTTCTTTTTCATTCATAAAAATGGAAATCACTCTTAGTGACTGCATGAGTAGGCTTGTATTCTTGTTCACGAATTCGCATGATAGATCGCCCCATAAAATCTTTACATTTGGCTTGTGCAGCTGAGTTCATGACTGAATACGAATGATAAAGAAGCTTTAGCATTTTGTGGAAAGAAAAGAAATCATGCCTTCTAGTTGGCCCTTAGCTAGCTTTTAACTGCCTGGAAAACAGCTAGAAATGTATAATCAAACTTGCCATTAACGACACAACGTTTTGTGTAAATCTTTAGGTCATAATCTGTAAATTAATGCAAAGGGATTCTTTAAAATTTATTTGGTTTTCATTATACCCGCATGGAAATCTGCCAACCCAAACATCTATATATCTTTATTTTTTTCACCTTTCTATCCATCAGAAATTAAAATAGAAATGATGGATTGTGTCACTGGCTGGTCCAGCAGCCTATTTCTTTCAATGCATTGGTGTGTGTTTATGGTTTGAGCTATATTATTTTCAATTTCTGGCAAAATAGTCAGTTTTTGATCCTGGGTAGAAAATGTCAGTGCTCACATTTCCTGTGGGGTTTTGGCCTTTTTGTGAAAAGGTAGGAGAAAGCTAAATGAATTATGATGCTGTCATCTGAAGAAACCACAGTGTAATTCTTTGCCAAATTTTAGCAAGAACAGAGCTGATCATCTGCTAGTATAAGCCTTTCCTTGAACCCTACCAGCAGTTCATGCAAGCTGCTGCCTGTTCTCTTTCATACTGTGAGATTATAGCCTACAGAAGTCCTTTTAACCTTTCCTTGCAAAGTTAATTGATTTAATAACCCCCAAAGAAGATAAATTTTGCCAGAGGAATTTAGGAATCTAAATTTAGAAATTTAAAATTTCACAAATGAACTTAAGTAATATTTTAAGACTGAGTTTCTTCTTAATATAAATAGTTTATGGAAAATGCATATGTCTTATATTAATTTTTTTCAAAGCTGACACTCTTCCCATCCTTCACAAATCTATTTTCCTAGATTTTAAACAATAACAAATATTACCAGATAACATTTTTGTGTTATAGTCTTTGAAATCATATATTCTCAGTGTGAATATAGCTAATGGATATTGTAATCATCTGATACTATAGTTTGCCATGCATGCTTAAGTGCTCCTCAATAACCTTTAATTTATACATTCTAGTATCTTTTACTGAATCCGAAAGGAAATATCCTTTCTTGGATTGATGGCATTTTTGTCCTACCCATTTGAAACGATTAATAGGAAAGAAATCTCAATGTTAAAGATTGTGATCTATGCTGCTAAGTCACTTCAGTGGTGTCCGACTCTGTGTGACCCCATAGACAGCAGCCCACCAGGCTCCTCCGTCCCTGGAATTCTCCAAGCAAGAACACTGGAGTGGGTTGCCATTTCCTTCTCCAATTCATGAAAGTGAAAAGTGAAAGTGAAGTCTCTCAGTTGTGTTCGACTCTTAGCAACCCCATGGACCGCAGCCTTCCAGGCTCCTGGAGTGGGGTGCCATTGCCTTCTCCATGTGATCTATGAGGATTCTTTAATTTAATTTTTAGCAATTATTTTATAACACTGTTTCTAATTATTTTCCCATTGAAGTATAGTTGATTTACAATGTTTTTTTTAATTACTGATCTACAGTAAAGTGATTCAGTCATACATATATATAATTCTTTTATAAATTTTTATTGGAGTATAGTTCATTAACAATGTTGTATTAGTTTTTGCTGTGCAACAAAGTAAATCAGTTATACATAGACTTATATCAATTAGGTTTTTTTAGCTTCTTTTCTCACATAGGTCATTACAGAATATTGAGTAGAGTTCCATGTGCTATACAGTGGGTACCTATTAATTTATTATATGTATGTAGTATATTAGTTTCTTTTATAGACAATAGTGTTTTATATATAGTAGTATGTCAATCTCAATCTTCCAGTTTATCCCTCATCACTCCTTATTCCCTGGTAACCATAAGTTTGTTTTCTACATCTGTAGCTTTATTTCATTTGTGCCCTTTTTTTAGATTCTATATATAAGTGATATCATGTAATATTTGTCTTTTTCTGGCTTCTAAGTTTGATTAGATCCCATTTGTTTATTTTTGTTTTTATTTCTATTGCCTTGGGAAACTGACCTAAGGAAATATTGGAACGATTTATGTAGAGAATGTTTTGTCTATGCTCTCTTCTAGGCATTTTATAGTGTCATATCTTATGTTTAAGTCTTGAAGCCATTTTGAGTTTATTTTTGTGTGTGGTGAGAGGGTGTTTTCTAATTTCATTAATTTACATGAAGCTCTCCAACTTACCCAAAACCACTTGCTGAAGAGAGTGTCTTTTTCCAATTGTATATTCCTGCCTCTTTTGTCAAAGATTAATTGACCATGAGTATGTCACTTTGTTTCCGGGCTCTGTATTCTGTTCCATTGATCCATATGTCTTATTCTTGTGCCAACATCATGCTGTTTTGATTACTGTAGCTTTGTAGTATTGTCTGAAGTCAGAAGAAGGTTATGCCTCCTGCTTTGTTCTTTTTATTCAGGATTACTTTGGCAATTTTAGTTCTTTTATGGTTCCATATGAATTTTAGGCTTATTTGTTCTAGTTCTATAACAAATGTCATGGGATAATTGGATAATGATCTCATTATATCTGTAGATGGCTTTGGATAATATGGCCATCAAATGATCTTATTAGTTGATTTATATTTCTTGATAAATAATTGTAAGTCTTTGTTTCCTCATCACCTTTTTCATTTATCACCTTTTCTTCTTTTGGTCAGCTCCATCCTAGGATTTTTTCTTTCCATAACATATATTCAGCAAACATTTTTTAGTGCCCAGCCGAGTACAGTGCTACATACTGGGTTTACTACAGAGAATCAAATAGATTTATTTTCTGTACTCAAAGATTTTAGAGTATAGTGGAAATAATACCCCTAATTATGCAAAAAAGATAAGGGAGAAAGAGATGCATACACCTCACCTGGATTGTTCTCTGGGTATCTAGGGAGTTTCCAGGCTTCCCAAGCGGTGTTAGTGGTAAAGAACCCACCTGCCAATGCAGGAGACATAAAAAACACAGGTTCAATCCCTGAGTTGGGAAGATCCCCTGGAGGAGAGCATGACAAACCACTCCACTATTCTTGCCTGGAGAATCCCACGGACAGAGGAGCCTGGCAGGCTACAGTCCATAGGATCTCAAACTTAGCACACATGCACAAAGAGTTACCACGTGAAAAAAAGAGAAAGTAGGTGAAAAATGTTGCCTGTCAGAGGCAATAAATAGCATTTTGAGACCTAGAAGCAAGAGATCATGATGCCAGAGAGGACCTGAAAACAGTGGTAGAAAAAGGAGGCAGAAAAAAATGCCTGTCTTGTCTATTTTTGTATTGGGTTATTTGTCTTTTTTGTTGATTTAGAAGAGTTCTTTATACCTCCTATTTATGACACCTTTGTCAAAAAGGGCTTCCCTGGTGGCTCAATGATAAAGAATCAGCCTGCCAAGGCAGGAGGTGCAAGAGACTCGGGTTCAATCCTTGGTTAGGAAGATCCCCAAGAGAAGGAAATGGCAACCCACTCCAGTATTCTTGCCTAGGACATCCCATGGACAGAGGAGCCTCCAGGCTACAGTCCATGGTGAAGCAAAGAATCAGGCACAACTTAGCAACTGATTGCAAAACGTTCTCCTGTTCTGTAGCTTACCTTTGTCTTTCTTTCATACAGAGAATTTGTTAATTAGTGTAATGCAATTTACCATGTTTTCCTTTATAATTAATGCTTTTTGGTGTCCTATTGAAGAGAACTTTTCCAAGTCCAATAACATGAAGAAATGTTCATTTTCTTCTAGAAGCTTTCTTGCTTACATTTCACATTTATATCTGATATCTATAACCACTTCAAGAAGTGATTTTTGTATATGGAGTAAGGTAAGGTTCAGATTCATAAAATTCATAATATCCTTTTCCATAAAAATATATGATTGAACTATTACTATTGTTTGAAAGAACAATTCTTTCTGCAGTGCTCTGTAGCATTACCTTTCTCGTAAACTAAGTATTTACATAACTGTCCCTGCTTCCAAATTCTTTGTTTTATTCTGTTGATTGATTGGTCTATCTTTTTCTAGTACTACACAATCTGAACTATAGTAGCTTTTAAGTACTATATCAATGTCTTGATACCCATTAGAAAAAATTCTCCATATTTCATCTTTGAAATTATCTCTATTAGCTCTTCTTAGTCTTTTGCATTTTCTTGAAAATTTTAGAACGAGTGTGCCAGCTTCATTCAAAAATAATACTAGAATTTAGATCAGGAATACATTAAACATATAAGCTAGTTAGAGGAGAATTGAGCTTTCTGAAGTACTGAGACTTTTAATTAATGAATAAGATGTGTATCTCATATTGAGAGTTTTTCATCACATATAATTTATGTTATAACTTCAACAACATATAAAATATGTAGCATGAAATGTATCAACCAAAGGTAGAGGCAGTAGTAAACTGGGAAGAATAGGCTTTGTCTGGCTGACTAGTTATTTAATTACAGGTGGTAGAATAATTCCATTAGTCCCTTGCTGCCAAAGCAGCCAAATCTGCCATCTAATTCTAGACCAAAGCCACACGTATGTGAATCTAATTCTGATGGAGAGATTCTCAGAGGGGAATTTGATGCCAAAGATTGTTCTCCAAAGAGGAGTGATTACATCCAAAAGATAAGTGACCTACATGAACTGGCCTAGGGATATGGTTAGAGCTCATATAATCAGAACCTATACTCAGAACCATGAAAGAAGAGATTGTCACTTGGACTGAGGACATATTTGCAGTGAAAAACAACAAAGAGACTAAATACTTATCCATAAATAAACTGATAACCAATAATCACCAAATATTTAAAGAAAACCCACCCAAGCATGACATTCAACAAAAATCGTTTAAAGGAATTACAAAAAGAAGAACAAACCCCAAAGTCAGCAGAAGAAAGGAAATAGTAAAGATCAGAATAGAAATAAATAAAATAGAGGACAAACGAAACAAAAATAGTAGAAAAGATCAATGAAATCAAGAGCTAGTGTTTTGAAAAGATGTAAAACATTGATAAGCCTTTAGCAAGCCATCAAGAAAAAAAAAAAGAAAAGTCTCAAAATGAGAAATGAAAAGGGAGAAGTTACAACTGATATCACAGAAGTACAATCATAATCATAGGAGAATACTGCAAAAATTATACACCAACAAATTGGACAACCTAGAAAAAATGGATAAATCCCTATAAACATACAGTACATACAAACATCCAATACTGAATCAAGAAGAGATAGCTAATATGAACAGACCAATTACTAGTATTAAAAGTGAATAAGTACTTTAAAAATTCCCAAAAAACAAGTCTAGGGCTGAATAACTTCACAAGTAAATTCTACCAAATATTTAAAAAATGAGTTAATACCTATCCTTCTCAAATTATTCCAAAAAATTATAGAGGAAGGAACACTCCCAAATTCATGCTAGAAGGCCAGCATTACCCTGATACCAAAACCAAAGATATTAGAGAAGAAAAAATTAGAGGCCAATATTCCTGATGAACATAGAGGCTAAAATCCCCCACTAAATATTAGCAAACCTAATTCAGCAATACATAAAAAAGACTATATACCATGACCAAGTGGAATTTATTCCAGGGATACAAGGATGTTTCAGCCTACATAGATCAATCAATGTGATATACCACATTAAGAAAACAAAGGATAAAAATCACATGATTATTACAATAGATACACAAAAAATCATTTGACAAAATTCAACATCCATTCATGACAAAAACACTTCAACGAAGTTAGCATAAAGGGAACATATTCATGATAATAAAGCCCATTTATGACAAACCCACAGCTAACATACTCAATGTTGAAAATCTGATGCCTTTCCTTTAAAATCAGGAACAAGATAAGAATGCCTACTCTTGCCATTTATATTAAAAAATTAAAAATAGAACTACCATATGATCCACAAATATTCACTCCTAGGTATATATCTGAAAAACACAAATTTGAAAGGACATATGAACCCCATGTTCATAGCAGTATTATTTACAATAGGCAATACAAGGGAGCAACTTGTGTTCAACAGCAGATGAATAAAGAAGATGTAAGATATATGTACATATGTGTGTATGTATGTGTATATATATCTATACATATATATAAGGGGCTTCCCATGTGGTGCTAAAGGAAAAGAACCTGCCTGCCAATGCAGATGTAAGAGATGTGGGTTCAATCCCTGTGTCCAGAAGATCCCCTGTAGCAGGGCATGGCAACTGGAGCATCCCATGGACAGAAGAGCCTGGGGCACTACAGTCTATGGGGTTACAAAGAGTTGGACACAACTGAAGTGACTGAACTGAACTGAAGTGACTTAACAGCAGTGTCTATATAAATGGAATATTATTTGGCCATTAAAAAGAATGAAATTTTGCCAGTTATAACAATGTGGATGGACCTGGAAGGCAATATGTTTAGTGAAATGTTAGAGGGAAAAAAAACTATATGTTTTCACTGATATGTGGAATCTAAAGAGTAAAATGAATGAATATAATAAAACAGACTCACAGATACAGAGAACAAACTAGTCATTACCAGTGAGAAGAGGGATTGGATTGGGAAAAGATAGGGGAAGGGGATTAAGACAAGGAAACTACTAGGTATAAAATAAATAAGATACAAGGATGTAATGTACAACACTGGGAATATAGCCAATATTTTATAACATCTTTATATGGTGTATAATCTATAAAAAATATTGAATCACTTTGTTGTAAACCTGAAACTTTTATAATATTGTAACTCAATTATACTTAAATTAAAAAATTAAAAATACTGGTTTGGAAGAATAGTAAAAAGAACAGGTTTTCCAGGTGACCCAGTGGTAAAGAACCTGCCTGCCGGTGCAGGAGACGCAAGAGACATGGATTCAATCCCTGGTCCGGGAAGATCCCCTGGAAAAGGGAATGGCTACCCACTCCAGTATTCTTACCTGGAGAATCCCATGGATGGGGGAGCCTGGTGGGCTACAGTCCATAGGATTGCAAAGAGTAAGACAGGACTGAGCATACACCCACACAAACATCAGCACACATGCACGCAAACATCAGCTTAGGGAACTGGAAGCTTAATTTGTGACATTTTTACATGATCCAATGCAAAATCACAAAGGGATGAAAAAGTTTGTTTGTTATATCTGGTACACTTTATTTCTTTTTTTAAGGTGGACAGGTTCCAGAAGGCAATGGCAACCCACTCCAGTACTCTTGCCTGGAAACTCCCATGGACGGAGGAGCCTGGTGGGCTGCAGTCCATGGGGTTGCTAAGAGTCGGCACGACTGAGCGACTTCACTTTCACTTTTCACTTCCATGCATTGGAGAAGGAAATGGCAACCCACTCTAGTGTTCTTGCCTGGAGAATCCCAGGGACTGGGGAGCCTGGTGGGCTGCCGTCTATGGGGTCGCACAGAGTCGGACACGACAGAAGCGACTTAGCAGCAGCAGCAGCAGCAGCTTCATGTGATTGCATGTATATCTTTAATCTTTGGGAGATAGGACACAGGAATGTTTAAAGTCATAAAGGGAATTGTTGGAAAGCTTTGAGAATAACAGAAGGCACAGTGAGAAGAAATGGTTTTATATTTAATTAACTGATACACATATCTTTATTATAGTCTTCATCCTATTTTTGTTGGGTTTAAGGAAAAGTGAGGGATCTATATATTCTTCCCATTCCCCTTACTCCTATAAATCCCTATGTATTGATCTTTGGAAGATGACATGACCTTATACAATATACTCATATCTCTACTGATTAGCATGTTCCAACATTCTTTATTAAGGCTTCCCAGTTGGTGCTAGTGGTAAATATTATGCCTGCCAATGCAGGAGATGCAAGAGACATGGGTTCAATCCCTGGGTAGGGAAAATCCCATAGAGTAGGGAATGGCAACCCACTCCAGTATTCTTACCTTGGAAATCCCATGGAATGAGGAGCCTGGTTGGCTATAATTCATGGGTTGGAAAAGAGTCAGACATGACTTAGCAACTAAACAACAGCAACAATCCCCATTTTACAAATGATAAGACTAGGCTACCTAGAAGTTATCCAGGCCAAGTTATACAAGTAGTCAGTTGGTAGGATACACATTAGCAAGTGCCCTTTATGCTTCTGCTTTTAGCCTCTATTCTGTATGTCCTCTCTCTAGGTGAGTGATACACCTATATTTTAATTCTGTTGTTGAAGGATTAAGTAAATGTATAGGTACTTTTCTCAAGCTACTGCTACTGCTAAGTCACTTCAGTCATGTCTGACTCTGTGCAACTCCACAGATGGCAGCCCACCAGGCTCCCTCGTCCCTGGGATTCTCCAGGCAAGAACACTGGAGTGGGTTGCCATTTCCTTCTCCAATGCATGAAGGTGAAAAGTGAAACTGAAGTCGTTCAGTCGTGTCCGACCCCCAGCGACCCCATGGACTGCAGCCTTCCAGGCTCCTCTGTCCATGGGATTTTCCAGGCAAGAGTATTGGAGTGGGTTGCCATTGCCTTCTCCATTTCTCAAGCTACCTAGCTTTAAAATTTTTAGTGAGAAATTTAAGAGTAGACATTTGTCATAGGTTATAAAATACATTACTTTTAGTGGAATTCTAATAACAATGGTTTCTCTGTGCTGAAGCAAAACAAATATTGGATAAATTCTGGAGCTGCATTTTATTTTTAATTAGTGATTGTGAAAATAATTTCTCACTGTTGTTAAAGCAATTCAGTAGTAGAATCACTCTAAAACATTAATTCTTACCTATAAATAAATTCACCTTAGACAAACAATACATAAAAATGAAATGATACTGCTTAAGGTGAGCAATAGGCTTTAATTAAAGTATCTAAATGTAGTAGTAACTAAAGAGGTAAGCTGGCAACTGCCCTGTTTTGGAAAGCTACTGACTTTGGGAACAAAGTGATGCTGACAAAGTCACCTTTGCTGTTCAGATTTGGAAGTTTCATAGCAACCTATGCTCATTCTGTAAACAAAAATATCCCAAGAAAGAAATAAAACAAAATATTTTCCTCTCTTTCCCCAAGTGACACATTTTCTTGGCTTTTTTCCCACAAATATGTTCACTTTAGCACAATCAAAAAATCTTTCAATCCAGACATAAAACCAAAATTCTCTGTAACAAAGCTGATTTTAAGGCATTTGTAAGAAAATAACATGTCTAAAGTACATCACTCTTAAATAGATTGTCTTTTAAGTGTTATCTTCAGAAATTGACATACTGATTTTTTTAATCCAATTTAATTACATTTGTCAGTATACAAGATTTGAGGAGGGAAAGTTTAAAACTCTTCTCAAACTCATCTAGAATCAGAGTTCTCATTATTTTTCCTTTATTCTTTCACTATGTTTAAATAACAATACCTGAGTGAAAATTTTTAAAATTCAGATGTTTCCAAACATATTGATAAATTCATTCCAAAAATTATTTGGATTCCTACAAGCAAGTATATTTAACCTGAGATTAACATGGTGTTCAGAGGCATATATTATAATGAACTATAATAATATAGTTCAAAACACAAGAATAAGTTCAGATCAGATCAGATCAGTTGCTCAGTCGTGTCCAACTCTTTGCGACCCCATGAATCGCAGCACGCCAGGCCTCCCTGTCCATCACCAACTCCCGGAGTTCACTGAGACTCACGTCCATCGAGTCAGTGATACCATCCAGCCATCTCATGCTCTGCCGTCCCCTTCTCCTCCTGCCCCCAACCCTCCCAGCATGAGAGTCTTTTCCAATGAGTCAACTCTTCGCATGAGGTGGCCAAAGGACTGGAGTTTCAGCTTGAGCATCATTCCTTCCAAAGAAATCCCAGGGCTGATCTCCTTCAGATGGCCTGGTTGGATCTCCCTGCAGTCCAATAATCTGATAATTTCCTATCAGTCAAGGCTGTGTTCCATATATATAACAACAAGTTTGGAAACTACAGGAGGAAAAATGAGATGTGGAAGAAAAATCTGGGAGGTCCTACTTTCAAATAAATAAAACAGAAATAGATGGTAAAAAAGATTTGTTTTTTCCTTTGTGGCATTTTATTTACTTTTTAATTGAAGGATGATTGCTTTACGGAATTTGTTGTTTCTGCCAAACATCAACATGAATCGGTCATAGGTCACTAAGAGTCAGACACGACTAAAGGGACTTAGCACACACGCATAAAAATAGAGGTATTCAGAAAAACTCCCACCCAAAATGACTCTTGGGTGCTATCAGGGTTACATTCTTCCACTCTAAGGAAAAAGAGAAATGCACTAATACAGAAATGGCCGTGAGAGAAAATACTAAATAATAATGAAATGTCAGTGAAAGAAAATGGCAATGAGGTGAAATATAACCAAAACTTATATATAACCAGAAGATGGTGGCAGGGCAAAGTGGCAAGCAAGAAATAAATGTGTCTGTTTAGAATCTCCTCAGGATTAATGAAATGATATTGAGAGGATCTCTGTTAGGATATCCATAAACTGTTTTTTTTCCTTAATTATTATTGAAGTGTTAACATACTCAAAAAGAGGACAATTCAAATATAAAAATTAATTAATTTTCACAAAGTGATCACAACTGTGTAACTGCTACCCAGATCAAAAAATTTAAATATTATAAAGAGGCAGTAGTCCTCCCCACAGCCTGTGTCCTTCTCAGTAACTATTTCTTCTCCCTTTCTCAGAAATAATACCACAGATAATTAGTTTGACTTGTTTTTTGAACTCAATAAAATATTTATTATCTATTCTTATGTATTCTGTTTGTGCCTGGCTTCTTTCACTTTATTTCACTCAACATTACAGCTATACAATTCACCTATCAGTCAGTTCAGTCACTCAGTCATGCCATGGACTGCAGCACGCCAGGCTTTCCTGTCCATCACCAACTCCCAAAGCTTGCTCAAACGCATGTCCATCAAGTCGGTGATGCCATCCAACCATCTCATCCTCTGTCGTCCCCTTCTCCTCCTATATTCAATCTTTCCCAGCATCAGGGTCTTTTCCAATGAGTCAGCTCTTCGCATCAGGTGGCCAAAGTTTTGGAGCTTCAACTTTAGCATCAGTCCTTCCAATGTATATTCCTTTAGAATCTCCTTTAGGATTGACTGGTTTCCTTGCAGCCCAAGGGACCTTCAAGAGTCTTCTCCAACACCACAGTTCAAAAGCTTCAATTCTTCGGCACTCAGCTTTATGGTTCAACTCTCACATCCATACATGACTACTGGAAAAACCATAGCTTTGACTAGACAGACCTTTGTTGGCAAAGTAATGTTTCTGTTTTTTAATATGCTGTCTAGGTTTGTCATAGTTTTTCTTCCAAGGAGCAAATGTCTTTTAATTTCATGGCTGCAGTCACCATCTGCATGGTTTTGGAGCTCAAGAATATGAAGTTTGTCACTGTTGGCATTGTTTCCCCATCTAGTTGCCATGGAGTCATGGGACTGGATGCCATAATCTTAGTTTTTTGAATGTTGAGTTTAATCTTAGTTTTTTGAATGTTGAGTTTTAAGCCAGCGTTTTCACTCTCCTCTTTCACTTTACTGAAGAGGCTTTTTAGTTCCTCTTGATAAAAGTGAAAGAGGAGAGTTCTAGTTCATCCATATTGTTGTAGAAATTGTCAGGGATTTACTTTATTTTTTAAGGTATTCTAATGTATGTATGTACTGTAATATATTCTATGATAGATATTTGGGTATGTTATGGTTTTACAAATAATGCTATGAATATTCTGCTACACATCTTTGGTTCATATATCTATGCACTTTATTGAGTAGAATTGCTGAATTTTCTAAAGTGGTTAAAATAATTTACACTTCCACTAGCAGTGTATTAGAGTTCCCATTTGTTCCATAGGCTCGTCAACACTTTGTATTGGCAGTCTTCTAAATATTTGCCCTCCTAGTGAGTATATAATGGTATCTCATTGTATTTTTCATCTATAGGTCTCTGATCATGTTTTCTAGCCATGTGATTATCTTCTTTCATAAAGTGTACAT